>NC_058405.1:180533041-180563335 GCF_002201575.2 Neomonachus schauinslandi | reverse complement strand
TGAAATAATGAAAAATTTGAAAATAATATCCAAAAAGTAGTAAATTGATTGAGCATGACTTAAAATATTTTCATAATTAGATTCTACAGGACAGTACCTCATTTCAAAATGTTTACCCAAATGACGTGAAGCTAAAGGAAACAATTTTCATTCAAAGCTAATAGGGACAGAAAAATTTCTGTTTCTTTCCCTCTCTCACTTTGTCTCTTTCCATCTCACAAAAAGCATGCAGATATATATACACTTAAAATTATCCAAATATACAGATAGGTGAATACTTGTGTTTTATTTAGATACTACAATGAACCAAGTGATATCACACATGCTTCTATCACTATTGAATATTTGCAAAGATAAGTGAAGCAAATTAAAAATAACACTTAAACCTCCATGTTGAATAAGAACTATAATATTTAATTTCATGTTTGTAACTATAATTATATCTTTTACCCTATTTTATTTTAATATGGTTTGTTTTATATTGCATACATAAATATATACATAATATGTAAGATACATTTTAAATATTCAACTGTGCAATTTTTCTCCCACTTAATTTCTAATAGGTTTGTCATTTGCCATATTCTTCTTTATTCAAGGCCTGGTAAAAATTACTGAAGTAACACAAATTTGTTGAATTTCACCAGATATCTGCTGTGGATTTATCTAAGTCACTGTGGCTAAATATCCAGTTATTATTATCTCTTAGGTAGACATTGATAGCTTCCCATAATAAGAAGTAGTGAGCACTATGGGATTCTCATTTACTTATATCTAATCTGTTCTTAAAAAGTGTTGGATAGAAAATTATATTCCATTATTTTTAATTAGAAAAGTAATGTGCTCCTAGTCCACCAAGACAAATTTCACTAAACACTATTAAACACATACACAAACCCTCCACAGAAGATATCTACTTAAATGATCAATTCTGCTATTATTTAACACAATGAATTCAGCAGGTAAATTCAGTGGGCAGCACATAGTGATGATGGGCAGCACAAGATACTAGTTATATTTCCTCTGCACTGCAAATTGAACCACATGTAAATAAATAGGAAACAATACACAAAACTGTTACCAGTGGGAGGGTGTGTGTTGTGTGAATGGAGGTCTCAGTTCTTGGATTCCCCACAAAAAATTTACCAGCTCAAATACAGAGACCTGGGGGGTGCCTGGGTGGCTCAGTCAGTTAAGCATCTGCCTTTGGCTCAGGTCATGATACCAGGGTCCTGGGATCAAGTCCCACATTGGCTCCTTGTTCAGCGGGGAGCCTGCTTCTCCCTCTGTCTCTCCCCCTGCTTGTAATCTCTCTCGCTATCTCTATCTCTCTCTCTCTCTCAAATAAATAAATAAAATCTTAAAATATATATATATATATATATATATAGAGAGAGAGAGAGAGAGAGAGAGAGACAGCTGGAAGGAAAGTAGTAAGCACAGAACAGTTTATTAAGGACAGTACACTTTCAAGATGGGAGAGTGGGCAGGCCCAGAGGTGGCAACTACCCTAAGGCTACACGGGTCTTTTCTTTTTATGTGAGTGGGTCTTGGGTCATGGACAGGGTGGTCTCTAATGGAGTCTCCAATTGGAGATTATTTGGGGGACTCCAGTAATTTGGGAGACTCCTCCCACAGGTTGGGAGGGGAAGTTTTTGACCCTACAAGGTTTGTATAAGAACCATCATGGCAGCCTTCCCCTAAGGTGCACGGGGATG
The DNA here is from genome assembly GCF_002201575.2 of Neomonachus schauinslandi. Classification (NCBI taxonomy): domain Eukaryota; kingdom Metazoa; phylum Chordata; class Mammalia; order Carnivora; family Phocidae; genus Neomonachus; species Neomonachus schauinslandi. The sequence goes on along the minus strand of NC_058405.1, from coordinate 180,561,617 downwards.
GGGGGAGGATTAAAACTACAATACAAATGCATTATAATGATGTTAGGGGTTACTCTAGGCCAGAGGTAGAAGAAGAGAGTGTTTGTTCTGCCCCTGTGGCTCTTGGTCTGTTAGCCCTGGGGTCTTGGAAGCCACAAAGTCAAGATATTGTGCCTCCAGGCTTCTACTGTATGATGTTGTGTCCTGGTTTTCTACTATATAACCTATTTATCACAATGCTTGCCTCTTGAATATTGAATGCTAAACACACTAAAATAAACAATGTTAAGGAAATAAGCAAGAAGATTTGAAGTTTTTGAAATATTTTTTGTCTTTTCCTAAAACAAATTTTATGCAGGTTAAAATGAGGCAACACTGACCCCAAGCCAAAAGCCAAAGACCATCACATCTTAATCCTTCCACCACTTTTATGCAATCGCTGGAATGAGGTACAATGAAGGCCTATGTCCCTTGGATCAGGTTCCCCTGAACACAGACTCCAAGACAAAGACTTAGGTGCAGGTAGTTTGTTTGGAGCTGATCCCAGGAAGCAGAAGTAGGGAAGCAGAAAAAAGGAAAGAAGGAAGGAAGCCGATGTAAGAAAATGCAATCACAGTCACAGCTGTGCATAAAATGATTTAATTTTCCAGAGAGAATTATCTGCCAAAAAATGGGTGGAAGATTTTTTCCACCACCTTTCAGGTTTCCTTGGTTGACAGTGGGCTATGCTAGGGCTATTTGCTCCTCTGCATTTCCCGGCTGCAGGCCTGTCATGGGGCAATGCACTCCTGCAACTTCCAAGAAGCTCCTGGGCATAAAACCAAAAAGATAAGACTGTGAGATGCTGTGAGCACAAGCATCTGAACCACTGGCCACCGTCTGGGCAGCTACAGCTGAGATCAAATGTGGCTAAGGGTACAGAGGCAGAGCATCTGAAGAGCCAGCTACAACCACATAGTACCAGGGTTTGTACTCAAATTATGCTGTTCTACAAACATTCATGCTCTCTCATCTGATGCATGAGGTTCATTTCAGATGGCTTTAAATCTGCAAGCACAAGCATTCTGACGGCACTAAGATCTACGTTTTTGGAAGGTGGTGGCTTTCAACCACTGGGAAAGAAAAGAGTCTACTCTACCTTGAGTTTATGGAAAAGCTCAGATAGCTCAGTTTCAAAATTCTCCAAAATGAGTTTCATTTCTCCCATATTTCCTTAAGCTACTATGAATTAAGAAATATTTTTGTCATACGTATGATGTAAAGAGAAACTTACATACTTTTAAATAAAGTTAACAATAATTTTTATAGCTTTATATTTTTAATCACTTTTTGAAATTTAAGAAGCATTTAACACAAAATTTCCAACCTTGTTATAACTAGACATCCAAATTTTAAAAAATGAGTCTTTTACTGAAAAAGAGATTGTTTTTGTAGACATTGTTGCTATGAATATTGGGGAGCATGTGCCCCTTCTTTTCACTGTTTTCTCACTGGGCCCTTGCTATTAGGCTATATTTTAAAAGCCTTTCCTTCCCTTAGTTAGGTCCACAAGTCTTAAGATTCCATAGCTTGTGGCTTTTTCTCATTATCCCAAAGCTAAACTTTTCTGAAAAATATAAATTGCTATAAAGATATGTGGGTTTTAAAGTATTTTGATTTATATAATTTTTAGTTTCAAACACAGACTTTTAGTGTCATCATCCCTTTTTTTGGGGGACAAACCATATTCAATCACAATTTGAAACACTAACCAACTAAATATACCATGCTTTTTTATATATACTTATATATGTATACAAGATGGTCTATCTATCATGACCCTGAGATCTCTAAACATTATTTAATACATTTTAATACATTGATAATACTACAGGTGTTTTATTTTTAAGATGACAAATCTCTTCAATAAGAGATTTGAAATGTAAATTTCCTTACAATTTAAGACACGACTACTAATAGTTACTCTAATTTACATTTTAGCATCTAAGATCCTAAATTTATGATGCAGTCTTTCTAATTCTTCTACCTGCTGGCCCTTCATAATTAGGCTTAATCTGTGAAGATTTACCGTCACTCATGTTAGTTACAGTACATAAAGTCAAATATTAGAAAGTGCAATAATTTCACTAAAGTAGACTTTTACTGTGAAGGAAACTTTGATGCATTTTGCTCACCACTGGCCATTATTTCTAGGAGTCCCCACCTTAGGACTCAGACTGGAGTGGGAATGTTTCGAGGGTAATGACATTATACCGAGGCAATCTGATGTCTTCTTATCACCCTCAAATGTTGGAAGGAAACATGAAAACACATGAGGCCTTGCTACATAGATAGTTTTCAACTTATATAAAGAATAATGGGATTTATTTCTTCTCATTTTCTCAATTGCCAAGTATTTTTTTTTTTTTTTTATGATAGCTACAATTTTCCCAAATTACCTCTGTTGGAGAGATTAAAGCCAGCACCAGCTCTGAAGAGTGAGGTTTTGGTCTTAAGCTTTTGGGTACTTTTCACAGAAACCTGAAGAGACTTCTGGTCATGTTTCACCCCCACCAAAGGTTCTTAATGAGGCTTTGGAGTCTGAGATGGGCAATTAAGGATTTTATCTTAATTGGGGGAAGTTTCATCTTCCCAGTGGCACCAAATTCCCATATGGCCAGGATGGGGTTTTTCATAGACAACATAAGGCATGATGTCCCACAAACCATAAGAAAAATTGTAATTAACATTCAAATATAAAGTCTATGGATTTTATCTACGCTGGCTCAATCAAAACATCTAAAACATCTGTGAAGTTTGCAGGAAGAATTGGCTATGTCATAGAGGTGAGTATATGTAACAAAAATAATTTTAGAGCTGAATTCATATAGAATAATAGTTCCTGGTGTCACAGATTAAGGAAAGTACTTTTATATCCATCAAAGAATACTCTTAACCTGTCATTATGTATGCAAAGGTCACAGTCATGTTTGACCTGTATTAATAATGATATTCAGTACTTTGTGTGTCATGTAAAAGACTATTTTACTTACCAAACAGCACAGCATTTGTTTTTCTGCTAAAGTTTTAACCGATTTGTCCAAATAACAAACTTCTGACACCTTTGAGACTCTTAAGAAATTTAATATGAATTTATACCACTGTTTCCTGCTTTTAAATGTCATATAAAAGAAGTTCAGCCTTCTTATGAGTTATAAAACTTTTACCATCTAAGAGAAGAGAGCTGAGCCCTTTTGGACATGGATCCAGTACCCAGATGGTTGCCCAAAATATGAAAGACATAGTGAAAGCATGTTAATTTCACCATATAAAGAAACTTGGGGAGTGATGGTGGTCTACATTTGAGTCAGTTGCATGCAGTGCCTTTAAAAGTAGCCGTTTTTAAAAATAATCAGACTTTTTTGTATCAGAAATTACAGTGCTGCCAACCAAAAGCCCAGTGAACATATCTTACAAGGAAATCTGTCATATTAGATATCCAAAGTAAATATTCTTTGAAACATTGTCAAGCTGGGGTCTTTCCACAGAAACAAATGCTTTACTCTCTGTGGTTTGTTCTCATAGCTAGCTGCTTTCTTCTCAACCAAAAAAAATCTCAAGTTACCTGAAACTTAGTTCCTATCCCTGTGACCCTGTGCTTTCCAAACCAGCAAATGTTATTTTAAACTGCCCATACTGTGGCCATAATGTCAGCCACACCCAGATAGACATCTTGCTACCTTGGGCTGTTGGAAAATTCTTCAAATAAAATCAAATGGCAGATGAATTATAAGGCACAAGAAAAAAAAGTTGTCATTCTTACAGCTAAAGAATGGTTTTTGAGTTGGTGAGACAGTGGATGTCACTAAACATTGCTGAATTTATTATGTTTTGTGTAGAGTAGGAGAGCAGTAGATAGAAAATAATGGAGATTTTAAAGACAGTATGAGGCAAGTAACCAGAATTTAATAAGTAGCTCCTACATGAAGTTGTATGTAGTTTGTAGCTTTTACGTAACTTATACGACATAACCCACCACCTTCTATTTATTTATTTATTTATTTATTTATTTTTAAAGATTTTATTTATTTATTTGACAGAGAGAGAGACAGCAAGAGAGGGAACACAAGCAGGGGGAGTGGGAGAGGGAGAAGCAGGCTTCCTGCCTAGCAGGGAGCCCGATGTAGGGCTCGATCCCAGGACCCTGGGATCATGACCTGGGCTGAAGGCAGACGCTTAACGACTGAGCCACCCAAGTGCCCCCATCACCTTCTATTTTAATATTTATTCATCCTTTCAGCAAATATTTATTGAATATCTCCTATGTGTCAGGCACTGTTCAAAGTGCTGAGAATACAAAAATGAATATACTTGGCAAAGTCTGCATACCTTCTGGTGAATTTGGACACACAATAAGTAAGTGAGCACACAGTTAGATATTTGTACTCTGTGATTAGTGCAATGACAGAAATAATAGGGTTATTATAAGAGTTAGCAACATGAGAAGTGCTAGGGAATGCTTGTCTTAAAAGGTGACATTTTGAGGTAAGACTTGAACACTAAGAAGGTGCCAGTTAGATAAAAATCCAGGAGAAAAGCTTTCTGGGAGAGCCAACAGCACATGCAAAGGCCCAGAGGCACAAAGAAGAGTTAGGTCAGAGGTGTTGGGACCTAGTGACCTAGTGAGGGGGGAGTGGTGGTGGTGAGATGAGCCTGGCTATGATGTAAGACCGGCCTTGAAGGGTGTGGTCAGGGGATTTGATACTATTCTAGTTGCAGTGGAAAACCTTTGATGATTTGTAAGCTGGGGGCAGGGGAATGGAGTGCCAAGATTGGCCTGAGATTTAAAAACTATTACCCTGGCTTTTGTATATGCAGTGACTTATTAGGGGATAAATAAAATGCAGCAGGGAGGCCAGAGGAACTTACAGATGCTAGCAGTAAAGATGGGGAGAGACAGACGTTTCAGCAGGGTGTTGTGATTTGCTGAAACATGGCTTTGGAGGGAGAGGGAGAAAAGACTTCATACGCCCTCCTTGGCTTTTGCTGGGCAGTACCATTCATTGCAGAGAAGAATGTGCTTCCTCAGTGATTGGAGAAAAATTTAAAAGCCATCTGAACATAGCAAAGCCCAAATCCTAGAGACTACGTGAAATACAGTATTTTAAAAACTCTCTTTACAAGCACTTAATTTAGTCGTGTTTGATTTCTTACTCAGGGAGAAGGAAAAAGAGTGCTCTGAAGGGGGGGGGGGGGAAAGCCCAAAGAATGTCTTGAAGTAGTAGTTCCAATAGGTTCCAAGTTCTTTAAATAAAAGCAACGTGTACAAAATGCTTGTATTAGATTCCCAGAGCTGCCATAATAAATTACCACAAACTTGGTGGCTTAAAACAACAGAAATGTATTCTTTCACACTTCTGGAGGCCAGAAGTCTGAAATCACAGTGATTCCCTTAGAACTTGTTTGCAGAGCAGATCTTGTTTTTATACTTTGGCTCTGTTCCAGGTAGAGAATAATGGGAAGATTACCTCCTTGATCCTGTGGAAAATGTCTAAGCATCTCTCTCACTCTCTCATGGGGAGTTGCGTTTACAAATATACCACGGGACAAGTCTATTATGAAAAGAAGGAGTGTATCTTTTACTTTATGTGAAATGTACCTAGTCTTCTTCTTAGAAGGCCACTGCTAGGTATGGGGTACAGTGGGAGAATGAACAGAATGCCCTGTGATGGTCAGTGCTCTGTCAGCTTGTCTAGGATATAGTAACTCACTTTCTATCAAACTGTAATCTACGTGTGGCTATGAAGGTATTCTGTAGAGGTGATTAAAGTCTATAATCAGTTGATTTACGTGAAGAAGATTATCATAAATAAACTGGGTGGGCCTGAGTCAAGCAGTTAAAAGGGCTTGAGAGTAGAGCTGAGGTGTCCTTGAAGAGGAAGGAATTCTGCCGATGGTCAGGCACTTCTGCTGGTGCCTGAGACATCCAGCCTACTCTTTTTGACAGTCTGCCCTATAGACTTCAGACTTCTTGCCACTCCTTGTATTGTGGAAGCCATTCCTTACAATGAATCTCTTACTGTACATAAAACCTACTGGTTCTGTTTCTCTGGTTAAACCCCGATTTATAAGTTCCTTATCTGAAATTCACTGTACAATCCAATAATTAAAAATGGCTTTTTAGGATATTAAGCTTCCACTGGCATTACTCAGAATCAATCTGGATTCTAATTCTCCCCTAAACAGCACCTCTAGCAGAAAAAAAGTTATTATTATTATTTTTTTTTCTATTCTGCAATGTGTTCTTTGATTCTGGAAGCACTAATGGTCTTCATCCATTCAGACTCAAGTATTCACTACACAGCTGCTGTCCATTTACCCCATTCTATGGTGGAAGCTGCTACTAGGCACCCTGGCCTAATTTTGAACTATTTTGAAGGCCCTGTCCATGCCAAAAGGAACTGAGGGCTTGCTAAACGCTGAGTCCTCCTTCTATCAACCATGCTGCCCTGACAAATTTACTTTGACATAGCAATGCCCCAAATATGTGTGAAGAGGAGCTTTCGAGATAATTTCCTCCAAGAGCCCAAACCACAGAAAGAAGAAAAACCCTACAGGACTTGGAATCCTACCATCCCCCCATCTCCACCTGTCCCCAACTCATTTGCATTTTTCTAAAACCACTATCTTCTTTGGATTTGGCCTTATCAAGTAGCTAGGGTGTAGGGATGGATAGGTGGCAGGTAGAACCTTTTCCTTCTTTCATCGTTTCCCTTTTTTCTGCCAGTCCCCAAGGACTGGAAAGAAAGGGCTTCTCCCTGTCATTCTTCCTGTCTAGAACTCCCTTAAATCTATGGTCTAGCCAGCTAAGTCATCCAAACATGCGTATGAGCCTATTTTCCTGCCAAGTCTCTTACCCACCCTCTCAGACTCTTGAGTGATAATCCACAAGGGTCACTCTGGGAAGCAGAGGGATCTAGATGTTCAGTGATTTAAAGGGGAACTAAAAATGCATCCATTTAGTATTAGAACAATATTATCCCCACTGTATACTGAGGTTCACCTTGAATTGGATGTATGAAATCTTCCACTATCATTGTGTTAGTCCTCCAACCAAGTAGGGGAAATGTCAGCTTCCCCAATAGTCATGTCAGAACATGAGCACCCACACAAGCAGCAATATTTAAAGGACAGAAGATAAAGAAAATCTTTAGATATAGCATATTTTTTCATGTGACAATGAAGTGATAAATAGTTTCAAACTTAGACTTTTGATGTAGTCTTCAAATAAGATTGTACAAAGAGTCCAAGACATATAGGAACTAGATTGAAAGATGTCTATTAAACTTTTGTCTCATGACTCAAGTACTCCAAATGTAGCACACCATAAGTTGATATCTTTTATAATCCTGAAATTTATCTTTATGACTGAATACACATATTGCATTATACGTGTTAAAAGTGATGAAGTGTATTTTAGATACACCACAATTTTGCAACTTTTTTTTCACTTTTATAAATATACTTGGAACCTCAAAAGTGGGAAGTGGCTCAAGCTTTTCTGTAAGTCAGAGAGACATCAGTGGCTTTGTCCTCAACTCCAGACCTCTTGTCTTTGACTTTGTAAAATGTTTTAGACTATCAATATCAGGACTATTGCAGTTGAGCGATCTCTCTATTCTGATACAGTAATAGGCACATAGCAGGTTATTAAAATATATAGATTGAGTAAGTAAAATATTAGTTTCATTTCCTCTGTAGAGGATTTACCTGGAACAACACTGAAGAGTGATTCTTTTTTTAAAAAGGCACTTTTTTCCCAATTATGTAAATGTGATTTGAAAGTCAGCATAGGATTAAGTTTCAAATAAACTACATTAGTCAGTCAGCCTAATAGATTACAACAAATACCTATTTTTTTTCTTTAAAAAGTTAGAGATTGGCTTAAAATTTCACTTTTCTGTTTCCCCTAAATCCAAGAAAACTTACTGGAAACACAGAGGAGTAAAAGGAAAAGTAAAAATGGGCACATTTCCTAAGTATTTAAAAAAGGGATTTTTCCCTCAGTTTGATGAAAGGTCTAGGAGATCCAGTTTTGTTTTGTTTTGTCCCGAACACTCTAACCCTACATAATTCAGACTAAAGAAATATGTGGTGAAGCTCATTAAGGTCAAGCAGTCAGGTAGTATTTGGAGCTTGCAGCCTCAAATTCATTTTCTATACTAAGTTCCTGCTTGATTCTGAAGAATCTAAAATGTTCTAGATCTCAGATCTTTCATTCTTGAAAGGGAAATAATAAAATAGTTTACAACTCTATAAAAAAATTTAGATATGACAACAAAAGCATACATGATAAAAGAAAAATAACTGATAAATTGAATTTAATCAAAATCTTTAAAAATGTGCTTCAAAAGACACTATGAAGACAAAACAAGACAACCTGCAGACTGGAAGAAATATTCTTAAATCATATTTCCAATAAGGGACTTGTATCCAGAATGTAAAAAAGAACTTTTATAAGCCAATAATAAAGCACAAATAACCCAATTGAAAAACAGACAAAGGATTTGAATGGACATTTTTCCTTAAAAGATATACAAATGGCCAATAAGCACAAGTAAAGATGCACATCATCATTGATCATAAGGAAATACAAATCGCTGTGCCAGCCATTTATTAGAAAGAGGGTGCTCCCAGGCCACTGGAGGTGGGACAGAGGGCATTAGCATCAAATTAAAAGAGATCGGCCTCGCTCCCTTTATTCAGGATATATATGCAAATATTCTATATATATTTTCTCTATATATGTATTCTATATATATAATATAAATGCTATTCGCTACAAGACACACTCCTCCACCTAAACAAAATAGAACCCCCCTCCCCCTATGCACACACATACACAATCCTCACTCTGCTGGGATACCTACAAGAATGGCTAAAATCAAAAAGACAAAAAGTAACAAGTGTTGGTGAGGATTTGAAGCAATTGAAACCCTCATACATTGGAATATAAAATGGTACAGCTACTTTGGAAAAGAGTTGGGCAATTTCTAAAAAAGTTAAAGCATAGGTTTACTATATGACCCAGTAATACCACTCTTCTGCATCTACCAAAAAGAAAAGAAAGCATATGTCCACAGAGAGACTTATACACGAATGTTCATAATAGCATTATTCACAGTAGCTCAGATAGGGAAACAACCCAAATGTCCATCAACTGATGAATGGATAAACAAAGTGTAATATATCCATGTAATGTAATGCTATTGGGCAATAAAAAGATACAACATGGATGGACCTCAAAAACATGCTCAGTGAAAGCAGCCAAGCACACACACACACACACACACACCACTCACACACACACACACCCCTCACACACATATCTTATGATTCCATTTATATGAAATGTTCCAAATGGGCAAATGTACAGACAGAGAAACTGTATTAGTGTTTGTTTTGGGTAGAGAGGGGAATGAATAGTGATTATAAATATTTCTTTTTAGAGTGATAGAGATATTTTAGAATAAAATTGTAGTAACGGCTGCACAACTATGTAAATATACTAAGAACCATTGAACACTTAAAATGATTAAATTTTATGGTATATGTGTTTTATCTCAGTAAAACTCTTTTAGTTTTTTCCTTTTAACAATTATGCAAGTGGGTTGTTTGTAAGAACAGACAAAAATGTTCATGCTTTTAATATGCAACAACTATCTCACAATTGATTATTTCCTTAATCAAGTATGCCCATTATCTTGGCAGTCAAGCATAGCTTAATATTTGTCCTGAACTAAATATTGCTTGCTATGTAAAATTTTTAAGTCTCAAGATCCACCATGCCATTGAATTTACATACCCAAGTAAACTTGAAATGCAAGGAGATACGTGAATGGTACAAGACATGTTGATTAATGCTTTGAGTTTGTCAGTAGGTGTGACTGACCACATAAATTCAGGCATCTGTCATTTGCAACTAAAATAACTCAAAAATGACAACTATTTTTCATAAAAAGTTTTCAATATAATTCAACAGTCATTTAATTCTCAGACTATTATGGACAAGAGTTGCATATAAAAGTGCTGCCCAAGAAGCCAGTAGGCGCGCACACACACGCCCTACAGCGATAAAAGCAAAGCAAGTTGTTGTTTTTTTTAATTTGCCAGTACGTTGTAGGTCTGGTAGAGAAAGGATCAGCATAGCAAATGATCATTTAGGGTATGCATTGCTTAGCGTAAAGCCTTTAATGCCTAGCATATTTTCTTCCCTTCCTTTCTGACAGAAGCTTTGCAGAACAACAAAAATCATGGCTCCTGATGAGTCTCCCTTTCTCTCCACCACAATATGTTTAGATGACATAAAATGGTAATTTTAGTTGCAGCTATAGGACGCCTTCCCGCTGCCTGGGAAATCTGCTCCTTCTGGCTCTCCACCTCTTACTAGTTCCTCCTGATACAATCCAAGCTATCCTTTGAAGAAACCCCATTAACTACTTCCAGAGACCACCCCAGGTTAGTAATATCGAGTGGACTCCCCTTAGGAGCGGAGGTTCTTTTAGAGAGAAACATACAACTTAAACTGAAATCCTCCGCTCTCTCATAAACAAAGGTGCCATCAGCATTCAGTATTCAGGTTGCGAAGTGAATACCTCCCCAAGCTCACAAGTCTGCTGGAGGAGCACACATGTCCTCATCATATACAGGCCTCTGCAGTCACGCTCCTCTACCCTGCTAGCACCTAAAATACCACTTCTTTCCTCTCCGGAGCCATGGGGATCGGAGGGGGAAGAGCTGAGATCCTGCCTCTTAACTGAGCATTAAGTTCCGCGGTTACTCAGACACAGGCACTATAAGAATGTGGTACGTTGGCTAAAACTACTTGTTTGCTTAATTTCTCAGAGTTCAGCGAGGTCATTTTGTCATCTTCCTTGTGTTTTCTGTATTTTCCGAAGAACTGCCAGCTTCCAACAACACCCTCTTTCTCCCCATTGGAAATGGAAACACGTCCTCGGCAGGAATTTTCCACTTAGCAGCTCCAGCTTCCCTGGCTGGGGCCTCAGCACCGCAGCTTGCATGCTGTATTTCTTTCCACTGCAGTTTGACATTTGTGAGCCGGCACAATGAGTTGTATTCAGTCACCCTAAGTCCTCCCCTTGCTACATCTTTTTTTTTTTTTTTTCCTTTTAATAATGCATACTTTCAAGCAATTTCAGGAAGAGAGCAAAGGCTTTTAAGCGACATTACGTTTAATTAGTTTTGTCACTGTCACAGAATCAGAATCCTTTGGAGTCCGTCCCTCCTCCCCCATAAGCTCCCCATTTCCCGGCCCCCTTCCCTCTCCTGGTAAACACATTAAGGACAAACCTCACGGTCCATATACTCTGCTTGTAATTGTTTGCCTTTGCAAATTATTTCCTTTGAATAATATTTACAAACTATCCCTCACTGCCTGACACGATGATAAGAGAGGACACAGATTGCTCATCATCCCGGCTGTAAACAAGAAACGGGAACATGCGCTGGGAAACGCGTTCAGAGCGGGGTCTAGCAGCAGCCGCCTTTGCAATGGGTCGCACTCCCTGCCGCCCCAACACTGCCGCGGGAGACCCGGCACGAGCCCGGGGAGTCCGCAGGGCAATCCCAAGTCCCTGGCGGGGGAGGGAGAAGGAGGAATTTGGCGGGGGGGGGGGACAGAAAGGCTGCATCCAGAGGAAAACAATGCGTGCCTTCCCGAAAGCAAAGGGCAGCACACGCGAACTTAGATGCCTGCCGGATCCGGTTCCCGGCAGGCGAGGAAGAGGGAGTGGGCTGGGGCGGGGCCTCCCCCGTCTGGCCGGGTGGTAGCGTCGCAGACTGCCAGGGCCCAGGGGGTCACCCCGGCGCAGCGGAGGGAGCTCCAGAGGAGCCGCGATTCTGCGGAGGGGGAGGAGGGAGGAAGAGGGGGATTTGTTCAAGCTGGGAGGGTGGGCCTAGGAGAAAAAAAAGAAGAGAAAGAAGAAATAGATTGATGCTTTGCAGGACACCTAGGGTATTTCTTTCAGGGGGTATTACTTCCACTTTTAGGCAGGAACAAGAGCTGGGAGGAAAAACAGCAGCACGGGCTGACAGCTCGGAGGTGATCAAAGGGGAGAGCCTGAATGGCTCGCTGTGCCAGCCATTTATTAGAAAGAGGGGTGCTCCCAGGCCACTGGAGGCGGGAGAGAGGGCATTAGCATCAAATAAAAAGAGATCGGCCTCGCTCCCTTTATTCAGGATATATATATAGATATATAGATATAGATATCTATATATATATGCAAATATTCTATATATTCTCTCTATATATATATTTTATATATATAATATAAATGCTATTCTCTACAAGACCCACTCCTTCTCCTAAACAAAATAGAGCCCCCCCCCACACACACACATACACAATCCTCACACATAGGAAGGAAATTCCACCCTTCCTTCCCAAATATTGCCACCTCTGCTTTCTCAGCGCTTGTAAGATCACAGGATGGATTGTCCACTGGAGGACATTTTTAGGAGGAGACGTCCCCCTTAGGGGAAGGTAGCGAAGAACTTTGTGGGGTAGTCTAATTAACCTTGGTAATAAAGTTTAAAGCACTCCTGGGACTTGGGTAGAACTTCCCTTTTCATAGATAATAAGGTGAGGTGTTAAAATGTACTTCAGTAGTGCAAGCGATCTCGTGTGGTAAAAATGATGATGCTCAGCAGTTTAGGGAAGGATTGCAGAGCGTGACTGCATGTGGAAAGGACCACAAATGCTTTACTAGCATTAACACGGGTACTGATCCCACTACAAACGGGTGAGAATGGTAGGCGTCTGCTCAATGTATAAAGTGAACTCTCTTCAGTTAGAGAAATATGATCTTTATACCTAGAGGTGCAGTGAAGCTATTAAGGGGCTTGAATGGAATGGGAAATACCTTCTCATGTAATAATGATTTTATTTTGCCTGAGAATCAGTTACACACACATAAACACAGCAACCTACCAACTTTTATCACGTAAAGCTTTACAGGGAAAACCAACAAACAAACTAATTTTTACCCAAATTCACATTTTGAAATATTCAATGCTAAATCCTTTATTTAATCATAAAGTGGTTACCTTTTAATGTATTATTTTATCACAGAACTGGAATTCAGTCAAAAATAAACATAGAACAGTTCGGGGTTTTTTGTTTTTGTTTTTTTATTTTTAGAATAGTAATGATCAAGGTGTGGTTTTTTTCCCTTTAAGTGTTCTTCAAGTTTATAGTTTTTCTCCAGTATTAGGAAAAATTTAATATATATTGTTTATTCTTTTCAATTATACAAGCATATATTTTTATTGTAAAAATTTTGCATGATGCAGTGCTAAACAGATTAAACAATGAAAATTTCCCATGAACTCCCCCTTCTGCAATTTATTTCCTTTTCCAGAAGTAGCCACTGTTCTGCTATTTCCATCCAGACCTTGTAAAATACTTCTGCATGCATACATGTGTACATGCAACCATATTCATTTTTTAAAATAATAAATTCAATCATACTCTACCTATTATTCTGTGAATTCCTAGATTTTACACTTGATATACCAATGAAATCGTTCTTTATCAGGACCTATAACTCACCACAGTCTCAGAACTACTGGGTAACACTTCATGGTTTATTTTATTATTATTCTATTGAGATATAATTAGGTTATTTCCTTTTTTTAATTTAATTTAATTTTATTTTATTTTTTAAGATTATTTATTTATTTATTTGACAGAGAGAGAAGGAACACAAGGAGGGGGAGTGGGAGAGAGAGAAGCAGGCTTCCTGCAGAGCAGGGAGCCTGATGCGGGGCTCGATGCGGGGCTCAATCCCAGGACCCTGAGATCATGACCTGAGCCAAAGGCAGACGCTTAAAGACTGAGCCACCCAGGTGCCCCTATTTCCTTTTTTAAAATTTTTATAAGTAATGCAGAAACTGACATTCTTAGAAATCTTTGAGCATGCAAGCTAGAACTTTTGTAGGCTAGATTGCATTGCAATTGCCAGGCCAGAGGGTATGTGAATTTTTAATTTATATATGTTACCAAATTACTCTCAAAAGTGCAAGAACAATTTATATCCCCACAAGCCATAGGCAACTAGACTACTATTTTCATACACTCTTAATCACTCTTTATTTTCATTAAAAAAAAAAAAGTTTTGTCAGGATCCTAAACAAAAATAAGGTCACATGGATTCCTCATTGGCCTTTCTCAATTACTGCTGAGGTAGAATCAGTCTTACTAACTTTATTTCCCACTGGTAGTTTTTCCTGTGAATCACCTGTTCTGACCCTTTGCCCCATTCCTCTTTGGATCTTTCCTTTTCCATTTCTAGAAATTCTATATAAAGAGAGGCTTTGTTTCTTTTATACAGCATAAATATGTCTCCAAGACTGTTGTTTATCTTTTAAGTTTGCTAATGGAGACTTCATCATAGAAACGTTTGAAGTTTTATGTACCAAATCTGTCAGCAATTTCTTTTACAGACTCCAGGTTGTGTCCTGATTAAAATCGACTAAAGAACATATACCTCTATTTTGTATTCCAGATGGCAGATCAACTCTCTAAAATTGCTTTTATTTCTTCAGGACCATTCTACATTAGATTAAGTGTGCACTGTATCAACAAATTAACAGAGTTCTGCATTCATGTTTTCGCTTTACCAAAGCACTGTGTACATCTTCCAGTGTACTTAAACTAAGACCTTGGTGTGGATGGACCCATGATCTGTGAATTGCATGAAGGGAGAGTATCAATAATACCTAACTAAAAAAAAGTTATCAGATCCTCCTTGAGTTTTTGGAAAAGTTAATGTACTCAGAACTGGTTTTCTCATAGGATTCTATGAGGTAAGTCATTTGCATCCATTAAAAATGATGGCGTCATCTTCCTTTCTCCTAGGGTAGTAGCAACACATTCTCTATAAAACTGGAAACAAAGGTCTCATTTGATAGAAGAGATCAATGTTAACACCATGGCTTGCCACCTCCCAGGCTTTGGCAGGGACTCACCTAGGAAGCATTAACAGGGGAAATTCCAAAATGAGATTTCTGATATCCCATACATCCTGAATAACAGTCTTGGGAACAAGGCTGTGGAATTTATTTTAGGGCACTTGCCAGAGCAATTCCGAAGCTCACAGAGTAGCACTGGGAACAGGCTTCCCCCATTTATTCAGAGAACTCAGGATCCTTTGGTTTCTTTCTGCCACAGTGGTCTCCTAACTTATTTTTCTCAGTCTTTTCTTGATCCCTGGCTTATTTACCCCAAACATTCTTACCAGATTTAGTCATCCCACCACTATCTGCCATCCAACAAAAGAATACCCACATTGTGGGTATTCATGAATCATGTGACCATGACTTGAACTTGACCTACCTTTTCTAGATCATCCTCCCTTCTGATGATGGTTTCCTACTCTAATTGGTCCTTTTCCACCTCTAATTGTTGGCCCTACTTTAAGGACTCAAGCCCTTCATTCCACTAGTCTGTAGTGGGGTCACTGTCATATTTTTTTTCCCCCACTGACTAGAATGTTCTTCACTTCATTATGTCTTTTGTTCTTCAAGACTCAACTCAAATGCTCTTTCTTTTGTGAATTCCTTCTCCTTGTTCCCCTCCTCAATAACCCTTCCTCCTCTGGCAGTCTCTGTTATTGGTTTATATCACTGTCTCTAGCATTAGATTGTAAACTTCCTGAAAACAAGACCACTTCTTATTGACCATTGAGTTGCAGTACCTAATATTGTACTTTATATACAGTGAATACTCTAAACATATTTGACAAAATAAAATAGATAACTAGATATATCCAAACATTCTATCTGAATGGCAACAAAGATACGTGGTCCCTATCACAGGGTAAATTTAGAAATTAGCTTTAGGAAAGAGTTAAAACCACGATTTGATTCCATCTGTGTCCAAGAACATTCTATCAGACTTACCAAACTAATAACAAATATACTGTTAGACAACCTAAAATAAATATATACAAACATATACAAATAAAAAAAAAACATATATAGTACTCTAAAGAGTTCCATAACCCAAATAATGGAATAAATCAATGCTTGCTTCCTAAAGCTGCTTTTGTCATTTTTTACATTATGACATTTAACTAATTCACTCCAGATTATTTCAATGAATGGAATTATATTAACAATGTAAAAAGATTTGGGGGATAAAACTCATTCTTTGATTCAGGAAGTGCCACTTCAAGTTAGAAGAATATAATTTCACACTTTTTTAGTGTTAAATCACATGGTTTCTGATGGCTATGAAAATCTAGAATTAAAAGCAATGTTGTAAGTGCTATACACTAAATGCTACCATTGGAACCAGAGTACTTGGGTTGACTCCCTGACTGGTTTTTATGAGATTTGAATAGCTGAGAGACCTTTTATTCTCAGCATGGATCACTTGATTTGTAACACAGAATGCTTTTTCTATTACATTTTTATTATTAAATGAGGTAATGTATGCAAAATTGCTTTATAAATGATTGATAATATAAATATGATTCAGTGATTTCAATTTAAGTCAGAAACTAAAGTCAAAGGTGGGGATGGGTCAAGCCCAGACCCTGTATACCCCAACCCTCCCAGCTCTACTTGGCTCATCAGTAATTTTCTATAGCACCAATCGTAACATAGATGCTCTTTGGCAATTTAGAGATCATCTCACTCGGCACAAGAGTTAGAAGTCCTTCCAATAATGCCATGAAGAACAGTAGCAAGAGGTGGCCAACTGTGGAGGAAAAATTAGGGATCTGGAGGTCTTAATGGGGTTAAAGGACAGGTTTCCTAAAGCAGAAGGCACACGAAATCAGAGGTGAGAAAGTCAAAACATGGAGAGTCTAGGGCCGAGTTTCTCAAACTTCAATGTGTACACCAAACACCCCAAGAACTTAATAAAATTTGGATTCTAAGTCAATAGCTCTGCAGGAGGCTGAGTTTTTGAATTTCTACAAAGCTCCTTGGGGATGCCAGGGTTGCAGGTCTGTGGACAACACTTTGAGTATGAAGAGACTAGGGTATTTCACAAGTTGTGTGTGTGAATATGAGGTCACCCTGAATGGTGCCAAGATGTGGGGTATAGAATAAGGCCTGTGTCAGCATCTTTGAAAATGTGAGATGGGACCAAGGGCCTCATTCATGGGTAAAAAGGAGAAAGAGTAGAAGATAAAATATCCAGTTACTCTGAGTTTCAAAGGAGAGTAGAAGAAAAAATCTGGCGGTGAGGATGGATGAGAATGTTTGCTCATTTGAATTGACATGGGCTAGCCAAGAGAAGGAAAATAAATGGTTATCATTAGAGAACAAAGCTGCATCTTTATAGGGGGGTCAAATTTCAGTTTAAGCAAGAAAAAAGGCAGATTATTCTGTGCAGAGTCTTGAGGATGTTGGGAAGTTTGTGGAGGGAAGGGGCCGCAGTAGTTGTATTATGGAAGGAGAAGCATATAGTAAAATATTTGTAAACATACGGAAGAAGAGAACACAGAGGTTTACTTCTCTGGAAGTCACCTAGCAAGGCCAGTGTAGTGGATTCTGTGGTGTTTCTCCCAGATGTTCTCCATCCCTCAGGATTTAGGTCCTCATGCCCTCATCTACTGGATTTGGGGAGGCTGACTTCCCTCAGCTGAGTACTTCTCCAGACATTTCCCTCAGGTGATGAGAGTCACCTTGCCCTGGGTCATGCCACCTACATGGGGCATCCCATATCCAGTGGCTGGCTGACATGTGTGTATGATATGTGTGTGAGGGGGGATTGAATTACGAAGACCCTATTCCTCCCACGAATCTTGACAGTGGACTTATTCCCTTTACTAAGAGAGATAACTTAATGCTACTAATATCTGAAAAAACTTTGTTCCTCTCATCAAGGAAGTCTATCTCAGGTGAATGGCTCCATACATAAGGTAAAAGTTAAATATCTCAAATTAAGTGTATACAACAAAAAAAATCTTTCTAAGCCCATATCATATAAGCTTTTTTACATAAATTTCAATGTATGTGTTCTTAAAAATATTTTTAATTTACTTAAACACCTCTTTTTATAACTATCACATTTATTTGACAAATCATAATATATGTAACATATATTTTAATGTATATTGCATAGACATATATAATACATATTATGCATATATCTGTCTCCTGGGCTAGAAGTCACCACACATATAACTTATGGACAGTTCTAATCTGATTTTACATTAGATCTCTCTGCAAACATTGCTTTACAATAGTATTTTTTTAACTGCAGTACAGTTGATGCACAATGTTACATTAGTTTCAAGTGTACAGCATACTGATTCCACAAGTCTATACATCATGCTAAGATCACCACAAGCATAGCTACTGCCTGTCGCCATGCAATATTATTACAATACCATTGACTATATTCCCTATGTTGAATCTTTTATCCTCATGACTTGTTCAGTCCATAACTGGAAGAACAGCATTTCCTACATGAAATTTTATACATCATAAGCATATATATGTAAACTAATTTGAGGGCAGGTTTATGTCACTGCTTCTAAAAGCATTAATTATTTCCTCAATATTAAAAAGGCAAAAGGAGTGATATTTCATGGTACTCTTTTTCTCTTTCTTTCTTTCTTTCCTTCTTCTTTCTTTCTTTTTTTTTTTTAAGATTTTATTTTTAAGCAATCTCCACACCGAACATGGGGCTTGAACTCACAACCCTGCTCCACCAGGTGGCCAGGCGCCACCATAGTACTCTTACATAATACAGAGTTTCTTCACTGGATGTTACATGGAAGTGATGAATCACTAAATAAAACAATAAATAAAAAATAAACAAAAATTTAAAAAAAATTAATAATTGCCTTTGAAAACTTTTATGAGACAGACAAAATTAACCATCAGTTTAAGTCATCTTTTTGCTGACAAATTGCAACAGAGATAACATGAGCTTATTTGACCTTTAGTAAACCTTGGAAGAATACAGCTTTTATATTTATTTATTTTTTTTAAAGATTTTATTTATTTATTTGAGACAGAGAGAATGAGAGAGACAGAGAGCACATGAGAGGGGGGAGGGTCACAGGGAGAAGCAGGCTTCCTGCTGAGGAGGGAGCCCGATGCGGGACTCGATCCCGGGACTCCAGGATCATGACCTGAGCCGAAGGCAGTCACTTAACCAACTGAGCCACCCAGGCGCCCTACAGCTTTTATATTTAATGTTAAAAAAATACAGTGTCTCTTTTAATGAATGATTTTGTTAAACATCAGCTTTAACGCATTTCTGGTGAGTAGCCATGTCAGGGCTAAGTTAGATTACTATCTCTATTCCTAGAGTGAGCAAACCTAAGGAGAGAAGTGCCATCTGTTGCTACCCACAAAATGTCATGTTTTCTTCATAGAATTAGTAGATTTTGTACAATGGGATCAACTTTCCTTTGTCTTTATCCTGAAAAAAAATATGATTCTGTATGCAATTTGAAGAGACATAATATAATTATTTTTGTGGAAACAGACTCTTGAGATCTACACATGATACTTGGAGAACAGAAGATGTAGGCAAAGACATGGTAGATATATTTTTGTCAGAGGCCATAATGATAAAACCTTGACCACATTCTGTATGGATGATGCTGATGTTCTGTTAGCTCTTAACTCTACATTTAATGTAATTCCGGGTTTGATCCATGGTTGTTTGTCATCTAAAGTCTACCTGTGTGGATTAATGATGGCAAGTGACATGAGTCAGAGAAGCATGTTGACCTACCTCATCACTTCTTGGTTATCGATTTAAAAATTGACAGGGAGCCCAAACGATTTAAGGCTGTCACACTGGCCAGTGACAGTGCCCATCTCGTGTTGGTCTCATAGCCCCTCAGGAAGCTTGGTTGGTAGGCAGTTTTGGCAGACTCTGCAGTCTGTGCGGTGCTACATCAGGCACTGTGGAGGCTACCAGACAATAAAATATACTCCCTGCCCTCATAAAAGACTTACACTCTATTGGGAAGGTAAAGTAAAGCATGATCAGTAAGGAACTAGGCAATGGTCTACAGCGTCTTAAAAAAGGTTTCCCAAGAAGTAGAGAATACAAGAGACAGGGCATAAAGGATGAGTAGTTCTGGCTAGGCAGAAGAGTGAAGAGAGAAGAACAGATATGTTATCCATCAGAGGTTTACTGAGTGCTGACTATGGTGCAGACCCCATGCTTCCTCTTAGTTGGTCCCAATAAAACCTACCTTTACTACTAATATCTTCATTTTCTACTGGAGTAAACAAGTTTAGTGAGGTTGAGTAGCCTGCCTACTGCAGATACTGGGGAAGTCAAGATTTGAATTCAATGCCCCGTCCTTGATTTCAGAGATGGCATGCTTAACTACTACACAATACTGTCATCATGACTTGAGGGAAGAAGGCTAGGGACAGAGCTGGTAATGAGAGCTTGATTAGTTCTGAAGTGACCAATTCTGAGTATGGGTTGCTTGAAAGTCAGACTGAGAATTCTAGTCTTACTGTGGTGATACAGAGGGTACCATTGAAGGTTTGAGAGCAGAGGACTACCATGGTGGAGGCAGTATTAAGAGAGTATTGGTTGGGCAAGAATGTAGGAGATCAGCAGTCCTGATACTGGGTAGTATCCTATTTTTTTTTTTAAGATTTTATTTATTTATTTGACAGAGAGAGACACAGCGAGAGAGGGAACACAAGCAGGGGGAGTGGGAGAGGGAGAAGCAGGCTCCCCGCAGAGCAGGGAGCCCGATGCGGGACTCGATCCCAGGACCTTGGGATCATGACCTGAGCTGAAGGCAGTCGCTTAACCAACTGAGCCACCCAGGCGCCCCCGGGTAGTATCCTATTACAGGGAGAGGGTGAAGTCCCCATTACAGAGATGATGGTGAACATAAAGAAATCCTAGGTTCTAGGGCAAGTGCATTACATTGGATATTCTTCATGATAACCCTGTGCAGTAGGTTCTATAATACTCACATACAGATGAGGCTACAGAGTTTAAAGAGATTAAGTAAATTAACAGCTAGTAGATAAGATAGCCAGGATTAAACCTAGATTATCCTGTTTCCTGAGTTTGCACTCTTGACCTGGAGTCAACATCAGAGAGAGGATTTTGGCCTCAATTTTGCCCTGTGCAAAATCCCTGTGGTATTGGCAAGCTCTTAATATCTCCCAGCTCCATTTTTTTTTTTTCCGTTGGGACAGAGGGTGAAGTTTGTTTGCTTGTTTATTTGTGTGTTTGTTTTGTTTCAGGATGGGTAAGCCCAGAATTATATGACTGTCACTGGGAAAGCAAGAATCTGAAGAAACAGGGATAAGACCGAATGTTTAATCAGTGTATTTTTACATGTCTTATAATTGTTAATCCAGCCTGTTTGTTTTTCATTTATGGTTTAATATCATTAGCTAAATTAGAGAAGTGAACTGGGTATTTTTTTAAACATACTTTACAGTTGTCAAAATGAACTTTACTGGGTTTTTGTTAAGTAAAAATGCACTTTTCCTGAATATAAAAATGGTAACGAGTGAAATGATGATGTAGCTGATTCAGAAGAAATAAAAACCAGTGGAATTCATACTGGTTTTACTTTACCTGGGGGTGCATATCTGAAAGTTAGAGTGTACATACAGACGGATGAAAGTGCATGTATATTAATCCTCTAGTGTTGAAACTGGAAAATCTGATGGTAAATATTAGTGTTCATTCACTTTACTTATATATTTACTTATATAGTTTCTTGATAAATTTAGATGAATTCTGTAGCTCTTCTTCCTTCAAAAGCAAAGCATTTTCATTCCTTACTTTATATAGCTCTATCTATATATGTGTTTTGTAATATGGGGTTTGTATTTTTTCTGAGTGTATTAAAAATGAGAAAATAAAAAGATTGCATATCTAGCCCTCAATAATTTTCATTAATTATTTCAATGTAAAGTGTTAAAAATAAGTATCTTAGATCATTAGAAAAGACTCAGAATTAATTATTCCTAATTTCGAATCAGCTGTACACTTAAAAATTGTGACACTTATTTTACAAAAATTTTAGGATATTCTACTTTTCTGTTTCTATTATTTCAGTGAGCTCAGACAACAGATTGTGTAAAAGTCAAAACCAAGTCATGAAGACATTTAGTCTTACTGAACAATGTAGTCAATATTCAGGATACATAAAAAATATCAGGATCCAGGGTGGCTGGCTGGCTCTGTCAGTAAAGCATGTGACTCTTGATCTTGCCTTGGTGAGTTTGAGTTCCGTGTTGGGCGTGGAGCTTACTTTAAAAACAAAACAAAACAAAAAACTCAAAAATGTTGGGAGCTAGAAAAAGTGAAAGTGAAAAAAATGGGAGGTTGTATTTATAATAAGAAAGATGGTAAGAGCAAAAGACCTAAAGGAAGACCAGCAAACATGGGGTGAGTGGGGTTGCAAAGTGTAATCAATTTACTATTTAATGCCAATTATATTTACCATATCCATAATGTCAGATAGTCATAAACACCAAGAATAGCAATGAAGCTGAGGAAGGGGACAAGCATGATGGATGAAGCTTTTTTTTTTCCTTTTGGATGGAGTAACAGGAATGTTTTGTCTGATAAGGTGGCATTTGGGCAGAAACAGGAATGAATGAAGAAAGCAAGGCATGTGGATTTCCGGGGGAAAAAAGTATCTTTGGAGGGAGCAACAAGTTGTGTTTTCAAGGAGCAGTGGAGAGGCCCAGGGGTCTGGTGTAGAAGAAGAGCTGTCAGAGTGAGATCGGACATGGGGCTGAGGGTAGACACTTGGAGGCAACAGTAGGACTTTTCATTTTATTTTCATAAAGTGGAAAACCAACCGGGAGACTTTCAAGAGTGAAGATGCATTATTATTAGGTTTTAATGGAATTACTCTAGTTCTGATCTGGAGCATATAACTTGGGGATGAGGGCAGAAGCAGGGGAAGCAATCAGGAAGTTAATGAACTTATCCAGAGGAGAGATGAGGGTGCTGTGGCTGGCATGGTAGGGGGGAGAATTGGTTAGATCAGGATATACATCTGAAAGTAGGGCCACCAAGTTTGGCCATTAGTTGTCTGTCTCCTGGGCTGGATTGTTCAGTCCATGAAGGCACAGATTTCTGTTTTTCTCGTTGCTGAATTGAAGGCACCTAGACCAGTGCCTGGCCTATAAATACCTTACATATAAGAATTGAACTAATGATGGATATGAATAAGTGATAAGAAGAATGATTTATATTAATTCATGTAGTCAGAGAAATAATTTAGCTCTGTTACTTGTGTGGTCTATAAGTGGACCTTATTTATGACCTTATTTTAACATTAAAATAACTTCACAGATTCTTTTACTTGGGAATTTATATGAGTTAAAAAGATCAGTTGAAAGAATCAACATTATGAAATAGATGATATAGATAGTATTCTGAACAGTAGATATATATATATATGCATATATATATTGTATATATGTATGTATATATATGCACATATATTTTTTTCTCACAACTGATATACAAGTATTACTTACCAGTAAATCAGTGTTATTAATAGTTTCTTGCTAATAACTAATAGGACAGTTTTCTACTCTTATTCAAGATTGAGATCTTACCCTGCTCCTGACTCTTCTGCTATTTTTTGCATGCCTGGCTATGGGGCCCAGACTGGTTTGTATTGTAATGGTACAAGGAATATCTGTGTGTATATCTACAGTTACTTAAATGTCAATCATTTGAATAGGGATATCTTTCTATTCCAACTGCAAGGCCTCATTAATTGTATGCTTTATTTTAAGCATTGGTTGACATTTTTTTTTTATTTTATTATGTTATGTTAGTCACCATACAGTACATCATTAGTTTTTGATGTAGTGTTCCATGATTCATTGTTTGCATATAACACCCAGTGCTCCATGCAGTACGTACCCTTCTTAATACCCATCACTGGGCTAGCCCATCCCCCTACCCCCCTCCCCTCTAAAACCCTCAGTTTGTTTCCTGTACTCCATAGTCTCTCATGGTTTGTCTCCCTCTCTGATTTCTCCCCCCTTCATTTTTCCCTTCCTTCTCCTAATGTCCTCCATGCTATTCTTTATGTTCCACATATAAGTGAAACCATATGATAATTGTCTTTCTCTGCTTGACTTATTTCACTTAGCGCAATCCCTGCCAGTTCCATCCATGTCGATGCAAATGGTGGGTATTCATTCTTTCTGATGGCTGAGTAATATTCCATTGTATATATGGACAACATCTTCTTTATCCATTCATCTGTTGAAGGGCATCTCGGCTCCTTCCACAGTTTGGCTATTGCGGACATTGCTGCTATGAACATTGGGGTGCATATGGCCCTTCTTTTCACTACATCTGTGTCTTTGGGGTAAATACCCAGTAGTGCAATTGCTGGGTCATAACGTGGCTCTATTGAGGAACTGTTTAAGGAACCTCCACACTGTTTTCCAAAGTGGCTGTACCAACTTGTATTCCCACCAATAGTGTAAGAGTGTTCCCCTTTCTCCATATCCTCTCCAACATTTGTTGTTTCTTGCCTTGTCCATTTTTGCCATTCTAACTGGTGTAAGGTGGTATCTCAATGTGGTTTTGATTTGAATTCCCCTGATAGCTAATGATATTGAACATTTTTTCATGTATCTGTTAGCCATTCATATGTCTTCTTTGGAGAAGTGTCTATTCATGTCTTCTGCCCATTGGTTGACATTTTAAAGAATATTTACTATTTTTACAATATGTTAGGATAGGAATTGATTCGATTGAAGGCACTTAGGTCACGAATATCTGTCTCTGAGTATCTAGGAATATATTTTGGTTCACTTCTTGATTCATAGATAAGAAGAAGTGTTTTAAGGCAATGTCATATTTTAGGTGAAGGAAAAACATAGAGAATTGTCTGGAAGCATCATTTCCTGTTTTTCTGAAGCCTCTGATTTATAGTTTATCTTGGTTTCTAGAATCTATAGCTGCCTCATCACTGTCACACACTAATGTTCCCTGCTTATGGTCGTGTGGAGTTTTGCTTAGCACTTTGTCTTGGACTTGCTTATTTTAAAGTTGGATGTATATCCTTTAAATATATATATTTTTTAAACTAGAAGCCTACTGATTCAGGAAGACTCTACTTTTCTTTATATAAAGATTAAGTCACACCCCTTTTAGCAAACTTTCTCCATAAAGGGCCACATCATAAATGTTTGGGGCTTTGCTATTGCAACTACTAAATTCTGCCATTCTAGCAGAAAAGCAGACAAAGAATACATACACAAATGATAAGATTGTGTTCCAGTAGGAGGTCCGGATTTGGCCCATGAACCATAATTTGCTGACCCATGAACTACAGTTTTGGTGATGATAAATAATTTTGGCATAGGTATTTGAATTTATTTAAATTATGCTCTCTTTTGAGAAATATGTTTTTTATAATCCATACCTCACTCTTTTAACAAAGATCTTTTCTGTGTAGAACCTAATAAGAAAATGGTGATTTTTCTTTTTGATTCAATTAATCTCCCATGATATGTGGAAAACCTTTTGGATCTGAAGGTTATAAGCAAGTTACAAGTGCACACCTGGTGGCAGGTAATATCCTAATAGAGAGGGAACGCTCAGGAAGAAATAATCCATCCCTCGGGTACTGATCCTTGGTAAGCTTAAACAGCGAAAACCACCGGGCATCTTGAAAGACACCAGCAAGCTGAGCTTCTGTTTCAGTTACGGGTTCTTTTGTGTTAAGAGTTTTCCTAGTCAGTGATTTGGAACGTCTTAGGAAGGGCATACTAACACTGCAAACAGTCCTTTTCATTCTTCTGGATTTGTGTTTGTCGACGTATTTCTTCCCATTTCCTAGGAGACCAGTAGCCCCACAGATCTCTTCTTTCTCACTTAGCCTTTCTCATATTTGAAAATATTTTATTAAAAAAAAATCAGCAGTGGATTTGAGTTAAATTTATGTGTGTTGTAGTTTCCTAATGGTGAAAACATCCAAGCTTGTATTACTGATAAAAGTAGAAGTGCGCTCTTGACTTTGCCCAAAGCAGAGTTAGGCAAGGAAGATAAGAGGGGAAAAAAAAAAAAAAAAAAACAAGTTCTAGAGGATATGTGTAGATGTGATAAGACACCCACCTCGAATTCCCAAAACCTGCAGAGACTATTAAGGACAAGGATGATTAGCCAGGGAGAAGTTAAAGCAGTGTGCGCTTATACATCTCCTGTACACATCTAAAGTATCTTTCAACCCCTCTAGACTCATATTTTCTGGTACAATGACTGCTACTAGTTTTGTAAGTGCTACTGCTAATTGAAACCACATCATGGTCAGATAAAAAATAAGCCAGTCAGGCATCCTGCTGCAAATGTACCCAGCAGGACAGCCCCTTTGTTCTCCTTAAAAATGAACTAATTCAAGAAAGGCACTGCCTCTAGATCATTATCCATTAATGTATGCAACATTCCCTCTGTCCCACTCTTTCCGCTTTCTCCCATCACCCTTCACTATAATTTTCTTGTGGAAAAATAAAAGAACGCCAGTTCTCTCGTAAACTACATAATTGGGTTTAATATGCAGACTTGCCATTTCTAGGCATGTACGTTTTCTGCATTAATGGGAGCTATACACGGAGCATTTAGAGATCACCTGTGGATAGGCTTGTTAATTAACAGAGTTAGAGCCCTATTTCATTCCATTTAAACCAGAGTAATTGAAATCAGGGTAATCACCACTGCAGTATTCCGTAGTCTCACCCCTTTCAAGGTTATTTTAGCAATTATGTTCCTGGCTGAGCATATTAGTAAGTGCTGAGATTACTTCCTATACCACCTGACTTTTATCAATCCTGTGCCCTATGGCATGTCTTTTTTTAGGATTGCATTAGTAGAAAAAGCTAGAAATAATCTGTGTCATCCCTAGCCTTTCAAAGAAATTATTAAACCTAATCCAATCTACTAGTAGTTGTCCAGGACCAAAAAAAAAAAAAAAAAAAATCAGAATAGCAGGCTAAACTTAATCCCCAAATAGATCATATGTCACCTTATTAAGGACAAAAAGAAAATTTATACACTATTAAATTGAGTAATAGCTAGTTGTTAGTACAGCTCTGAGGATCCTGGGTCTCTGTTAATGCATGATACTTGTGGTAGAAAAATTTTGTTCTGTTTTTTTTTTTTTTCAAATCTGAAAATGAACATAGGAATTCTCAATTTTATCAGATGAGATGAACTAAACTACTTCAACCTATGGCCAAAAAAAAGCCACATGAAATTATTTTTAAAAGAGAGTTCCATTTACATTATCTTCTATATGTTCTACCAGGACTGGGAAAGAAAGCTTCCTGTTGCTGTTTTGCATCATTGTAGGCTTAGGATATGAAATCCAAGGTGTTACTATAATGGTTCTGTTTCAATGACTCACTAGTAAATATTTTCTTTTTTTTTTTTAAGATTTATTTATTTATTTGAGAGAGAGTATGTGGAGAGGGGATGAGGGAGAGGGAGAGAATTTCAAGCAGACTCGCCACCAAGCATGGAACCCGATGGGGACTCGATCTCACGACCCTGAGATCATGACCTGAGCCAAAATCCAGAATTGTATGCTTAACCAATTGAACCACCCAGGTGCCCCATAAATACTTTCTTTTATTTGAAGTGACATTGCTTAGTGGCCCAGTGATTTTCCCCCCATTTACCCATTTTTCTGGGCAAAATTAAGACCAACATAACATTGCCTTACAATGGTAAATTAACATTAGGAGTTTGTGCTGTGTGTGTGGTAATTTACCTCCACATATTTAACCCCTTCCCACTTATGCTTGGTACAATTCCAACTAGTATTTACTGATTTTTTTTCTATTTGCATATCTATACAGACCTTTTCTCTGAAGACTGATGTCACCAGCAATATATTTATTTAGTGACCGTTTTTGCCACCTGAGCATATTCACTGTCTCACAGTTTCATCATAAAACAAGTATATACCTCATGTTGCCAAGTGTATTTAAGGGATAAGAGCATATTGTGCATTTAGTTCTTGAAGATGGCAATGGGGATGTGTGCACAGTTCATTCAGTGTTTTTGTTTGAAGTATGGGAGGAGCAGAGCAACTGTCAAGGCTGGCCCTCAGCCCTCGGCCCCAACACTGACCGGGGTGACCCCTGGACTGACTCCTGCAGCAGCCCCCGGGACAGGGCTGGGGCCCATCACCCGTCTCCAGGTGGCAGAGTCCCTCCGCCTCCTCCAGCCCACCTTGTTTGGAAATACTGAGCTATACTTTAAAATGTATTCGAGAGATTTCCAATAAATTTTTTCTGTACTTGGAAAAAAAAAAAGCTTGAAAGCTGCTAGAAATATAATTATCTTCAGATGTCCATATACCCTGTCCAATGGTATTTGCAGGAAATGTTGACATTTATATACATATTGGAACATTTTCCATTAGGTTAGTAAATATTATCATTTCTTTTCTTTCTTTTCTTTCTTTCTTTCTTTTTCTTTCTTTCTTTCTTTCTTTTCTTTCTTTCTTTCTTTCTTTCTTTCTTTCTTTCTTTCTTTCTTTCTTTCTTTCTTTCTTTCTTTCTTTCTTTCTTTCTTTCTTTCTTT
>NC_058405.1:180441866-180533031 GCF_002201575.2 Neomonachus schauinslandi | reverse complement strand
TTTCTTTCTTTCTTTCTTTCTTTCTTTCTTTCTTTCTTTCTTTCTTTTTCTTTTTGAGACAGAGAGAGATAGCAGGGGAATGGCAAAGGGAAAAGAAGAGAGAATCCCAAGCACAGAGCCCAATGTGGGGCATGGTCTCACAACCCTGAGATCATGACCCGAGCCAAAATCAAGTGTCGGACACTTGAGCCAACCAAGCACCCCAATATTATCATTTCTAAATGCATTTTCTATCTATATTTAAGCAAATTTTCCTTTGGGAAACCCTTCACTCTCTGCTTTCCAATTAAAATTGTCAAAAGTTGAGAACATTCTTTTAAATCAGATTAAGCCTATGAAGGATTTAAATTTAATACCTTAAGAGAAAGACAGACACACACAGAGAGAGAGAGAGACCCTCAATATTAATGATAATTTAAATTCACTGTGTTTGTGAGAAAAAAAATAACCATCAGAAATAAGACATCCTTGGTATCTTCCATGCTGTTCTACACAGAGGAGCTCAGCAATAAGCTACTTCAGCAATTCTAGCTCATCGTGCCTTGCAGATTTACCCAAACACATTTCTGTTTCATAGTCTACCCTGATTTGGTAATATGCAATTAGAGAAAATGACCATTTTAATATAGAACAATTTTCTTGTAAATTATACAGTAAAAAATATTTGAAACATATTAAAATCAAATGGATTTAGAATGATTATAGTTATGAATGACTGTAATTTGGTCTTACACAGCTAATTCCAAACACTGCACAGCCGCTTAGCAATTTCCATTCTCTAAATTTCTCATAATGGGATTTAAGGGGAAAAAAAGTGAAATCATCATCTTTTCCTCAAACCTCCTCCCTCTTATTGCATATTCTATTTCAATAAATGATCTTCCATCCTTCCCATCACCCCAATTGGGGAAACCCAGTAGTCACCCCAGCCCCTTTCCTCCACTCATTACTACCACATCCATGGCCATAGAATTTTATCTCTGACAGATGTCTAGGTGAGTCACCCCAGTCCCCCCCACCCCATTTCCTCTGTCATGTGCTCTTCACTGAGACCCTCACTACACATTAACCTCTGAACTTCCTTGGTTAGGCATGTAGCACACCAAACACACATCCTTCAATTCATGCTCAGCAGAGCTGCCACAATGGTCTCTCTAAAAGGAAAACACAACAATGCCATATTTCTGCTTCAAATGCTTCAATGGATAAAATACAAATGTTATTTAGAGTAAATACAAACTCCTTGATTAGGTATTCAAGATCCTTCATGCAAGAGCAGTCCCTGGTCAATGTCTTCAGCCCCATCTCCCACCACCATGTCACTTGCGCTTAGTCTCCAACCACATCAAATCCATGCTGCTCCAAACATACCAGACTCTTAAAGCTATCTGCTTTTGCAAAGTCCTTTCCTCTGCCTGTGAAGAAGAGGACAGAGTGAAGAATGTTCTTCACAGCCTTTTTTTTTTTTTCTTTTACATTTTTTTCTTTCTTGTCCCTTGTGGATTAGGTCCCTTATTAGCCCTTCCAGGAAGCTTTCCATTAAAGAAAAAAAAAAATGTTCTGACACTTGTTAAAATGGTAAGGAAGACTTGATGCAATAAGCATCAAGATTATTGAAATAGGGGTATTGCAATATGCAAGAGGAATCAGGCTCAACTCTAAATACAATAAGGACCAGTAGGGATTTATAGCTAATGGGCTGAGTTGGGGTCAGTGGATAAACAGTTACTAAAAGGAGAGAGACATCAAGGGTAGGACAACTCTTGCTAAACTGACCCAACAAGATTCTTGCTAAAGGCAGGCCATGGACTTAGATATCCAAGGTGGGAGATGAGGAACCTGACTAGATATCAAGGGTCAGTGATGACTTAGCAGGATTCTTTGCTAAGACTGGGCTGAGCAGGCCAACAACCAGATAGGGGCCAATGCGCAGAAGAGGGTGCAGAGGAACCAACCAAATTTAGTCAACAAGAGACTTTGTTCCTTCCTTAAGCACCAGATAGAGATAGCTCTCCACTCTTCTCTGCAATGTCCAAGGCTCCTATAGCACACTGACTATATCTGTAATCCACTTGTCACATTGTCTTGTATTATGAGCATTTGTCTGCCCTTCCTCTAGTGTGAGAATTCTCTGAGAGAGAAAATTTTGACTCTTTTCTCTGGGTGATCTGGTATCTTGCATATCGACTTTCTTGTAGATGTTTAACAATGTCTGTTAATTAAGATCTGTATATGAATTGAAGGGAAAATTTTAAATTATCATCTCTGTTTTCCTCCAAGGACCACTTTGTTCTTAGTAAAGTATCTTTGATATTTAGGTTAAGTCCTTTTGACATGGGTCTTATCCAACTGGATGAGATTCAGTATTATTAATTCTCTATGCTCTCTTTTTATTGCTGTATGTATTTGTTTTGTGGAGGGATCAATATAGGCCAAATCTCATTACAACTAATACCATTATGAAGAAATCACTGAATCCTATATATACATATATATGCCACTTTCAATGGTCTACTTACTGTAAATAATAGTTTATATAATTATAACAATAGATTTTCAGTGTCTTAGAGATTTGTGGGAGTGAATAATGCGTTATGCATGAATGAATGGATGGATGAATAATACATCCACAACAGTTTTTTCCTTTTTTTTTCCTTTTCTTATCACTTTATGTTACTATTAAAAATTAAGAACTAGTCTTAAGGCAAAGCCTGTGACAGAACACTATTATGCAGAGCCTAAGTAATTATTCTATAACAGTAATCATTTCTCTCTCTGTGTGAAAATGAGTTAAGTGTTCTCCCCCCTTTTATTAAATATTTAATCTCAAACTCTATGTGTTAAATCATTTACTCCTTTCCTTGAAAAATGTCTCTCAAGTTTGGGGCAGTGGTGAACTTAGTTTAAATATTCTGAACTCATAGTAAATTTATTTCTTTAGAAACATGCTAATAGTTATTGTGGTTGGCAGAGTTATTTTAATCACACAAGTAATATGTGCTCATTATAAAAATAATTTTAAATGACAAATTGACATAAAGAAGGTTATCCGTAATCTCACCAACCAGAAATAATCTCTGTGGATGAATAAGGAATTATTAATTTTGCAGCTGGCACTAGCATTCTTAGGGAAAGAACTAGGGACTTCTAGGGAAGGAACTGTCTTTATTTAGGAAAATACCCTAATAGGGCACTTTGAATGAGAAAGGGGAGGCCCAGAAGACATAATCCCAAGAAAAGAGATAAAGAAACTAAACAGCTCTGCATAAATTAGAGTAGAAAAATTAAATGAGATTAAATCAGGTGAGAGCAGAAACTCAAAACAAGAAGACACAAGAATGTTAGATTCTATAAAGAATCAAAAACTTCAGGAAGCATGCTGATCTTTTCAGAGTATGGGCAAAGTGAGCTAAGCCAAATTTATTTAAATATGCCAGGCTAGGGTAAATTCGATCAAGGGATAAATTTAGCATGAGGCTCAAGAGAATGGGTTCTGGAGTGAGATTACCTGGGGGCCATTATAGGTTCCAACACCGTTTCTTTGTGTGTCTGTGTGTACGACAGTGGTGTTCATCAAGGCCCAACCAGCAATATAGGAACCTTTAGGAAATAAAACCAAAGGAGTTTAATATTGTTTACCCTGGTGGTAGAAGAACTGAGAACCCAAATGGAGACAATATGGCAACTAGATGAAGTCATCACCAACCTTATGCTAAAGGAAGAAAGGGAGGAGGGGGAGTTAGCAGGGCCCAAGGGTGACAGTCATGCGTTAGAAGCTAGAATCGTGCCAAAGGAAATTGTAATTGTGCTGGGCCTGTCTACTGGAACCTGGAGCCACAGAGAAAGCACAACAGTTTCCAGAAACCTTGCCCTGAGAAAACATAAGAAACTCTCACCTGGAGAAAACTCTTTGGTCACACACATCCATAAACTAGATGAAAGAGGAAGAAAATAATTCTGACCTGCAATGAAATGTGAGGAAAGATGATGAAAGCAAAGAGTTTCAAGTCTGATTGTATACATATATATATGCATATATATATTTGCACAACCAAATGGAATCATCATGCACACGTCTTGCAATTTAATTTAATTCTTAGTATGACATGGACATTCCCCATGACACTAAACATGACCACAAAGCCATATATCTAGTATCATGGCTGCATTATTAGTCTATTACTTAGCTATAAAATGTATTTATATGGTCTCATATTGCTCTTTCACATTGCTTTCAGTTTTTTTCCTTTCTTTTGAGAAAAACAGAATATGTAAAATACTTTTAAAATCTTCAGTGCTTTAGTGTTGGAAAGTGTGTATAATATGCTTGCAAATGTGGCTTTTTAAAAATTGAAACCTTATTGCTTCATTGCTTTTTTTCATCAAAATCTCCTAAGAAACAGATTGTGTAATGTGTGTCAATAACTTCAAAACAAATAATTAGCATCAGAGTTGGGATTTCATCACTTAGCATCCATCATAGGGCATCCAGAACCCTGATTTCTCTGAAGTTTCTTGTTGAAAATGATATATGTCATCATGTTAAGTCAGGGCTGGTTAGTAAGCAGAGCATGGACCAGGTCACCTGAAGCTTTCTTTGATGCAGACATTCCTCAATTTAGAGCTGAAATAATCCTGACATTCCTAAGTGTGCTTTATCTTTCTGACAAGAGGAGGAAGCTGCATAATTGACTTCTTTAGGTTCACAGAATCTTTTGCATATCCAGAACATGTAGACACTAAGTAGAATGATCTGTAAGCCAAATGCAAGTGTAGCATATCAAAGTGTGATAGAAGCCTTTGGACAACAGTTGAAATTCTTTCTCTTTCTTTTTTTCTTTGTATTTTGTATGGTCTCATTTTTAAATTATTTTCTTCCACATGAAAAGAACAGATCAAAATGGGCAGATTTTTATAATCTTTTCATACTCTTGATTTCAAAGGTATAGACCTAGAAGGCATTGAGAGGAACTAAAGTTCAGGCATGACAATCCAATGGGTCCATTTTACAAATGGATATCAACCCTTGGAGTTGGATTTAACTAACTCATTTAGGTATTCAATATCCCACACCAGAGTATACATCATTACAGTTGACAAACCTACACTGACCCATCTAAGTTACCCAAAACCCATAGTTTACAGAAGCATTTACTCTTGGTGTTGTGCACTCTGTGGGTTTGGACAAAAGTATAATGACAGGTACCCATCATTATAATATCACAGAGAATATTTTCACTGCCCTAAAAATCCTCTGTGCTCTGCCCATTCATCCTTCCCTTCCCCAACCCTCTCCCCAACCCCAGGCAACCACTGACCTTTTTACTGTCTCCATAGTTTTGCCATTTCCAGAAATTCTTATAGTTGGAATCATACAGTATTGTATTTTCAGATTGGCTTCTTTCTCTTAATAATATACATTTAAGTTTTCTTCATGCCTCGATAGCTCTTTTCTTTATAGCACCAAATAATATTACATTGTCTGAATATACAACAGTTTATCCATTCACCTACTGAAGAATATCTTGTTGTTTTCAATTTTGACAATTGTGAATAAAGCTGCTATAAACATGCATATGCAAATTTTTGTGTAGACAAAGTTTTCAAATCTTTTGAGTGAATACCAAGGAGCAGGATTGCTGGATCATATGGTAGGACTATTTAGTTTGTAGGAAACCGTCAAACTGTCTTCTAAAGTGGCTGTACCATCTTGCATTCCCAACAGCAATGAATGAGAATTCCCACTGCTTTACATTCTCACTGCCATTTGGTGTTGTCAATGTTTTATATTTTGGCCATTCTAATAGGTGTGTAGTGATATCTTGTTTTAGTTTGCACTTCCCTGATGACATATGATGGGGAGTATCTTTTCATATGCTTATTTGTCATTTGTGTACCTCCACTGTGAAGTGTCTGTTCAGGTCTTTGACCCATTTTTTAATTGGATTGTTTGTTTCCCTATTGTTGAGTCTTAGGAATTCCTTTTATATTTGAATACTAGTCCTTTACCTGATGTGTTTTTTGTAAACACTTTCTCCCAGTATGTGGCTTGTCTTCTTATTCTCTTGATATTGGTTTTCTCAGAACAGGTTTTTTGTTTTGTTTTTTTTAATTTTAGTAGTGTCCAGCTTACTGTTCTTTCTATCACAGATCATGATGGTATTGTATCTGAAAGTCATTGTTGTATCCAAGGTCATCTAGGTTTTGTTTTATGCTATTTTTTAGGCATTTTATAGTTTTTTGTTTTGCATTTAGATCTACAAGTCGATTTGGTGAAGGGCATAAGATACATAGATTGATTTTTTGCATGTGCATGCCCAGTGCTAGCACCACTTGTGAAAAACGCTCTCTTTGCTCTATTGTATCATTCTTGTACTTTGTCAATTATCAGTTGACTATATTTATGTGGTCTATTTCTAGGCTTTCTATTCTGTTCCATTCATCTATTAATCCATTCTTTTGCCAATACTATACTGTCTTGATTACTGAAGCTATGTAATAGAATCTCCAGATTTTTGATAAATTTATATGCATAATATATATATCATTGATAAGATTGATACATAATGCTCATTACCAAATGGAACACTGTGTTAGCCAGTTTGGGCTGCTATAACAAAAATACCATAGAATGGGTAGCTTAAACAATAAACATTTATTTCCCACAGTTCTAGAGGCTAGGAAGTCCAAGATCAAGGGATCCATAGATTCAAAGTCTGATGAATGCCAGCTTCCTGGTTTGTAGCTGGCTACCTCCTTGACTACCTCACATGACTATGAGAGTGTCTCTTATATGGACACTAATCACATTCATGAGAGCTTCATTCTCATGATCTAAACACGTCCTAAATGCCTCAGTGCCAAATACTACCACATTGGGGATTAGGGCTTCAATATATGAATTTGGAGGGAGGGGGTCAAAAACATTCAGTCCATAGCATTCTTTTTTCCGTTTGTTTATTTATTTATTTATTATCTATGCATGTGTGTTTGTGTACATGTGTGTGTGTGTTATTGATGTTTATGCACATGTAAGGGAGGCAATGATGATTAAGTGTCTGAAAAAGTGAGGGTAGCAATCCAGAACATGGTTATTGGATTGGCCTTAATAGGAAGGTGGTTCCATTCCTCATTGTAACAGTAGGGAAAAAAGAAAAGATTCATTTAAATGTAAGTAAAATTGTATGTATTGTGGTGGAAAGATGAAGGCATTAACTCTGGATGTCTTTTATGTTCTCTACAGAGAGAAAGCGAGAGACAGGGAATTGGAGATCTGACTGCAGTAGAGAAAATTAGAAAAAGTCACTGTGGGGTTTTGGAAATTGGGTGGATTGGGAATATATAATATATGTTTTTTAGGCAGCATTGAGGGCCTACTTGAGGTCTGTAGTAATAAATCCAGCAAATATTTGAAGACATGGTCCACCAGAAATCAGCAGTGTGGGTACAAATGTAGAAATGTAGTTAAAATTCATTTAGAGCTGTGATTTCATCATGTGAAGAAGAAGAAAAGACAGAGAAGCAAGGGACTATAGAACATTGGCAAGTGGCAAGCCAAAATTTTGGATTACTTCATGAATTCCAAGTTGGATGAGGAGCAAAGCAACAAAAGGAAAAGACTGCGGGATTGGAAGAACTGGGAGTTCCCATGAAGTCAAAGTATAGGGCTTAGTGGCATTGCTGGCCCATCCAGCACATTCTCTCTTTGAAAGCAAATTGCATTGGAGGCCAAACTCTAATCAGATAATTGTTCTGTGAGCAGAGAGTCATACTCTTAGGAGATAACTGAATGACCCAAAAAGCATAATCCTCCCAAAAGACCGGTGTTCAGAGTTTGAGTGCCAGGACACCCTTTCCTGAGATGGTGTCTGAATGGGCTCTGCTAATTTCTTCCTTTGGGGATTTCTTTTTCCTGTGTGCTAGATTATCCTCTCCTTAAGTGTATATCTGCATCATATTAGTTTCTTTAAATGTCCTGTAGAAAAGGATTTCTATAAAATAATTTTGGGGAAAACCACACACTATCCTTCTCCAACAGTACATTTTTAAAAAAATTTTTGTCAAACATAATATAGATGTGATTGTGTGGGGGCAGGTAGAGGCAAGAGTTTGTGCTCTAAAGGGCATATTATTGATTGGCTATAACAAGATTATAGTAAAACAAGCAGGCAAAACATTGCCAATTTGTGTTTGGGTGAATTACTCATTTGAAAAAATAATTTTTGAATTGATTTTCATCATCTTGGTCTGTTTCTGATAGAGGTGTGAGGCAGGTCTATGATTCTCCAAAATACTGGCTGGAAGGTGAGGAAATCTATTTTTCAGAACCAACTCTCCTCATAGTTTTAGCCAAAGTTTTGGAAAGAGAGATTTACTCTAAGACATATTCTCATGTCAGTCTTTATAAATGAGACACGTACTTCAGGCTTATATGGACAGTTGTCTGATCCACTCTGTAAGCTGGCCCTTAGCTCTCTGAAACTCCCTTTCACAGCTTAGTGCTCTGATATGGAGAACAGGCATGTGGTTGTCATCACAAATCTCAGTAGAACCATGTTATTGTATAACCTTACCCATAACTGATTTTAAGTCACACATTTGCAAGCAACTCCTTGAATTACTTCCACAGATGGCTAATGATTCATTATATCAAATGACAAAAGATATGGCCATTAATTTGAAGGTTTCTGAGAGGGAGTATTTCACCCCTCAACTAAAAAGAAAGGAAATATAGAATTTCAATAGTGACTCCCATGTCCATTTTATTCTGTATCCAAGAAAGTAATTTTTTAAAAAAAGCTTGCCACTATTACTTCTCTATAAATATTTTAGTCAGGAGTCCCTCTGGTAACTCAGAGATTCCACCACATTTTCTGAAGTACCTATCATGAAATTGTGTGCTGTGCAAATTTTGCAAGCATTTTAACACTCTCTTGTCTGGCCTTTAGATAAGGGGAAAGATAAACTATATCCCTGATTTTGACCAAAATATCTATTTGTAAAGATTAAAAGAAGATAAACAGCAATTATATTTATAATAACATTTATCTTAAGTAAAACTAAGGGACAAATAAAATGCAATGTGACAAATAATATAAAAGCCAGTATATGTATATATTTATGTACACACATTTTTAAATTTTGTTAAAGCTGCAGTTCTAAGCAGAGGAGTTTCATTTGAAGCATAGAAACCAATTTTTCCCAAATGATTTTTCTATAGGCAACATTTCAGCTCCTGCTTTTCCTAAAATTCACACATTTATTAACTCATATGGGAAATGTAGAAATGATCCCACAAAAGAAGTTTGTGAACATTGATGCAAAGCACAATAGGCTCCCAAGTTATTTACTTAGCCAAAGAGCCTTTGTTCTCTGAGATTTCATCTGTTTGGTTTCTGGAAGTCAAACTGCTTAGAGTAACTTCGGACACGACAGAAGAAACCAGAAATGAAAAACGACATAGAACAGATTCTAACACAGTTCATTAGGCATCCAAGCAGCCTTTACAAGGCATTAAGTCCCAGAGATTGTGGTGACGGTGTGGACAAGATCGGTGATGCTGTTTGGAATATTTCATAAGGGGTCTTAGATATCCAGAATATATTTTACTGAAAGAGGAGACAAAAAGAAATGGAGAAGGTTTTGCTCTTGCCTGCAATGGGAAATTTTATTTTCCATTTAGGGATCAGGAAAGAGAAATAAAGTAAGAGTTTTGTGAGTTTTTTCAACCAGCAAATCTAAATGTAACACTATTCAATCATTTCTTTCCCAAATATTCTTTCCCTGATTATTTATCAAGAGAGTGCTATGTAGAATCATAAAACGCATCAGCATTTTTAGCCCTCTTTGTCTCTGTCCCATGGCTGTGCTCAGGATTATTGCTGGGTACCTGTGCTCTTATGTGGGCCTCTGTCCGAGAAGACTCACCTCTGTTGGTAGGGTCCCTCCATGGAAACACCATGTCTGGTAATATGACAAGTAAGGAAAATAATTATCCAAAATGAGCTGATTAATTCCTAATAATAATTTAATGTGATATCATCTTTTTATAACATTTGCATTCTCATGCAGTGTCTCTAGTCAAAGACGTGAGGAGTTTGAGGTTTGTAAGCACCATCTCAGGGGCAATCATGAAGACAGTTGAGCTCATGCCCTCCTTTCTGCCCTGCATTAATTCTTTCTTGTTCAGCTCAGGCTCATGCCCACTATGCTGGGCCAAGAGTTTTCCTCCCTATGTCTATGTTATCATCAACACTTGACTGCAATCTCTTTGATGGCAGGGATCCCATTTTACACTTCTTTGGAATTCTTTGTCAAGTAAGGGTTGGGACCTGGGAGTGATTTGGGCAAGAATGTTACCCTGACTGCAGCAGCACACTCAGGAGCACATCTTCGAAGCTGCCTGCCAAGTTATTGGTTGGTTGGTTGTTTTCTTTCCACGGTAATGCAAGAGCAATGTAGTCAATGATTAAGAGCCTGAATTCCAGAGCAAGACTCTTTATTTAAAAACCATTTTTGCCTCTTATCAAATGTATGATCATGAGAAAGTTACTGAACCTCTCTTACTCTGTTTTATCATCTATAAAATATGGAAAACAATAGTAGGTTGCTCAAAGTTTTTTGTGAGGATTACATAAATTAAATGAGTTAAGCTATTTAAAGTGCTTAGAACAAGGGCTGTGAACAGTAAGGGCTATGTACTGTTAGTTTTAATTACTATTGTCATTTATGGTCTTTGAGGTCTATGGTGCTTTTAGACTATTCCCTGTCCCCAGTGTTTTAAAACACACCTTCTTGATGAAACTTAATTATTAGATTTCAAAATTAGATTTGAATCCTTGATAAATTGGATACTTATTTGGCTAACTGGTTTTGCTTATTCTAGTCTAGTTGAAAGTACCCAAATTGGAAATTAATCTTATCTAGTATGTGGAAGGCCTTCGTATTTGTACTCTTTTTTCAAGACCTATGCTTTGGTTTAGGGATGACGATGGTCATATGTGGCAGCATTAGAATTACTGGTGGATTTATTGCTTTCCTCATTCTTTGGTAGAAGTCTGTCCTTGGGTGCCTGTTCAAAGTGAAAGCTAGGCCTACCTCAAAGACAGTATGACAGCCCCATGTCATCACTGTTCACGTCTAGAAATCAGGATATGATGTTCTATTTGCAGGAAGAATAAGCGTACAGGCTGAAATGTCTTACTTTATGATGAAAACAGAAATACACATTATACACGGCTACCATTTTGAAACATGTAAAAAAGTTTTAGAGATAGAAGGAAGAATAAATATTATCTAGTCCACTGATCCATTCTCTAGACTAGAAAGGCCCAGAAGCTCAGTTATTTGTGAAAGTTTATGCAGTCAGTTTAGTGGGAGAACCAGATCCAGAGTGAAGTTGGCTGGCTGCCTGATCACTATTCTTTCTATTATTCCATACTTCAAATTAACACCAAAGGGAAATTACTTAAGACTTATACTAAGATGTTATGTCACCAAATTGGCTATATATATAATATAGTTATATAAAATCACTAGCATATATGAATTCAGTGACAGTATTAAGCATAGTGTATTTTGCATACCAAGTTCTCAATAAATTTTTATAAGGGAATAATTAAAATTTGAATTTTATCTTAGTGTCCTAATATAAAATAAGATAAAATTAGTACAACTCAACAACATATAGATTGTTCATTGTGTTAATCTCTCATTACAATTGTTCAAAATTTTAAAGAGGTATTCAAAATATACTTCAGAGAGCATA
This sequence comes from Neomonachus schauinslandi, assembly GCF_002201575.2. NCBI lineage: Eukaryota > Metazoa > Chordata > Mammalia > Carnivora > Phocidae > Neomonachus > Neomonachus schauinslandi. The sequence continues at coordinate 180,521,264 of NC_058405.1, read as the reverse complement.
AAATGGCATTTATACTAGCTTAAAATACACTAATTAAATATTTCATTTTTTTCTTGAAATATTTTCTGAATCTCCAGATAAATTAAATGACCATATTCTGGTTCATAATTTTCAAAAAATGTCAAATACTCTGAACCTTGCTATTTAAAAAAAATTGATTGTCTTATGTCATTGACTGTCTTATGTCCACCACTTTTTGCTATTGCTTTCAATTAATGTCTTGTTTATGACTACAAACTCTTGGCCTCTGCTTATCTGATACTATTCCTCTTGAGATGCTTATCAACTCCTACTTTCTCTGACTTGTTCCCAGAAGTGACCTTGATTATTAATTATTAGTTAATGTATCCATATCTTTTACCTCCACCTAGATTGTTGGGCTTTTATTTTGCACTTCATTGCCTTGTTCAACGCATGGCCAAAAGAGATACAGACTAGTAACTGTGAAATTTGCAAAGATTTTTATGTCCCTAGGGTTATTTTATAACTAACAAGTTATGGCTTGAAAGCTTCAAGTCCCACCATTTTAACATATCAACCTGATGTATATTTGGATGTCTTTATTTCCTGCTTCTAGGATGCCAGCTTCTATCAATTGGGTCTCACTAGGGGGTCCAATGATCAGTATTGACTCTGTAGCATAAAATCAAAGATACTGTTTACGGGAACATTGTCTTCTGTGGAGGTGATTTTGCCGTTTAAGGAAAACAATATGACTGCAGGTCAGGCTTTGTTTATTTTATAAAAAGTAACCATAGTCCACAGCTTTTACAGTTCACCAGGCTGAGGAAATACCTATTGTAAATTATCTACTGTTACATTGCATCATGCCTACTCTTTGCTTTGAGGCTACTCTAAAAATTTTTCAGTTATAACCCAATGCTAAAACAGGAGGGGGCATATTTCACTATAAGAGGGCTTTAAAAGTCAACAAATTAATTTGCTTTTCCCTTCCAGCTGTGCAATTCACCCCCCCACTCTAGCTTTGAGCTGTAATTAAGTACATGCTTTTATAGTAAAAGTAATCTTTTCCTGGTGCTTCCCCAGCTGCAAATTCTGACCCAGATTCACATTATGAATCATGACTGTCACATGTGCTTGAAATAGGCTTCATTTCCCTCTGCCCTCCCCCAGCTGCTGGAGATCCTTACCCCTGGATTTAGCTCCAACCTTATTGCAGAACTGGAGAGAGGATTTAACTTATATGAGCTCTTCTTTGAAATCCTTGGGTCATTTTTGTTTAGAGAAGGGGACATCATCCAAGCATCCAGTAATGACAACTAAGGAAAAAGCCACACTTGTTTAACGTTACAGAATAAAGCTAAAGTCAGCCACTGAGCTTAGTCGGGTATAAAATTAATTAAACATTTTTAAAGTGAATACACATCTCTGATAAGAAATAAGCTAAGGAGAAGAAACATCTAAGAAGACATGTGGAGAAAACCTATATTCATGAATTGTGCCTAATTTGTATCTCTCTTTTGAAAAGCTTCGAGCTCATCCTGAATGTATTCCTGTATCTCCATCTCCACTAGAATTGTACTCTAGTTTCAGCTCACCATGAAGTCACCATCATCTCAAGAGCTTTCTAACTGGCCACCATGTTCCCATTCCTGATCTTCTCTGATCTATTATTCATAGTCAGGGGGGTCTTTGAAGCATGCAAACAAAACACAATAGAATGGCAATTCTATTCTCAAGATATTTTGCTGGTTTCTCATCACAGTCTAAATGATCTGATAATTTGTAGGAGGACTATAGCTCTCCATCAAAAATTTGGTTTTCCATTCATCCTGGCACATAGATAGGCTATATTTCCTAATCTGTTTTATAGCTGTGGAAGCTGAGGGTAACCATGTGACTGAGTATGAGCCAATAGAATATCAGAAGAAGTGATGCATGTGACTCCCAGGCTAGGAATGCAAAAGATCCAATGTGCCATTTTCCATGTTCTTTTCCTTCTATGTGATCATCCAGAGCAAGTTTGGAAGCCAAGTATTGAATATGGCAGAATTGGCAACAGCTTATGTCTCTGAATGACTTCATGGGGCCCTTTTTCTATACTGCAACCTCACTGGATTGTTATATAAATGTAAAGCCACTAAATTTGTGTTTCTTTGTCACAGTCATTAGCGCTACCCTAACTAACTAATACAACTCTTGATGTAATGTATCCATTTATTTACCCACTCTCATGCTACCATATTCTATTTCTCTGCATAGCACTTATCACTTGATATGTGTCCTATATATTTAATATATATGTTTCCTTTTTGTTCTTCCTCAACTAGAATGTGGGTTCCATGACAAAAGGGTAATTTTTTATATCTTTTTAAGGGACATGTGTATTCATGTTTTATCAATTTTTTTTTTTATTTGGGTCATTTGTCTTTTATTGTTGGGTTTTAAGAGTTCTTTATATATTCTGGATACTAGACCATTCTAAGATAGAAGGCTTGCAAATATTTTCTCCCCTTCCATGATTTGTCTCTTAAATTATGTGATAAGGTCCTCTGCTGCACAAAGGGTTTTAATACGGTGAAGTTCAATTTATTTTTCCCTTGGTTGTGTGCTTTTGGTGTCATATTTAAGAAATTGTTGTCTAATCTGTACATCATTAAGATGTATACCTGTGTTTCCTTCTAAAAAATTTAGAGTTTTAGATCTTACACTTAAGTATGTGATCAATTTTGCGTTAATTTTGTATATGGGTGAAGTGATGGATCTAAATTCATTCTTAAGCTTGTAGATATCTAATTGTCCTAGTACTATTTGTTGCAAAACAATATTATTTTTCCATTGAATTGTCTTGGTATCTATTATAGGTTGACTTGTGCCTCCCTTATAAAGGATATATTGAAATTCCAACACCCCATACCTTAGAATGTGACCTTACTTAAATATAGGGTTGCAGATATAATTAGGATGAGGTCAGATTGGGAGAGGATGGGTCCCTAATCCTACATGATGGGTATCCTTATAAGAAGATGGCCAGCCATGTGAAGGGGATCGAGTCCCGCATCGGGCTCCCTGCTCCTTGGGAGCCTGCTTCTCCCTCTGCCTTTCTCTCTTGCTCTGTCTCTCATGAATAAAAAAAAAAAAAAAAAAAAAAAAAAGAAAAGAAGATGGCCAGCCATGTGAAGATAGAGACACACAGGGAAAATGCCATGTGATGATGAAGGCAGAGATTGGAGTTAGAAAGCTGCAAGCCAAGGAACACTGAAGATTGCCAGAAAAACCAACAGAAGTTAGGAAGAGGCAGAAGAGTTTTCAGAAAGATCATTGCCCTCTTGATACCTTGATTTCAGACTTCTTTCCCCTAGAACTGTGAGACAATAGCTTTAATTGTCTTAGGCCACCCAGTTTGTGGTACTTTGTAATGGCAGCTCTAGGAAACTGATATAGTGCCCTTATAAAAATCAATTAACTATAAATGTAAGGATTCATTTCTGAAGTTTCAATTCTATTATATTGATCTGTATGTCTATCCTTATGTTAGTATTACATTGTTTTGGTTACTGTAGCTGTGTAGTAGGTTTTGAAATCAGGAAGCCCATGTTCTCTAAATATGTTCATCTTTTTCAGCATTATTTTGTCTATTCTTTGTCTGTTGCTATTTCTTTTAGAAAGACAGTGAGAATTCTATTTTATTTTATTTTTTAAGACAGTATTTTCATGGGGATTTTGTTGAATCTGCAGATCAGTTTGAAGTGTATTGCCATTCCAACAGTTATGCCTTCCAATCCATGAAAATCAATGTCTTTGCTCTTATTTCCTTTTATTTAGATCTCCTTCAATTACTTTCAATAATATTTTGTAGTTTTTAGTGTACAAGTCTTGTACTTCTTGGTTAAATTTATTCCTAAGTAGTTTATTTTTACTTCATACTGTTATAAATGGAAATACTTTGATTTTTTTTTAGATTGTTCAATGGTTATGTGTAGAAATATAACTGATGTTTACACATTGATCATGTAGTCTGCAACACTGCTGAACTCATTTTCTAATTCTAACATTTTTGAGAGTGTGAATTCTTTAGGGTATGTATGTACATATGTATATACTAATATATATTACACATATTGATTTTCAAATGTTAAACCAACCATGCATACCTGGGATAAATGCCATTTGGTCATGGTGTATAATCCTTTTTACATCTTGCTGGATTTAGTGTGCTGATATTTTGTTGAGGTTTTTTTCATTTATATTCAAAGATGTTGGTCAGCAGTTTTCTTCTCTTGTTATGTCTTTGGTTTTGGTATCAAGGTAATACTGACCTCATAAAATGAGTTAGGAAATTTTTCCTTCTCTTCCATTTTTTAAAAGAATTTTTAAAAAACTTTAAGAATTGTTTGTGAAGAATTCATATTGATTCTCCTTTAAACATTTGATATAATACACCAGTAAATCTAATCCGGTTGTGGGTGTTTCTTTGTGGGAAGTTTATTATATTATTAATTATTATTATTATTATTGTTTCCATCTCTTTACTTGTTATAAGCTTATTCAGGTTGAAAGCTTCTTTTTTTTTTTTTTTACAAATCAGTTTGATCATTTGAGTATCCTAAGAATTTGTTCAATTCATCTAGGTGTTCTAGTTTGTTAGCATATTATTATTCATAATATTCCCTTAAGTCCTTTTCTTATTTATGTAATGTCAGTTGTAATTTCTCCTATAGCATATCTGATTTTAATAATTTGAGTCTTCCTTTTTTTCCCTTGGTCAATCTCAGTAAAGAGTTGCCAATTTTGTCAATTTTTTCCTAGAAACAACTTTTGGGTTTTTTGATTCCCTTTGTTATTTTTCTACTCCCAAATTCTTTATTTCCACTGGAATAGCTTTTATTTTCTTCCTTCTGCTTGTTTTGGGCTTTTCTTCCTTTTTTAGTTTTTTTTTTTTTTAAGGTGGACGTTTAAGTTATTTATTTGAGATTTTCTGCATTTTTAATGAACATTTAGAGCTATGAATTTCTCTTTGAGCACCATTTGGTTGCATCCCATAAATTTTGGTACATTTTATTTTTAGTTTTACTTATCACAAAGTACTTTCTAATTTCTCTTGTGTTTTCTTCTTTGATTGATTGGTTATTTAGCAATGTGTTATTTAATATCAACATTTTTACACATTTCCTAAATATCTTTCTGTTATTGATTTCTAATTTCATTTCATTATGGCCGGACAACATGCTCTGTATGACTTAAATTCTTTTAAATTTGTCTAACTTACTTTACAGCCTAACATAAGATTTATCCCAGAGAATGTTCCACGTGTATTTAAAAACAATGTGTAAAATTATGCTGCTATTGGATAAAGTGTTGTATAGATACCTGTTAAATCTACTTATTATAGTATTGTCCATTTTTTCTACTCCTTTTTTGATCTTCTGTTTGGTTGTTCTACCCATTATTGAAAGTTGAGTATTAAAGTCAACTGTTATTGTTGAATTGTCTATTTTTCCCTTTAATTCATTCACTTTTTGCTTCAATTATTTTTGGGCTTTGTTGTCATGTGCATATTTGTTTATAATAGTTATATCTTCTTGGTAGATTGGCCTTTTATCATTATAAAATATCCTTCTTTGTCTCTGGTAACAGTTTATGTCTTAAAGTCTATTTTGTATAATATTGCCATATCCATCCCAACTCTTTTGGTTATTATTTATATGGTATATCTTTGTATCTTTTTACATTCCACCTATTTGTGTATTTGAAGATTTTATTTATTTATTTGAGAGAGAGAGAGAGAGCACAAGCAGGGGGAGCAGCAGAGGGAGAGGGAGAAGCAGGTTCCCTCCTGAGCAGAGAGCCTGATGTGGGACTTGATCCCAGGACCCTGGGATCATGACCCAAGCCAAAGGCAGACACTTAACCAACATAGCCACCCAGGTGCCTGCCCCCAACTATTTGTGTATTTGAATCTAAAGTGTGTCTCTTATATACAGCACATAATTGGATACTTTTTATCCATTCTGCCTTTTAATTTAATAATTAATAATTTAATAACTTTTACCTTTTAGCTGAAGTTTTTAATCCATTTACATTTAATGTAATTATTGATAAACTATAATTTATATCAGACATTTTTTTATTTTTCATATGTTTCAGGTCTTAATTCATCAATTACTACCTTTTTTGTGGTAAATAGGTATTTTCTTATGTGTCATTTTAATTCTCTTGTAGGTTTTTTTACTTTATGTTTTTGAGTTAGTCGTTGTTCTGGGGATTATCATTAACATCTAGATTAATACCAATTTACTTTCAATAGTATACAAAAATTTTGGTCCTGTATAACTCCATCTCCCCGCCTTTATGCTATTATTATCACAACTACATTGCTACATGTTGTGTGCTGAGTAACTTAGATTTATAATTATTGCATTATGTGATTATCATTTAAATCAGGTAGACAAGAAAAAAGGAGATACAAACACATACATTTATACTGCCTTTTATATTTACCTATATATTTATATTTACCAATGCTTTTTATTTCTTTTTGTGGGTTTGTGTTACTGTCTAGACAGTGTCCTTTTATTTGAGCCTTAAGGTCAGTCAGAGGTGAGAGCTTGGGGCCTCTCATGTCTTTTGTGAGTGTGCAGCCTGTGCAAGTGGACTGCTTTCTTGGTTTCCAGAAACAAGTTGAGTTTTTCAAATCCTCTATGGGCATCTCATTCTATAGCTTTTCATTTTAAGCTTTTTGGCTAATCTATTATTTGTCCCAACTTTTATCCATTGTCTCAGACAGCTTTGATGTTAAAGCATTAGACAAATGCCTTGTCCCTCAAGGCACTTAGAACTGGGTGAGATCAAGTGAATTTGAATTAAGACAAGCCTTTTGAATGGGGGTTTCCAGGGAACCACCAGACAGATCCAGTAATGACAACTGTTTAGGAATGAGGTCCATTCTTTCTTAAGTACCAGGAATATGGGATGTTACTTTTCAAGGCTACCACTGAATTGGAAAGAAGGGGATGGGACTAAGGTAAACTAAAATACCACAGAGCTTGCTGTTCTGAGATTCAGCACTTTATCTTGACTAAATACTTCCCTCATTGCTGCATGACTTTGGCTAATTCTGAGTTCTGGAAAAACCAAACCAAACCAAACCAAACCAAAACAAAGAATTTGGCAAATTTTGCCAGGTTTTTTGCTTTTATGGAGGGATGTACTTTTGGAAGTCCTTACTCCCACATTTCCACTAACATCTGATGACGTTCTATGTTTTATGGCACATAATCATATTATATTGACTGTAATCACTAATTATTTAAGGGGTCATCAATGTTAAAAAAATGGGTGTTTACATTATAGCTGTTACATTATATAGCTCTCCCAAATTATTGTATTTGATCAAAAGTTAGGTATATATCAGTTTCTAATGCTTAACTTCAGTGTTTATATGAGACTAATTTTTTTTGATATAAATATTGAAAATTGTCTAGCACTACTTACTACCTTATGAGCTATGGTATAAACTAGGTCTATATATTTGAAAGTATTTTGAAAATATCCAAAGGACATTACTATAGGGAGGCTTTAGCTACAAGTAATTTGGACCTCAATGCTAGTGTTATGGCAATGATTGAAAAGCTCCAGGATTTAAATTACAATTAAGCACTTTTCCTTTAAACCAAACTCACATTGTCAACCAAACTTCACAGTAGAATAGGAACTACTACTAATACTTTACTTAGGAACAAAATAAGTTTAGAAACAACTGTGGAATGAGGAGGAAAAGAACATAAGCCTAAAATTACGTGCAACTATGTTACTTACCTCCACCTAATCTTCTAATTTTGTTATTTTAGTAGTAAATTCTATCCTTCAGCAGCTTTTAATTTTCTCTGGAGAAGAGTATTCTAAATCGCTAACCAGAAAACAGATTGCTTGTTCTGAATGAGATATAATATGAGCTAAACTTCTAATGGAGAGCAATATTTAGATATGTGGACACAAATGGGAATTAAGAGGCCTGCAAGCAGAGGCTATAACATACCATGATCTTTCTTTTAACTCCATTGTCCTAGGATTCCATAGGACTTCATGGTCTTTGGACAGCATATCAGGTACATTTCTTCTCTATCTAAATATCCATTTGAAAAAATACATACCCTTTATCTTATGATGAAGGAAAACAATGTCTCTGTTCAAGAAGGAAATAGAGGCTTGCAATTTTCAAATGACAATTCTTTCAAATATTAAAACATATCTCTCAGATGTATTCAATCACTCTGCAACTAAATGATCTGTTACACTGTGAAGCTTTTTCTTCCCATCCCACTAAAAGCTAAATTAATATATCTACTCCTTGTCTTGTCATGGAACTCTGTAAATACCCCTTTCATAATGTTGTCTATATTGTATTCTGGTGCATCTATGTCTATTTTCCTCAGTTAAACATTAAGTTCCTATAAAGTAGAAACAAACCATAAATAATGGCTTATCTCTTGCTTCTAACTCTAAGCAAATTTTCATAAATGATATGAAAGAAATAGAATTTAGTAAAAGTAAGTACTATAGATACTTATGTAAAACTGTGTAGTAGAAAAAGGTCCTTCTAAGGAGAATACATTTAAGCTGATTCTGGAAGCATAAGATTAAACCAGACAGATAAAGCTAAGTAAGGGAGTAGGTTCTGGAAAAGAAATCTCAGGTTGGGGAAACAGTCTATAGAGCAGACTTGGAAGGAGGTAAATGAGTTACATGGAATTGCAAGGAGGCCAATGTGAGTGTTGTTTCGCTCACAAAAGGAGTAGGAAAAGTTGTACAGGTTCAGCAGCACAATCATGCAGGACTCTAGAACCATGATAAGTAGCTTTATTCCAGATACTTTATTCAAAGTGGCAATTAAAGGTTGCAAGCAAGGATGCAATAATCTAATTTTGACTTTAAAACCATCATCAGGATGTGAAAAGATATTAGGGTTACATCCCTCACAACCAAGGAGTTGTGTCAGGAGGCACAGGCAGAAGTCCTAGTATTGATGGATGAATGTACAGATGAGGATGGGCAATGGACTTGGAGTAAAGTGGACATAAATGGGAGAGGCTTAATAGTTAGATTAAGCTAGACCTGTTAATCAGTGAATGGATGTGATAGGTAAGAGAGTGGATGTGTTAAAATTGACTCCTGGATCTTAGGCTTGAACACCTGGGATGAGATCAATATATAATTGAAGTGAGGATGGACAGGCAAGGAACAAAAATTGAGAAATAGAGCAGTTGTTCATTTTAGAATATGTTAAGTCTGAGATGGAGAGGAAATGTGGAACATTCAAATTTGGAAGAAGACAAAGGAGGATTACATTTGGGAGTCATCAGAATATGGTTGTTATTAAAAACTATGGTGATGGAGTGAGTTTAAAGTAAGAATAGAAGAAGGCTCATTTGCAAGACCTGAGGCACTTCAACATTTAGAAATTAGGTAGAGGGAAAGGCCAATGAGGTGAAGAAAACTTCAAAGGAGAATAATATTATAGAAGCCAAAATAATTGAGATTTTCAAGACACGATTTTATTCATTAATTCACCATGTAGAATTAAGCTTTGGGTCTGGTGCCAGCCTGCCTAGGTTCATATCCAAGCTCCACTTTTTATCTCTGTGCCTCAGTATCTTTCTCATACGTTTTTGTCAAGATGAAATTAATCAATGCACCAAAAGCACATAGGACAACACTCAATTAATGTTTGTTGTCATTTTTATTGTTTTTCATTCCCTGGAAAAATTGATTGTAATAGAGATTTGGAAAATAAGAATCAAGGCCTTTAGGTGATGGGAGTTATTGAATAAATTTGAGGAGAGAAGTAGCTGTAACAGACAAAAGTGACTGGGTAATAAGCCATTGCCAACTGTTCTCTCCCCCACTATTTTTTTGCTACAGAGTCTGGGAAGCTCTATTTTTTAGTTCCCAAGCCTCTATTGCAACCACAGATATCCACAGGTTAAATTTTGGCATGCTTGAATTTAGGTGTCACCTAATGTAGAGTCTAGCTCATTGTCCAGTTATTGTAAAGCAAGTCATGCCAGACAACAACTCCATAACTATACTGGTCTTAAATGATATTTTCATGACCATATTCTTACATAGGAGAAGACAACCAATGACTACCAGACTTTTAAAGAATACCAACAATATGAAAAAGAACAGCAAAATAAATGGCAAAGTAAATAGTGATACATCAAGGAACGGAAAATAAATTATAAAAATTTCTCAATTGTGTTGTCAGATTCAAGAAGATATTGTAAGGATGATTTATGAAAAATAAATAAAGAATACAAACAAGTTCTTTGAAGTTGAACTATGATTTTCATAAAAAATATCAAAGAAGCAGAAAATAATGTCAAAAATATCTCCCAGACTACAGAACAACAACAACAAAAGGATTAGAATATATGCTTCTAAAATGTACAAAATCTAAAAAATTTTATCATTCTTGCTTCCTTCTTTAGGAAACTAATTAATCATCTATTCTAAAAGCAAGAGAAAATTAAGAAAAAAAGACATGAGATCCATGAAATAGTGTTTTAGGAGAATAGTGAAATGCCCTCAGTATGAAAACAGAATAGTAAATTTGGAAAGCAACAAGTCAACATGGGAGTGTGAGACTAGAGAATTCTAGGAGGGAGAATTTGGGAAAATAAGGAGAGTTGATGGCAGATGAATTATGAAGCCCTTAAAAGAAATTTGAGAGTATTATCAAAATAATTGATGGAGTATAAAGATTTTGAATCCATTCTATTGACTCTAGTAATATACTGTTTTGAGTGGCACAAAGTTGTGACCTTGGATCTGCTTGGCTCTACAATAAACACTTATGAATAATCATAATAATTATGGAATGGTTCTCGACTTTTAGAATCAACTTGTAGATAAATCTCATACAGCCTAATTATATTACTGAACATAATGTAAATATCACCAATAATATATTAATGATGTGATTATTATATTATCAAAAATTAATAAATATTATTAATTATATATTAATAATGTAAAAATTATCAGCCTTTTTATGTAAAAGTAAAGATGGACCTGTAGCATTTGAGATTGGAAGATGAGAAGAGGTGAAAAGTATGTTAAAGCCTTCATCTTATAAAAGAAAAACTGAATAAGTCTGATTGAATAAGAAAAGGAGAATTAATTTTACTCTTTAGTGACAGAAGTGACAAGTGGAAAAACCGACAATGTTTATACGTATATCAGAAAGGAGACAGAGGCTAGTAGTGTAAATTGCTAAATCCTAATCTTTCATATTAGAAAGCAATAGAATATGTACTCATTTTAACATAAAAGAAATGGAGTTATAATTTTGTTATTCATAGGTATAGAAAAGAAGGAAATGATAATAACCATTAAAAGGGTTTGCCAGTTGGGCGCCTGGGTGGCTCAGTTGGTTAAGCGACTGCCTTCGGCTCAGGTCATGATCCTGGAGTCCCTGGATCGAGTCCCGCATCGGGCTCCCTGCTCGGCAGGGAGCCTGCTTCTCCCTCTCCCGCTCCCCCCTCTTGTGCTCTCTCTCTCTCTCATCCTCTCTCTCAAATAAATAAATAAAATCTTAAAAAAAAAAAAGGGGTTTGCCAGCAGCCTCCCCTCCTCAACACCCCAGAACTGGGATAAATGCAACAATGCCTCTTGTTATTTTATGTCCTACTACAGTTTGACTTTTAATTATAATATTTATACAATTATAATAATTTGTACTTATAGGTAATTATGGGTTAAGGAGATGATTTTTGGATTATTCCCACACTTCTGACTTGGATACAGGAGAGAAACAAAATTGGAGATGGAGATAATTTTGTGGGCTATGGAGGTGGAGATATCAAGCTGGCCTCGAGATGATGAAGTTTCAAGCACTGGAGAGAAATCTGGGCTGGAATACATATTTTGAGTCAAGAACATATAAATGATAATTAAAGCCATGCAAATCAATGAGGTCACCCAAAGAGAGGCTGTTGGATGATAACAAAAAAATAATGCTGGAGACTGGGAGACTCCTAATTTATGAAAAACAGAAGAGAAAGGTGTTTCAGTAAGTGGAAGAGGAGAGAGACAACAAAAACCAATGGAAGTGCAGTATGTTCAAAAACTCCCCCTTATAGTGTTCCTTTTTGTTCTTCCACTGTAATTTGCATTATAGTACATGATCACTCAGCTTCTTTATTTCTCACTCTGCCTAGTTAAAAACTCATACTCTAGAGCTGCAAATGAGAGGAAATCCATTATGCAAGGACAGCAGAAGAAAAACAAGCATTCATCAGCTATTCTATTCAGCAAATAATAATAAAAAACCCTAGCATTTATTAAATACTTGTTACATATAATTCTAAATGTAACAAGCCATCTAATTCTCACAAGAATGTATGAGAACATTAGTTTTACCCATTTCGAGCTGGAGAAACAAAGGCAAGATTACTATAATATTAAAGTCAAGTAAGAATCCTTCTTCCCGTGCTAATGCATTACCCTCATTGTTTTCCATATCCAGAGTTCTTTGGAGTATGTATTTAGTCTTTTGATCTTCACTTCTACAACACTTGAGAAACACGCTTCTTGATGTAAACCTTGTTCTTGGTCATGAGGTCAAAATCCAAAATCCAATTTTCCAAGCTATGGTAGCAATCTCCTACCTTATTATTGCTCCCAATCCCCTATTCCCACAAATTACCTTCTGCAAACTCCTTAGAATATCTAATCCCATAGTCTCTGCTCATTGCTTGTGTCTCAGAACCCTCATGCTTTTCCTACATGTCTGAACATCATGGGCAATTGGTTCCATGGCTTTTTAAACAAACCTCTTCACATTTCACTGTATGTACCTTCTCTGGATGGTCAGCCTATTCTCATCATTTGAGAAGTTGTTTTTATATTTACTAATATTTATCTCTAAGTTGGTAAAGTTAATAGTTGATCTTGTATTGATTTAAATGTCACAAGTGAATGTTATGCCCCTATATATATTCAGAAAATTGACATCGTGTCTCCTCCACATTTTCAGACTTGAAATATATATTGCTATTATTAACTATAATAGTAATGTTTTTAAATAATTTCATCTTTTTTAGCATGAACTCAACTTGACATTTATATATAGCATTGTGAACATTTGCTGCTGTCACTTAAAATTCATTCTGGGTGTCCTGTTGGTGGAAATGCAAATTGGTGCAGCCACTCTGGAAAAGAGTATGGAGGGTCCTCAAAAAGTTAAAAATAGAATTAACATAGGATCCAGCAATTTCACTACTTGTTATTTACCTAAATGATACAAAAATACTGATTTGAAGGGACACATACACCCTGATATTTATAGCAGCATTATCAACAATAATCAAATTATGGAAAGAGCCCAAATATCCACCAACTGATGAATGGATAAAGAAGTTGTGGTGTATATATAGAATGGAATATTACTCAACCACAAAAAGAATGAAATCTTGCCATTTGTAATGACGTGGGTGGAGCGTATTATTCTAAGTGAAATAAGTCAGTCAGAGAAATACAAATACCATATGATTTCACTCATGTGGAATTTATGAAACAAAATAGATGAACATAACGGGGAAAAAGAAAAAGAGAAAAACCATAAAACAGACTCTTAACTATAGTGAACTAACTGAGTATTTCTGGAGGGGAGGTCAGAAAGGGGATGGGTTAAATGGGTGATGGGTGTTAAGGAAGGCATTGGGTATTATATGTGATGAGCACTGGGTGTTATATGTCAGTGATTAATCATTAAATTCTTTTCCTGAAACTAATATTACACTCTGTGTTAACTAAATGAGATTTAAATAAAAACTTAAAAAAAACCCCACACAAACAAAAAAATCATTCTGGGTGTCATTTTTTCAGTTGCTTACCTCCATTCTTTTTATAGCACAATTGAACCATTCTGGAGGTTTATTTTATATCAATATTAATTTGATACATCCCTTGGCTTGCTAGATACGCATTTAGTTCTTTTTTTTTCCCAGAAAATATGTGTGTGTAAAGGTAAGATTTTGTGCCCCTACCCTTTTGAATACCTTCCTATTGCTCTCACATTTAAAGAACATCTCTGACACTTCAGAGGAAATCCCTCCCTCCTCCACCACTCTTACCACCACCTGGTGTTTAATGATCTAAGGATCTAAATCTTGTTCCTTGGAAATAACCACTTCTAATATTTTTTCTTCTAGTTGAATATGTATAACATTCTTTCTTTGTCCTAGAAACTAAAATATATCTCCAAAATTTACCATATATTGGCATATTTTTCATTAATTTTGCCTGATATCAAGGAATTCTTCAAATATTCAGAAAATATTTTTGTCCATTCAAAAAAAGAGTATTTTTTCTATTACATATTTGTTTGATATCCCTATATTCTTACTTCTAGTTTCTTCTTTAACAGCAATGAATTATAACACTTAAATTCTGTTCTCTATTCTCCATTGCTATCTTTCTGTTCATTATTTTTATTTCTTCTTTCTTTTCTCTTGAAAGTAGAAAAATGTTGAAGTCTTCCTCTCTTTCCTCAGTTCACTGACTGCATTGCTTCCTTCTACTTACTGCTTCTTATGCTCATTTTACGTGCCTTTGTTTGTTTTTTTCTTTATAGTTTTTCTTTGGTGAATGCCTCAACTTTTTAAATTTCCCTCTCTGCATCTTTTTCATTTAGAAAAGAGACCGGCTGATGCTCCTTGTACATAAAGTGTAACAATTAACATTTACCTCATTTAATGTAAGTTTTGTTATATTCTTCAAAATTTAAATATCCAATTCCTTTAATCAGGTTACATTATTGTGTGTGTGTGTTCATGTGTGTGTGTGTGTGTGTGTGTGTGTGTGTGACTTTAGCAATAAAGATTTACTTATGAAACACTTGGATCACTGATTCTGCTTGTATAAGTTGGGAATTTGCCAACAGAGCACTTCTCCTCTACAAAAGTATCCAGAGATTCATGGATTAATTGATTATAATCAGGCAACCATATTACAGCAGAAAGATTGAGTATATTAGTAGGAAGAATTGACCACTCATTTTGTATCTATATTTTCAATATCACATTCCATTTTTATAGTTATATAAAAATCAAAATGGTGAAATTAAAATGGTGGATACCATGAATCTATACCATGTAAACAATACAAGAAGAACCAGCCAAATGAATGTCAAACAAATACTTTAAGGCAAAAGTAATTAATAGAAATAAAAAGCATATTTTATAATAGTAAATGGTCATCCAGCAAAACACTTAGCAATTAAATGTATATACACATGTAACTTAGACCTACATAAAGAAAAAGTTGACAAAGCTAAAAAAAAAGAATCATCAAACTTTTAAAAATTGGGAGATTTGAATAATCTTTTAGTAATTGATAGAGCAAGCAGATTAAAAAGGTAGGAAGCATATAGATGATCTGAACATCAGAGTTCCAGACTTGGCTTAATTAACATATAAAAGCACTGAACCATAGGTGCCTGGGTGGCTCAGTCAGTTAAGCATCTGACTTCAGCTCAGGTCATGATCCCAGGGTCCTGGGATTGAGCCCCATGTGGAGCTCCCTGCTCAGTGGGCAGTCTGCTTCTCCGTCTTCCTCTGCCACTCGCCCTTCTTGTGCTCCCTCTCTCTCTCAAATAAATGAAATCTTAAAAAAAATACTGAACCTAATACTTACAGAATAACTTTTTAAAAGAGGTGACCATGAAATATTTAACAAAATTGATCACTTACTAGCAATAAAGCCAGTCTCAACATGTCATAAGATTCAAATAATGCATAGTTAATTCCTAAATCAGAGTAGAATTAATCTGGAAATCAAAACAAAAAATACCCTAAAAGTCTCCATATCTTTGGAAATTAAGGAACACATTTCTAAATAGAGAAATAATACTTCATAAAATCAGTTCCACTAAAATTTGGAAAATATACTGAACTTAATATGAATAAAGCTATTATATATGTCAACATGTGAAATGCAACATAGTTGAGAAATTTTTGCCTTAATTTAGCTTATTAGATACAAAGGAAGAAAAAACCAATTATTTAATAATCCCTTTCAAGAAATTGTAATATTAACATTAAATTAAGTAGAAATAAAGTAGAAGGAAAAGTAATATAGGGTGGAAAATAATGAAATAGAGAATAAGTACAATAAAGTGAATCAACAAAAACCAAAGATATAGCACTTCAAAAAGACTAATATAATTGATATGATACTTCGAATATCGATCATCAGAGAGAGAGAGAGACATCAAGTAGCCAGCACTGAGTAACAAGTAAGAGTAACAACTCTACAAATACCACAGATATTTAAAGGATATACAAAATTATCATGATCAACTTTAAAGCAATAAAAACGAAAATCTAGACAAAATGGCAAATTCCTAGAAGAACACAAATTACAAAGATTGAAAAGAATTCACCAGGATATTCTGGCAAACACATCAGAATGAAATAACAACAAACACATACAAATTCTTCTAAAGAATAGAAATAGATGGAATAGTTTCCAATTCATTTTATAAGGTCAGTACAACCTTGATAAGTATCTGACATCCAATGAATTTTCAAAGCAAAAAAATTACAGGACAATCGATCTCAAAAACATAGATATAATATTCTATAATACAATATTATCAAAATAAATTCAGCAGAATAGAAAAAAGCAGAGCACATTATAACCATAGTGACTTTACAATAACAGAACAGTTTTTTAAAATGATATCATCTCAATAGATAGTTTATTCCAAATCTTGTTGAATATTCAAAAAGCAACCAATATAGACAACCAGATTAACAGGCTAAAAGAAGACAAATCCCATGATCATATCAGCTGATGCATAAAAAGCATTTGATAAATTTCAAAAACGGATAAATGATTAAAAACATTTAGAAAGATAAGAATAGAGAGAAACTTCCTCAGTTTAATAAAGAGCACCCATAAAAATCTACAGCTATCAACATAATGGTGAAAGACTGAATGCTTTCCTGTTCAGACTGGGAAAAAGGCAAGGATGTTCACTTTCGTTACTCTTAATTGACATAGTGCTAGAAGTTCTATCCAACACCTTAAGGCAAGAAAAGGAAATAAAAAGCACACAGAACATAAAAGATGAAATAAAATTTTCCATATTTTTAATTGACATGATTGTAGAAAATCCTAACAATTTACAAAACAAACAAGCAAGAAATACTCCTAGAATAAGTGACTTCAGCAACATTACAGCATATGAAAGAAACATCCAAAAATCAATTGTATTTCTGTTGCAAAGAACACATTGACACCAAAATTAAAAATGCCATACCATTTACAATTGCATAAAAATGCGATAATGTAAATCTATATAACTGCAAAACACTGATGACAATATCTAAGAAGGTATAGATTAGTGGAAAGTGATATTGTGTCCTCATATTGGAATACTCAACATTATACAGATGTCAATTCTCACCAAATATTTTGTCTTCACCTTTCTCTGTTTTCTCTTTTTCTAATTCTACAATTACACATACATTGTAATTCTACAAATACACATACATACATTTTTCTAATTCTACATTACACATACACAGATCCCTGACTCTCTGTTAATTTTTCTTCATTATTTTTCTCCTTTAGATTGGATAGTTTTGTTGATATTTCTACAAGTTCACTGATTATTTCTTCCATTATCTCCTTCTGTGATTATGTAAATTCAGTTATTTAAATTTTTTCTAATACTGTAGCCTTTTGTTGTAGAATTTCCATCTGTTATTAAAATTGCTTTCATTTTTCTGATGCAATTTTCTATATATTTATTTATTGTGAGAAGACTTTCCTTTCTGATTTTTTATAGAGTTAGAACTATTTTAAAAATCATTTCTGATAAATACAACATCTATGTCATTTCAGTAGTTTTTTCACTTTTAACTGGTTACATTTTCTCGGTTCTTCAGGTATCTAGTAATATTGGATTTTATCATGGATATTGTGAATGTTATATTAGGTGTGTTCTGGATGTAATTAGATACATGTGATTTGTTTGTTTTCTTTTCTTTAACATATAATTAACTTGGTTGGATTCAAACTGTAAATTATCTTTCTTGGCTGGCAACTCAGCCTCAGAGTTATTGTATATTTTAGAATATGTCGCGTATTTGAGTTTAGAGTTCAGCCTGAAATTGGGAAGAGCTTATATACAATATTTGAAGTTCTTTTTTGCCTCCATCCTTTCTTGAACTCTTCCAACAACTTACCAGTACCTACAGTTTACCAAATCTTTTTCCTACAGTTCTTCAGGCCGGAAAGTCTTGATTTTCTATCAGGATTTTAGATTACGCATGCGTAGATTTTACCTGCCCCCTAAAAGTCATAAAAACTCGTAACTCCATTATGCCACTTGCTTCCTCCATATGTCAACTTCCATCTAGAAATGGTGTGCTTAGTTTCATCTCACTATCTATTGAGATGATATCATTTTTAAAAACTGTTCTGTTATTGTAAAGTCACTATGGTCATAATGTGCTCTGCTTTTTTCTATTCTGCTGAATTTATTTTGATAATATTGTATTATAGAATATTATGTTTTTGAGATCGATTGTCCTGTAATTTTTTTGCTTTGAAAATTCGTTGGATGTCAGATATTTATCAAGGTTGTACTGACCTTATGGGTCACTATGGGTTTGTTGTTGTTGTTATATTTTTATGTTTGTTTGTTTATAATTTTTCAAAATTTATAGTTAGTATATCTGTCATTTTAGGATCTTGCAAGAGCTACGTATCACATCAGAGGCAAAAATCTCTTATCAGACTATTTTACCCAGCTCTCTTAAGGTAAAGAAAAACAGAAATAGCAATGATGCCCTTATGACCCACTAACCTCAATATAGTATATAAAATATTTTAAAATAAATTTATATCATTTAATGTTTGACTCTATAAATAAATTATTCCTTAGAATAAAGGTTAGGGCGCCTGGGTGGCTCAGTTGGTTAGGCGACTGCCTTCGGCTCAGGTCATGATCCTGGAGTCCCGGGATCGAGTCCCGCATCGGGCTCCCTGCTCGGCAGGGAGTCTGCTTCTCCCTCTGACCCTCCTCCCTCTCATGCTCTCTGTCTCTCATTCTCTCTCTCTCTCAAATAAATAAATAAAAATCTTAAAAAAAAAAAAGAATAAAGGTTAAATAAAATTGGCAGGTGCTAATAACTGAGTCCTTTCTAGTGTGTTATCTCTAATTTTGTCTAGGTATTTAGGTTATGATTTTTCAACCACTGTTTATAAGTAAGCAGTGCAAATGGTTTTGCTAGTTACTCATAATCAGTCTTTGGAGATCTTGCAGTTAAATCCAGTGCTATAAGCTTTTGTTTTTTTGCTTTCTTTTGTTTCATTTTGTTTAATGATCTATTCATTAAAATGTGGCAAGCAGATTGTTTACCAGAAAAAAGGAAGGAAGGAAAGAAGAAAAAAAGTGATGCACAGTATTTTTTAGGAAATCGCTATTAGAAGATTATAAGTGTATATTATAAAAGATTATAAATTGCTTTAATATGGCATAAACAGTGTGGGCTCTGCAATAAGAAAGCCTTTCCACTCCTGATTTCCCTTACTACTTTATCTTCCTCTTTACACTTATCATCTCACCAACTAACATTTGACATATCTTATAATCTGCTCCCCCAAAACCAACTAAAATGGTTGACAGGAATTATGATCTGTTTTGTTTATTGCTCTTTCTATTGCTTCTACAAGAAATTCTGGCACATAGTAGAGATTTTATTTGTTGAATCACAAACTCTACCTCCCCTATTTACTAGCTGTCTTCTTGGGTAAGTTACTGAACCTTCCCAAACCTCAATTCTTACAAATCAAGAATGAGTATAATAATAGTAACTATCACATCTTGTTTTAATGAATATGACATGAAATCATTCATCTAAAGAATTCCACACAGTGCACAGTGCCTTGTTGAATTCTCTCTCTTGATATATATACATATATATATATAAAAAATTTGATAGAAATTGGCTTATAGCAACTTTGTGATAGCTCAAAATAGGAAATCAACCCAAAACCATCTAGAGTCAAATGAATAAATACATTTTATTATATTAATACATTCATTTATTGTAATACCATTACTTAAATAAACAAATGACTACAACTTCACACAACATAGATAAAAATTAAAATTATTTCAATGAACATTTAATTACCATCTACAAAATAGGCATATGTTGTTAATGACTTCAGAAATGAATAGAGTGTTTATCCTTCAGAAGAGCAGAGTGCTTTGGAGGCTATTAGGTGCCTTTATGGGGTGCTAGCAATATTCTGCTTTTTGATCTGGGTCTTGACTGCACAGTTGGGTTCAATTTATAAAAATTTATTGAACTCTGCACTTACGACGTGTGAGCTTTCCTGTAAACATGTTGTATTTGAATGAGACGTGTACCTGGAAAAAAAAAGAAAAGAAGAGGTACAACCTGAAATGGCCTGATTGTTCTCTCACCTAAAGATGATCTCTCACATGGGCATAAATCCCAAACGTTATTTGATTCAGCTTTCTCAAGAATATCATAGAGACAGTTTACTTTCTTGTAGATCATGTGATTTCTATTTCATTATCACATTATTATTTTTCCATGTGCTTTCTATTATATTTAAATAATAATTTATTCATTTTTTACAGATTGTCAGGATAGTTTCTAGTAACAAAACAGAGCAAAAAGATATGACAATAAAACTGAAAACAGGAAACAGGTGAGAAAGAAATGTGGGTGTCTTAGAAAAAGTCTCTCAAATATTTTAATTTTATTTTAATATGTGAATAGGTAGGGTTTCTACATATAAATCAATATTCCATTAAATATTGACACAGTGAAATCACTTTCATTATTTTATGCTACACATTAAGAGTGTCTTCATCATATAATGGCTCTTCACTTACTCTTTTAATGACTAATGATGCATTTTTATTTTTTAAACCCAGTTAGATTGTAAAGTTCATTTGGGTACAGATACTGTGTGTAAGTGCATGTTTAATTTATTTTTAATTTACTCAGAACTTAACACTACATTATTCAGCAACAACAAAAAATAGTGGACTGATTCTCAGATTCAGCAATTCTGATTTACCTCACTTCACTAGATTTATGAGGCTTAATTTTATATACTTCAACAATCAAATAGGATGTCCATAGGTTGAGCAATAGGAAACATGAGCATTTGGGATTCATTTTCATGATTGTCCTTCTCTCTGCAAATACTGATCTTGGCATGTGACCTTATACACCTCTAAAAGGCACCTTTCCATATAGATTTCTAGCTCTTTCAGTTATAGAAGGACAATAGTTGCACAGATTGACAGATGGATAGTAGTGGAAAATATTACTACTATACATAATGGGACGTAAGTATTAAAAATGTATAATGGGTAAAGAATTCCTAGTTCAGTTCATTCCTACTGAAGTAGAAGACATGATAGATCAATCAATCAGTTATTGATACAGATAGCCCTAAAGATTTGGCATTCTGAATACAGCTTGGTTACCTGTGACTTTCTGGGAGATCTGTTCTTTGGGTATCTTCTATCCCTACTGCTCTCCCTCTTTCTAGTCTGTGTCCACATGTCTTCACATGTGGATTAGCACTGGCCTCAGTGACAGCAGTTTTTCTTTCTAGATTCCATGGTACAGATGTTCACTCAAATAACTTTCTGTAAACATTGTTTTCACCCTGCCACTTCTGAGTTTAAAACCCTTCAGAGATTCCTGATGCCAAGTAAGTCACTCTATTCCCATTTATTTCTTATGCAAATATTTTTATTGAATATTTTCTGACAGGCATGATTTTAGGCACTTCAGACAGAACATTAAGGCAGAATCTTATGCTGCTATCAAATAGCTAATAAGCTTAGTGGAAAAATCTGAATTTTAGTGACCTTTATATTTTTTCTCCACCATCTAATTGAACTTACTCCAAACCTCCTATTTCAATCCTATTTGGCTTATCTCAGTGATTCTTAGATACTCAGTATTCTATTGTTGATGATTTAGCCCATGTTATTCTGTCACCTTAAATAACCTCACACCCTGTGTTCACCTCTTAGGTCTATCCCACTCCTACTTATGTTTTGAAGTCTCTACTCTTCAGAAGAGATTCCAAGAATGTGGAATCCCTAGTGAGTATCTTTTGTTTATAGTGGTGACTATATAAGTTATCCCTTTCTGCATAAGAATTACATGAACCTAATGGCTTAAAACAAAAGACATTTATTATATCACAGTATCTGTGGATCAGAAATGCAGGCACAGTTTGCAATCAAAGTGTCAGCTAAGCTTGCATTCTCTTCTAAAGGCTTGACTGGGGAGGACCTGCTTCCAAGCTCACTGTCATAGTTATTGGTAGAATTTGCTTCCTCACAGGCTGTTGGTCACCTTGCCACCTGGGCCTCTCTACAGAGCATCTTAAAGTGTGGTAGCTGTTTTCTTCAGAGCAAGCAAGTGGGAGGGAAGAAAGTACCAGCAAGACAGAGAGAATGCTAGCAAGATAGAAGTCATGGTTTTGTGCATCCCATCATGTTCCATCTCTTTTTTTGTTTTCTATTCATTAGAAGCAAGCCACTAGATACAGTCAATACTCAAGAGGAGGAAATTATACAAAGACATGAATACCAACATGTGAGAATCATTAGAAGCCGTGTCACAAGCTGCCTACCACAGGGATAATGATAATAATGACAAAACAGTTGCAACAACAATTACAATTGTAGTTTTATCCGTATTGAGCACTAATTATTTGCCAGCATGGTGTCATATGCTTTATATTTTATTCAGTTAACCTTTGAGCAATTTTATAAGATAGATGCCATCTTATTTCTCATTTCATTGATGGGAAAACTGAAGAACAGAAGATTATGTAACATATCAAAGTCACTACTTATAAAGGCATGTAAGAGCTTGTTTCTAATGGACTATTAAATGTATTAATAGTCACAGAAAACATGTTATAAGCCATCAGTTTGGTCATTAATTATATATTGCACCATCACATTGTTTATTTTTCTTGCAAACTACTTATGTTTTCCTGAATGTACTGCAATCTTTTGGAAAGAAGCAAATTGCCTATATTTATTCTATATCTATTGCATATAGACACTGTCCTGAGTTAATGAGGTCACTTTTGTTTGCCAGTAACGAAAATACAATTCAAAATGGCTTAAGTAACAAGGGAATTTAATGACTCATATAACATAATCTTTTCTTCAATATTTGCTTTATTCTTAGACACAATCTCTCTCCATATCGGGGCCTTTGGAATTTCTAAGCTTCTGTTTTCCTAGTTTAGTAACTCTAGAGGAAAGAGAGCTCAATTCAAATAACTATCCTGGAATTGAGTCATTTTTGCATGGCTTGAGTATTGTGCCCATCTCTGAAACAATCACTGTCATTTGGAGGGCAGGATAATCTGATTGATCATATATCCATCAGTACCATGCCCATCTCTGAGGCCATGAGATAGAAATGAATTGTGTTTTGCACTTACTCAAACCAGATATACTTAAGATGTTTTATTTTGTTTTTTTTCTTTTTTCCCAAACACCAACAAGACACTATTGCTAAAAGTTGGAGGGAAGATTTTTTCTGGGCATGCAAAAAATAGATGTCCACTGAGGAATGATTACAGTCTTTGGCCAAAAAGGCAGTTCCTCTATTTGAAATAAAATCTGTCTCCCAGGTACACTTATAAACTCTGAAACCCATACAGAGTTCTGGAGATCTCACCAATACTTAAAAACTATTTAATTCATGTAATGCCTCATATTCTCTTGGCTAAAGAGTTAGATTTCCTTTAATGGGTCCTCTATGGGTGGATTTCAGCTTCCATGGCGTTCTACTTGTTCTTTTCTGAATGTTCTGTCATGTATCTGTATCCCAATAAAAACAAATCCTATAGTATCAGGAATGGAATATATGATGAGATGTGAGACAGATGAGGAATATAACAGAATTATCACCTCTGTGAGTCTGGGTGCTCTACTTCTCATTTTGATGGAAGGACATCACATAAATAGATGTGACATGCCAGGAGTTCTCTGCCTTTGGGGCAGTAAGAATGCAGAGGAATCTGGGATTATTGGTTACATATTGGTGAACTGACTCAACTGAAGATTTTTCAGAATAAGATGTGACCATAATTCTATTCTATGTTGCTCAATAGACAATAATCTATCTGGCATATTTCCAATTGATGTTGGTGGTGGAATAGGGTAGTAGAGTCATAACAATTTCCATCCTTAAATCTAGGCAAGATGTTGGTTTTGATGGTCCTTAAAGTTTAGATGAGAATCGCAAACATTGGTTGATAGACGGCTGGGGGTGTCTGGGTGGCTCAGTTTGTTAAGCATTCGACTCTTAGTTTCAGCTCAAGTCATGATCTCATGGGTCATGGGATTGAGCTCCATGTCAGGCTCTATGCTCAGCAGGGAGTCTGCTTGAGATTCTGCCCCCCTTGCCGCTCCCCCCACTCATGCTGTCACTGTCTGTGTCTCTCTCTTTCTCTCAAATAAATAAATAAATCTTAAAAAAGAAGAAGAAGAAGAGAAACAGGAGGCTGGAATCAGCCTTGCAGTGAGGAAGTAGAGTTAACAGTAACTAAGCAGTTTGAAGGTTTTCATTACTGGCAAATCTGAAGTCTACCATTTTTATCTGGACTACTACAACATCTCTCCACTAGTCATCTTGCTTTTACTTCTGTCCATTTCTCCTAGAGTTCATTCTCTACAATGCAAGCCAAATCATCTTTTACAATGTAAATAAGATCATGTGAGTACCATGAAAATGTTTAAAATTCTTTAACACTTGTCTACTGTAGTTAGAAATCCTTATCTTGGCCTCCGAGGCCCTCCAGAATCTGGCCCCCATCTAGTTTTCCAATCTCATCCCCTCTTTTGTCCATTCAGGCTTCTTTTTGTCCTTTGATCATGACAAACTCATGCCCAAATAAGAAAATTCTTATTTGCCATACACTCTGTTTAAAATGTTCCTCCCTTGTATTTTGGTATTACTGGGTGTTTACCACCTTGAAGTATCAACTAAAATGTTGCTTCATCAGAGAAGACTTTTAGGACCACCATATCTAAAGTACTTTATCATCCCATTCACTACCCATCACTCTTTGTTCCATTACTTTATTCAATTTAGTTCTTCAAGAACTTCTTCAAACCAGCAGCTAGTTCTTAGAAAAAATCAATAAAACTGAAAAACTTCTAGCTAGACTTAGCAAGGAAAAAAACAAAAGGAGTCAAATAAATAAAATCACAAATGAGACAGGAGAAATAACAACCAACTCCACAGAAATACAATCCTAAGGGAATGTTATGAAAAACTATATGCCAACAATTCAGACAACCTAGAACAAATGGATAAATTCCTAGGAACATATAAACTACCAAAACTGAAACAGGAAGAAATAGAAAATTGAACAGACCAATAACCAGCAAAGAAATTGAGTCAGTAATCAAAAAACAAAAGTCCAAGACCAGATGGCTTTACAGGTAAATTCTACCAAATATTCGAAGAAGAATTAGTACCTTTTTTCCTTAAACTATTCCAAAAAATGGAAAAGGAAGGAAAATTTCTAAATTCATTCTATGAGGCCAGCCTTACCCTGGTACACTAATAAAAAAATAGAACTATGGGCCAATATCCCTGATGAACATAGATGCAAAAATTCTCAACAAAATGCTAGCAAGCTGAATTCAAAATATATTAAAAAAATTATTCACCACAATCAAGTAGGATTTATTCCTGGGTTGCCAGGGTGGTTGAATGTTCACAAATCAATGAATATGACATATCACATCAATAAGAAAAAGGATGAGAACCATATAACCATTTCAATAGATACAGAAAAAGTACCTGACAAAGTACATCCATTCATGATAGAAACCCTCAACAAAGTAGATTTAGAGTGAACATATCTCAACATAATAAAGGACATATATGAAAAATCCACAGCTAACATCAGACTCTGGAGAAAAACAGAGCTTTTCACCTAAAGTCAGGAACAAGACAAGGATGTCCACTATCGTTTGTTGCTGTTGCTGTTGTTTAACTTTTGTTTTTATTTTTATTATTTTTTTATTTTTTTAAGTTTTATTTATTTATTTTAGAAAGAGAGAGAGAGAGAGCATGAGTGGGAGGGGTAGAACAAAAGGAAGAGAGAATCTCAAGCAGATTCCACACCAAGCACGGAGCACAGTGCAGGGCTTGATTTCAGAACGCCGAGATCATGACCTGAGCCGAAACCAAGTCAGAAGCCCAACTGACTGTGCCACCCAGGGCCCCCTTGTTTTGTTTTCTTAAATAAATGGGGTGACTTCTATAGAGAAAGTCTGACCCAGAAAATTCTTGAGAGTTTACAGATAGGTAATCATAAAAAGATAGTAAGAAAGTTTCCCTGAATGAATGGAGTAGCTGCAAAAGAATTAATTAGATATAAAGAAAAGGAAGATTTTTAAGTGAATTTTGAAGTGACAATTATTGTAGATGAGAAAAAATTATTAAATATATTATGAAAGAACAGGTGTCAGAAATGTATGGAATTAGGGATCTAAGAAAAAAAAAATCAATGTACCCACCAACAACTGAAGGGTGGCTAAGTAGGATCACAATAGTTAGATGGTGAACTGATAACATAACTTCTGGGTAGAATTACTTCTTCAGAAGACTGATTTTGGAATGAAATTTTTGACTAAATAGATGTTTTGAATGGACCCAGACTGATCCATTTATTGTCTCATCAGGCTGAGCGTGAGGAATAGTTCAAGAAAATAAATGAGGATGGCTGATTTCAATGTTCACCATTTTAGTTACAAATGCAAATGACAGAATTACCAAAAGAGAAAAGTAACATTTGAATAATGGCAGAGAATAAACAGAATAACAAATGGAATTGTAAGAATTCTATGATCAAGATAGATCACATTCAACCCACCCCACTTCTACTCAACAATTTAGGATGAATATATTAGAAACAAATAAACAAAAATAGAAACCTGGAAGATGAAGATCCAACATTATCTGAGAATGCAGCCCAAAAATAAATGGTAATTCTCAAATAAAAAAGTAAATTAAATGTTGCACCTTGGTGGCTCAGTCAGTCAGGCCTCCAACTCTTGATCCTGGCTCAGGCCATGATCTCAGGGTCCTAAGGATGTCCACTCTTATCAGTTTTATTTAACATAGTGCTGGAAGTTCTAGCCTTAGCAATTAGGCAATAAAAGAGAGAAAAGGCATCCAAATTGGTAAGGAAGAAGTAAAACTTTCACTATTTGCAGATGACATGATGCAATATATAGAAAACCTAAAAACTCCACCAAAAAGTTGCTAGAACCAATAAAAAAATTCAGGAAAGTCACAGGATACAAAATCAATGTACAGAAATCTGTTGCATTTCTTTTTTTTAAATATTTTATTTATTTATTTATTTATTTATTTATTTATTTATTTATTTATTCATTTATTTATTTATGAGAGAGAGACCATGAGCAGGGAGAAGAGGGGTGGGGAAAGAAGGGATAGAGGGAGAGGGAGAAGCAGACTCCCCGCTGAGCAGTGACAACCATATGGGGCTCGATCCCAGGACCCTGAGATCATGACATGAGCCGAAGGCAGACACATAACTGACTGAGCCACCCAGGCATTCTTGTTGCATTTCTATACACCAATAATGAAGCATCAGAGAGAGAAATTAAGAAAACAATCCCATTTATAATTGCATCCAAAATAACAAGGAATAAACCTAACCAAAGAGGTAAAAGACCTATACTCTGAAAACTATAAAACACTGATGAAAGAAATTGAAGAGGACACAAAGAAATGGAAAGATATTCTATGCTCATAGATTGGAAGCACAAATATTGCTAAAATGTCTATACTACTCAAAGTAAGCTATGCATTTAATGCAATCCCTATCAAAATACCAACAATGTTTTTCACAGAACTAGAATAAACAATCCTAAAACTTGCTTGGGACCTCAGAAGACCCTGAATAGTCAAAGCAATCTTGAAAAAAAAAAAAAACAAAGCTGGAGGCATCACAATTCTGGACTTCAAACTATATTACAAAACTGTAGTAATCAAAAAGTATGGTACTGGCCCAAAAATAGACACATAGATGAATAGAACAGAATAGGAAATCCTTAAATAAAGCCAAAATTATGTAGTCAGTTAATCTTTGACAAAGCAGAAAAGAACATCAATGGGAAAAAAGGTAGTCTCCTCAACAAACGGTGTTGGGAAAACTGGACAGCAACATGCAAAAGAATAAAAAATCCTCTGAAACAAATAATACATTATATGTTAAAAAAAATAGTAAGAAGGGAAAAATGAGGAGGGGGAAATTTGAGGGGGAGACGAACCATGAGAGACTATGGACTCTGAGAAACAAACTGAGGATTCTAGAGGGGATGGGGGTGGGAGGATGGGTTAGCCTGGTGATGGGTATTAAAGAGGACACATATTGAATGGAGCACTGGGTTATATACAAACAATGAATCATGGAACACTACATCAAAAACTAATGATGTAATGTATAGTGTTTAACATAACATAATAAAATAAAATTTAAAAAAAGAATAAAAATGGACCACTCTCTTACATCTTACACAAAAATAAATTCAAATTGGATGAAAGTCCTAAATGTGAGACAGTAAACCATCCAAATTCTAGAGGAGAATAGAGGCAGTAACCTTTCTGACACTGGCTTTAGCAACTTCTTTCTAGATATGTCTCTTGAGGCAAGGGAAACAAAATAAAAAATAAACTATTGGGACTACATCAAATCAAAAAGCTTCTGCAAAGGAAACAATCAACAAAAATAAACGGCAAACTATACAATGGGAGAAGGTATTTGCAAATGACATATCAATAAAGGGTTAGTATCCAAAATATATAAAGGCTTAGACAACTCAACACCCCCCAAAAAGATAATCCAATAAAAAAAAATGGGCAGAAGACATGAATTGACATTTCTCCAAAGAACACATACAGTTGGTCAACAGACACATGAAAAGATGCCGAACATCACTTATCATCAGGGAAATGCAAATCAAAACTACAATGAGATATCATCTTACACCTATCAGAAGAGCTAAAATCAACAACACAGGAAAGAACAGGTGTTGGCAAGGATGTGGAGAAAAAAGAACACTTGTGCACTCTTGTTGGGAATGCAAACTGTTGCAGCCACTCTGGAAAATAATATGGAAGTTCCTTAAAAAGATAAGAATAGAACTACCTTATGATCCAGCAATTGCACTACTGGGTATTTATCCAAAGAATACAAGAACACTAATTCAAAGGGACACATGCACCCAGAGGTTTATAGCAGCATTATCTATGATAGCCAAGATATGGAAGCAGCCCAAGTGTCCATTAATTGATGGATGGATTCTATGAGATATATATATATATATATATAAAATGGAATAATATAATGGAATATTATTCAGCCATAAAAAAGAATGAAATCTTGCCATTTGCAATGACATGGATAGAGCTGGAGAGTATAATGTTCAGAAAAATAAGTGAAAGAAAGACACATACTATATAATTTCATATGTGTAATTTAAGAAAAAACATACAAGTAAAGGGAAAAAAATAAGAGAGAGAGAGAGAAAGGGAGAGGAAGAGGGAGAAAGGGAGAAATCAAGAAGCAGACTCTTAACTATAGAGAACAAACTGATGGTTACCAGATGGATGGGGGTGGGGGGATGGGTTAAATATGTGATGGGGATAAAGGAGTGCACTTGTCTGATGAGACAGGGTGATGTATGGAACTGCTGAATTACTATAGTGTACATTTGAAACTAATATAACACTGTATGTTAACTAACTGGAATTAAAATAAAAACTTTAAAAATTAAAAAAATAATTTAAAAAAGAACTTCAAGACTAAAAACAAATCTTTTTATTTATTTATTTTTTATTTTTATTTTTTAAAGATTTTATTTATTTATTTGAGAGAGAGAATGAGATAGAGAGAGCATGAGAGGGGGGAGGGGCAGAGGGAGAAGCAGACTCCCCGCTGAGCAGGGAGCCCGATGCGGGACTCGATCCCAGGATTCCGGGATCATGACCTGAGCCGAAGGCAGTCGCTTAACCAACTGAGCCACCCAGGCGCCCCAAATCTTTTTATTTTTAATTGTCTCCCTGCCCTTGGTAGTAAGAATGTAAGGGTCTGAATCATATCTGTAATCAGAT
Source organism: Neomonachus schauinslandi (assembly GCF_002201575.2). Taxonomy (NCBI): domain Eukaryota; kingdom Metazoa; phylum Chordata; class Mammalia; order Carnivora; family Phocidae; genus Neomonachus; species Neomonachus schauinslandi. The sequence goes on along the minus strand of NC_058405.1, from coordinate 180,491,034 downwards.
TTTTTAATAATGTTATTTATAGCTGCATATTGGTTCCACAACAGTATCTGGAATAGCAGAGGGTTAACATATATTTGGTAAATGAATAAACAATAATTTTAAGTGCAAATAGTAAGTTCTAATCATATGAAAACTTAGTAAATCTATAATAATTCTGAGGAGTTCAGTGAATAACGACCTTGAGCTATTTTTCTTTACCTCAGTTTCCATAACTGTAAAACAGAGGTAATTATTGTATCTGCCTCATAGAGCTTTTATGAGAGTTAACTAACTTAATATATTTAAGATCTAACAATAAGATATTATGTGATCTCCCTAAGAATGATCTTAGAACCTATAAAGATGTTATAAACATACATGAATTAATATAATACATGGAACACTCACTCTCATTTTTTGGTATCTTTCTAAATCATTATTTGTAAATGAATTAGCTGAGATGCTAATATGTGCTCTAACCTTATGTATGGTGGGTTAGTAATTTACAGCCTGTGTTTTTAAATACTGTTTTGGGCCTTGATATAATCATGCAGCTGAAGGATCACATAAACAGACACTAAGGGGAGAAGGTAGGTCACATTTTAAACTTTGAACCAAATTAACCAAGATGAGTAAGTCAAGCCTTATCCCTTATTATGATTGGATGCTATTATTGTCATTTAGGTCAATGTCTTAACAGTAGTCATACCACTGATTTTGTGGTATTAATCTTGACCTTTCACAATGGGCATTTGCATTCACTTGTATTAGGTTGTGTTGATTGAATATAGTTGGAGATACTGCACTTGTTGCATCATTTGGAATGTGAGACAAGATAAATTTAAGGGCTGCACCTGCTATGAAATATTTAGTCATCACTGACTGCTAGTTCAGTTTCAATTTCACAGTTAAATTTCTATTTGTGAGTATGTAAATACTAAAATTCAGCTTGGTTCTTGAGAAGGCTCACATAAGATGAACCATGTAGGACTTTTAATTTACTACCTGAATTATTAGATTTCCCTGATTTTAGTGTCCTAATCTGTAAAATAATTGGGTATGACTTGACTCTTAGCTCTTCCCCATCTGAAATTCTCTGATCTATTAAGAGATGGGGGAAGGCATTAGCTACAAGCATAAATGACAAATTGGTGACAGTAATACTATATGAAGTGTACATTTGAATTTTCTTTTCCTTTTTAAATTGGATAAATTTATATATTGCAAAATTATTACTACAATAGGCTTAGTTAACACCTTCACCTCACATAATTACCATTTCCTTCTGTGGTGAAAATATTTCAATTTACTCTCTTAACAACTTTTAAGTACTAAGAGTACTGTTAAATATAATTATCATGCTGTACATTAGAACACCAGAACTTACTCATCTCATAACTGGAAATTTGTACCCTTGACTAACATCTCCACATTTTCTCACACCTCCAGTGCCTGGTGATCACCTTTTCATCCCATTTCTATGAATTCTACTTTTCTAGATCCCATATATAAATTGTATCATACAATATTTGCTTTTCTCCATTGACTTATTTCATTTAGCAGAATGCCCTCAAGTTTCATTCATACTGTTGTGAAAGTCAGGATTTCTTCTCTCTCATGGTTGAATAATAATATTCCACTGTCTGTATATACCACATCTTCTTTATCTATCCACCTATAAACTGACACTAAGGTTGTTTCCATCTCTTGGCTACTATGAATAATGCAGCAATGAACGTGGGAGAGCAGATCTCTTTGAGATCCTGATTTCAATTCCTTTGGGCATGTACCCAGAAGTGGAATTGCTGGATCATAGGGTAGTTCTATTTTTAATCTTTTGAGAAACCTTCATACTGTTTCCCACAGTGACTGCACCAATTTACATTCCTATCAACAGTGCACAAGAGTTCCCTTTTCTCCAAATCCATGCTAGTTTTTATCTCTTGTCTATTTGATGGTTGCCATTCTAGCAGGTGTGAGGTGATACATCATTGTGGTTTTCATATGCATTTGCCTGATGATTAGTGATACTGAACACCTTTTCATGTCTCAGTTGGTGATTTGTATATCTTGTAATCAGATTTTTTTTTTGCAATTGACTTGTATAAGTTCCTTATATATTTTAGATATTAACCTCATATCAGATATATGGTTTACAAATACTTCCTCCCATTCTATAGGTTGCCTTTTTAGATTGTTGATTATTTCTTTTCCTGTGTAGAAGCTTTTTAGCTTAATGCAATCCCACTTATAATTTTTACTATTGTTTTCTGTGCTTTTGTTTTAGCCAAAACATTGTTGTTAAGGCAATGTCAAGGAGCTCTTTCCTTGCTTTCTTTTAGTTTTACAGTTTCAGGTCTTAAGATTAAGTATTTAACCCATTTCAAGTTAACTTTTGTGGTGGTATAATATAAGGGTCCAATTTCATTCTTCTGCAAATGATTGCCCATTTTTCCTAGAGCCATTTATTGAGGAAACTATTTTTTCCACACTGAATATTCTTAATTCCTTTGTCAAATGTTAGTCAACCATATTTATGAGAGTTTATTTCTGGGCTCTTGATGTTAATATATATATTTGATATCAATATATTGATATTAATATATATTATCTGGGCTCTTGATAATTAATATACATATTTAAAGGCCAGTGCCATACTGTTTTGATTATTATAGCTTTGTAATATAGTTTGAAGAGTGATGTTCTTACACTTTGTTCTTTGTCAGGATTATCTTGGATATTCAGAGTTTTTTTTATAGTCTTATACAAATTTTAGGACTGGTTGTTCCCATTTCTGTGAAAAATGCCATTGGAATTTTGATAGGAATTACATGAAATCTATAGATGGCTTTGGGTAGTATGAACATTTTAACAATATTGATTTTCCAGTCCATGAACACAAGATATCTTTCCATTCACTGTGTCTTCTTCAATTTCTTTTATCAAAATCTGTGAGTTTTCAGTGTACAAATCTTTCACCTCTTTGATTAAATTTATTCCTATGCATTTTATTGGTTTTGATGCTATTGCAAGTGGGATTTTCTTTATCTATTTTTCCGATATTTTGTCGTTAGTGCATAGAAATGCCACTAGTTTCTCTATGTTGATTTTGTATCCTGCACCTTTACTAAATTTGTTGATGAGTTCTAACAGTTTTTTTGGAGAAATTTTTAGGATTTTCTACATATAAGACAATATCATCTGCAATCACAGACAATTTTACTTCTTCTTTTGGAATTGAGATGCCTTTTCTTTTTTTCCCCCCCCCTTCTTTTTATTTCTCCTCCTCCTTTCCTTCCCTCCTCCTTCTCCTTCTTGCCATAATTGTTCTGGCTGGGACTTCCAGTACTGTGTTGAATAGGAGTTATGAGAGTGATACCACTGTCTTCTTCCTAATCTTAAAGGAAAAGTTTCAACCTTTCACTGTTCAGTATAATGCTAGCTGTGGGCTTGTCTTACTTGGTCTTTATTATGTTGAGGTTTGCTCCTCCTATACCCAATTTGTTGAGAGTTCTTATCATGAATAGATGGTAGATAGATAGATGATAGATGATAGATGATAGATAGATAGATAGATAGATAGATAGATAGATAGATAGATAGATGTTAGATAGATATAGATAGATGATAGATAGATATAGATAGATGATAGATAGATGATAGCTATATTTTATTTTGTCAAATGCTTTTTCTGCACCTACTGAGATGATCATATAATTTTTATCTTTCATTCTATTAATGTGGTGTATAGTATTTATTTGTGTATGATGAACTATTTGCATCCTGAGAATAAATCTCACTTGATCTTAGTATATGATCCTTTAAGTGTACTGTTAAACTTAGCTTGCTAATAATATATTTGATTTAATAATTTTTGCATTTCTATTTATCAGGTAATGTTGGTCTTGTAAAATAAGTTAAGAAATGTTTCCCCCTCCTCAATTTTTTTGGAAAAGGTTAAGAAAGACTAGTATTAGTTCTTCTTTAAAAGTTTGGTAGAATTAACCAGTGAAACCATCTGACTTTTCTATGTTGGGAGGTTTTTGATTACTAATGCATTTTCTTACCTGTTACTGGTCCGCTGATATTTTTTAATTCTTCATAATTCAGTCTTAGTGGGTTGTGTTTTACAGGAATTTATCCATTTCTTCTAGGTTTCTCCATTTTTTGGTGTATAATTGTTTGTAATAGATTCTTATGATCCTTTATATTTCTGTAGTATCCAGTTGTAGTATTTCCTTTTTCATTTCTGATTTTATTTAATTGAATCAGTTCTTTTATACTTAGTCTAGTTAAAGGCTTGTCAATTTTATTTATCTTTTTAAAAAAACAGCTCTTAGTTTTGTTGATTTGTTCTGTATTTTTTCCCAGTCTCTATTTCATTTATTTCTGTTTTTTTCTTTGTTATTTCCTGCCTTCTATTAACTTAGGGCTGAGTTTGTTCTTTTTCTAGTTTATAGAGGTGTAGACTTAAGTTGTTTATTTCAGTTTTTTTTTCTTATTCTGTTTATCACTATAAACTTCCCTCTTACATCTTTTTTTGCTGCATCCCATAAGTTTTGCGTGTTCTGTTCCCATTTTCATTTGTTTCATGATGTTATTTTTAAATTTTTTTGGTTTATTCTTTGACCCAGTGGTTGTTCAGGAGTGTGTGTTGTTTAATTTCCAGTCTTTACTGACTTTAGAAGAGATATACGTTCCATCAGCCTTGCTAGGGATTCTGGGGCTTTCTCAGACCTCCTTATGGTTATGCCTGCTCCATGCTGCTTGGTCCCTCTTGTGGTCAAATTCTTAAGCTTGTATGCCTTTTCTTGATCCTGCAGCATATCAGCTAGGGTGCTGACAGCTTCCTTTTGTTTTTCCAAAGATGGAGTAGGGGCCCCTGGGTGGCTCAGTCAGTTAAGCGTCCAACTCTTGATTTCAGCTCAGGTCATGATCTCAGAATCTTAAAATCAAGTCCTGTATTGGGTTCCACACTCAGTGGGGAGTCTGCTTGAGATTCTCTCTCCCTCTTCCTTTGCCCCTCCCCCCATTCTCACTATCTCTCAAATGAATAAATAAATCTTAAAAAAAAAGGTGGAGTAATGCTCAAGCGTGGTCTTTCACTGACCCACAGATTCAGGCTAGCTTTCTGTGTATTCTTACTAGTTGTCTGCCAAAGCTCACCCTAACCACCATTGTGAAGGCACACAGAGAGCCAGCCACAGGATGGACAGGGTGTATGGGTCAGGTGTGCAGAGCACTGGGAGTGCCTATGGGCCCATTGGCGAATCTGTATGCAACATATTCCCAGTGGTTCCTGAGTGGGCTTTTTTAAATTATTGAAGTATAGGTGACATACAATGTTACATTAATTTCAGGTCTACAATATAGTAATTGGATAAGTCTATTTTTTATGCTGTGCTCACCACAAGTGTAGCTACCATCTGTCACCATATAATCTTATTAAATACTGCTGACTATATTTTTTATCTCCATGACTTATTTACTTAGTAACTAGAAGCCTATATCTCCCGCTGCCCTTCACCCATTTGCCCAGCCTTCCATTCTCTTCCCCTCTGACAATCATCAGTTTGTTATCTGTTTTTATGAATCTGTTTCTGCTTTTTATTTATTTGTTTTGTTTATTAGATTCCACATATAAGTGAAATCATTTGGTATTTGTCTTTCCCCATCTGATTTATTTCATGGACAGGTCTCTTGATTTTGTTTGCAACACAGCTTGTAGGATCCTTGTCCCTTTCACCCTCCATGAGCCTTATCTGCCACTCATCCAGTCTCTCTCTTCTGCTCCTCATTCATGCAGCTCATGACTCAGTAGTCTGGAGAGGGTGAGATATAAATGGACCTTTTTGACAATACCCCACACAGCTGGGGAAGCGAGGCACTCACTCACACACTCTCACTTTCCTCCTTGGGAGAAATCATGGGCTGAGAAGTTCTCATGACCCTGAACTCATGGGAGGGGTGAATGACTAAAGTCAAACTGTTCCTCTTACCCTCTTCAGTGCATCCAAATTCATCTTTTTTCCCTCCAACATTGTGTCAGAACCTCTCTACTGGAAATCTGGATTACCACAAAGGCTTTCTCATCTGTGGCTGATTGTCTAAGATAGTGTTTTCCAAGGGCTCTAATATTGTGGCCAGGAGGGTATAGAGCTGGTTCATAAGCCACTGCCCATAGTCAGGATTGAGGTCTGTATGCATATTACCTGATGTATGAGTAGAAGAGACTACTCCCAGATCTGTAGGCATGTAGTGCTGGATCCCACAACTCCCACAAAGGCACTTTTGTCTATGGATGGATGCCAAAATGTTATTGTTGAGAGGAGGATATGAACAAGAACATCTTATTTGGTCTGTTGTGATGTCTCCTCAAATTTTCAAGACATTACTAATAACTCAGTTGATCCATCATTAAATGATATAAGTAAGTAAGTCATGCAATAGGTGCCTGGGTGGCTCAGTCAGTTAAGCCTCTGATTCTTGATTTCAGCTCAGGTCATGATCTCAAGGTTGTGAGATCAAGCCCCACTCAGGCTCCACACTCAACAAGGATTCTGCTTGAGATTCTCTCCCTCCCTCTCCCTTTGTCACTCCCCCTTGCTCTCTCTCTCCCTCCCCCTAAATTAAATAAATAAATCTTAAAAAAAATAAGTCATGCAAAATAACTAGAATTCACATACACTCAAAACAGTAATATGGTATCCTTTTCTAAATTAGCAAAATTTATAAAATTTATAACAAATTATAATATCAAAAAATCAACATATTTATCAATTTCTGATTGCAGTCCAGGTACTAGATCCCTGTTGGAAAGAAATATCAGGGATTTCAGAATTCTTTCAATTTTAGAAAAAAAGAAAACCAGGGGCGCCTGGGTGGCTCAGTCGTTAAGTGTCTGCCTATGGTTTGGGTCATGGTCCCAGGGTCCTGGGATCGAGCCCGACATCAGGCTCCCTGCTCAACGGGAAGCCTGCTTCTCCTTCTCCCACTCCCCCTGCTTGTGTTCCCTCTCTCGCTGTGTCTCTCTCTGTCAAATAAATAAATAAAATCTTTAAAAAAAAAAGAGAAAAAAGAAAACCAGCTTCAACCAGCATAAGGAAAAGAGAGGAAAGGTTACTAGAGTCATCATGCTGCTCATCATATCTATTTGGATTATTGCTCAGGCTTTCCTCTTCATGGATCTCATTGTTTTGATTTGTATTGTTTTTCCTATAGTGTCACATATTTACTGTGAAACATATCATTCATTCGACATAGGTCTCATGGCCATTCCTGAAGAATCACTCTGGCCAGGAGATATAATATTCTGATCAGATAAACCTGGGTCATGAAACTACATTTGTATTTGGCTGATGGGACAATTTATTCATTCTTTCTCCCTTCAGGAATTTATTTAGCAAATATTTATTGTACACCAACAATATGTCAGGTACTGTCCTGGGTGCTGAAATATAGAAATGAACAAATCAGTCTTTCTTGTCAAGTATCTCACATATCAGTGGGCAAAGAGAAAATAAACAAATGAAATACAATATATAGATATAATATACAATCTTGGCATAAAATATAATGTGGATGGTAAAAAGTGCTATGAAAAGAATTAAAGTGGCTAATGGGATAGAAGTTTTGTCTATTTTCTTTTAGATAGCGTTCTTAATGTGGTACTCCCTGAGATGGAGACATTAGAACAAAGATGTTCATTATGTGAGGAAGTAAGCCATGTAGTTATGAGGAGAGTGTTCAGAAAAAAGACACAGTAAGTGCAAAGTCCCTCAGGTGGGTGTGTGCTTAATGTGTCTGAGGAACTGTAAGGGGGCCAGTGTGTAGTAGAGCATGTGGATTACTGTGAAAGAACAGGAGGTTGGAGAGCCACTGGGGCAAGAGTTTGTAAATCTTGTAGGTTATTTTTAAGGTTTTTAAATGTTATTCTTAGTGAACTTGGGCACCTTGGGGAAGAGACTGTTACAACTTAAGGTTTTAGATTTCAAACAGAATAAAACTGGTATTCCAAATGAGAACTCAAGTACTAGAAAAGGAAGAGTGAATGTTGGGAAGGAAAGAAACAAAAACAAAAACATAAAACTCACAACTTTTGATCCACTAATCCATGCAAATTTATTCTTAATCACATGTGACATAAAAAACATGATAATTGCAGTCTAAGTATTTAATAGAGCCACGTAAGTCCTAGATACATCTCCGATGGATTAAATGAGTTATGCAATCTATACCTATCTTTGCAATTTGTTGAAATTTAACTGGTTTTCTGTAATCTTCTGATACCTACATAGCTTACTTGTTCTGGAGTTTATAAAGTTATTCCCCAGAGCTGTATTATTTTGGAAAAGTCCAGGTAGATTGGACTGAACTAAATAATATTTTGTCTGTTTAAAATTATTTCCCATCTTCCTTTGGGAATGCTTCCTCCATTTTAATATAGTTTTGGTAATGATTTTAATCAAGGAACTATGCCATAATCTTCCAACCCTCCTACCTCTACAACTAAAGGGATGTTTATATTATTTGAGCTGGGCCACACAGAGTACCATTGCTTCCTGGATTTTTTAAGAGATTGGCATAAGCCCAAGGAAGGCTTTCTGTCCTCCAGTTTCTGTTGGAGCTGGAAAAGACCAACTTTTGGAGTTTAAGTTTATAGAATATTGTCTTGGAATTATTACTCTGCAGGAATCCTTTCTATGTAGCAGGGGATCGGGCCAACACATAAAGTATGCAGAACTGAGAAATTATGAAGGAGAAAAAGAGAGAGTAGGAAACATTATTACATCACTAATGCTTTAGCTCACCCTGAACCTGAAGATGATCTTTCCTTGAACTGTTGGTTATTTGAAGCAACACTTTTCCTTTCTTATGGTTTAACTTGTCTGAGATTTGGATTTTTCACTTTTAATGGAAAGTCTTGACTAAAACAGGACAACAGAAAACAAACTGAAGAATTAATTGGAAATATTTTCCAAAGCTGGAGAGGAATATATCAGTTGTTACTAAAAGAAGAAACCAAAGAGTAAAAATGTATTTCTCAACCACTGCCTGTGTTTATTAGTTGTTGAGAAATAGTCAAAACTATATTCAGGTCACCTCTAGTGAGGTTAAAAAGCAAGACCCAGCAAATTCTGAGGAGTTGGGATGAGATTCTTTGGTAATGTGACATGGGACTGATGGATTATTCTATTCAGGTGCAAGCGATCAAGGTCTGGTGATGGCTCTAAAGCAAGAAAAGTAATAGTGACAAATGGAACGTGAAAAGAAGGTGACTGACAACTGAACCATCAAGAAGAGAGTGGGAGGACCCATGAGCCACTCATCAAGATTCTTCCAAACTTTACCAAGGAGGAGCAGAATAGGGCATTCTCTTCTGTAGTTGGGTGTTTGTGGGGTCTCAGACCAGAAATATGATTAATAAGTAAAAGGAAGATGGGAGTGTAGGGTGATGGGAGAGAGAATGAGTGAGAGAAGGAGGCATACAAAAGGAAACAGGATTTGAAGGGAGAATATGGGATAGAAAAAATAATAATACATATAGAAAAAAAAATGAAACAACTAAAAGAAGAGAAGTGGTGGGCTGAGAAGAGAAGAGAGAGAGAAAGAGAATGAGAATAAAACAAAAGTTGTTCTGACAGTCAAATTTGCACATTTTTAACAAATGCTTGCACTCTGAAGATTTGCAGAACTTATACAACTATTCTCTCTTCTTAGCTGTCATCTAGGTGTAATTATGTCTTGTTCTATACCAGCATTTAGAAGAAAGAAAACAACAACAAAAGATTTCAGATCAATCAACACTTTTTCAAATGAGTTTCCTTTTGCTTTAAACCTTGTTTTATAAACTAGAATTTCTGTGCAAATATCTAGAGTCTACTACAAATAGTGGTTTGGCATTAATTTAATAAATCAATTTTACATAACTATTTTTTCAATTCTGGATATGTCTGATGATTCATTTTAAATTTATTTTTAAATTTTTAAAATTTGAGCATAGTTCACACTCAATGTTTCATTAGTTTCAGGTGTTGATCTACTAAACAGTATTTTAATATTTTCACATTAAAATTACTTCTTAGAAATTGTAATTAGCTGTATGTTGTTTTAAAAATAAGTTCTGATTTTTTTATAGTGGGAACTTTAACTTTGAAATCCTAAAAACCCTATACTTGTAGGAACAGGACCTATAATTGTCAATATTAAACGGCCTTAACATTCTGCTGTAATGATTTATAGCTGATAGATTAATGCTATTAATGCAGGAAGGGAAATCAGATAATAAATTCTGTACATTTACTCTGTTTATGCATGTATCCCAGTTTCCTATACAAAAGGCTATAGAAGGTTTTCAAATTATTTTTCTTTTATGACCGGATGAATATAGTCCAGTATTTTATTATATGCTTATGGAAACTGAGGCCCAGGAGTTAATTAACCTTAGGTAAGGTAACACTCCTTAGTGACAAAGTATTAATGATATTCTAAATGTTTTGATTCTCAACCCAGTTCTCCTTTCACAGCTACCTCTCCTCACCTGGGTTAAGATTTAAAAAAAAAAAAAAGCCAAGCATCTAGTCCCTTCTTAAACATTAAAATATTTATTTTAATTATGAAAAATTCTGAGACCACTTTGATCTTTTCTCTTTGCTATACCAAATATCCAGATATTTTCAAATGCTAGCTAATATATTATACTTTGAGGAAAATCAGAATTAAGTGTTTAATAACCTCTTATTATCTATTCCAATTAGTTAACAATGAACATAATCTCAAAAGACTAGTTAATTAACATTTTGTAGGAAATCCTATGTGTCCTTACTTAACACTTGCCATTGTATTAGTACTTTTACTAAACTTCTTCAACAGTATCTTTTTTTCTGATAAGATTTTGAGACTGAAGTAGTGGATATTTTGCCTTAAGTTTTTTTTTTTTCCCACCAGTCTTTTAAGTGACTTGGAAAGAGTTTATCTTCATTGTCCATCCTAAGCATTTAGAATCACTGCAATGGTCTTTGTGCTGAATAAAAAGTCCCCATTTTCATTTAAACAATTATTATGACTCCACAAAATAAATTTTTAAATGGGCACGTCCTTTTCATGACTGCCTGTCATACTTGGAAATGCTGAAGGTCCATAAGCCTTGGTGGCTGAGGCTGTTATTCTTTTTTTTTTTTTTTAAGTCTTTTTTTTTAAGATTTTATTTATTTATTTGAGAGAGAGAGAGAGCACATGAGAGGGGGGAGGGTCAGAGGGAGAAGCAGGCTCCCCGCCGAGCAGGGAGCCTGATGCGGGACTCGATCCCGGGACTCCGGGACCATGACCTGAGCCGAAGGCAGACGCTTAACCGTCTGAGCCACCCAGGCGCCCTGAGGCTGTTATTCTTAACACAGAGTTAGAATGTTGTAAACATGAAATTTTATACAACAATGGGGTTGAAATTGGAACCAAGTGATGGTGGAAGCTTACAGATTGGCTAGAATTAATACCTTACTTAACCATGATGCAGAAGAACCAATTTCAAGAATTTTGTAAGTAGGAAGAAAGGAAAATATATGTGAAAATAAACATAAACTGCCATAAAACAGAGCCTACAAAGCAAGAAGCATAACATCAAAGTAGAGTCTGATTGGACTGGCAAGCTTACAATCTGCCTCAGTATTAAATAACATTCTTAGCTTGTGACCCAGTCCAACTCAGTGGCAAACGCTAGCTTGACCTTTCAAGATCCTGGCTTGTTATGATTTATTCTTGAATCATAGACCTGGAGGCATAGAAGGACTTCACAAGAGAATCCAGTTCATTTCTCAGTTTCTCTGGAAAATTGCATCTGAGCAAGCCCAAGAACAGAGGATATCAAGCCTATTCTTCTTTTAGGAATTAGATCCTGTTTCCTAAAACCCTTACATTCTAGAGAATGAGGATAATTTTCAATAAAATTCCCATGTGCTTTTATCCCAAATTTTATAGCTTTCCTTTGTTTGTTTGTTTTTGGTTATTAGTTGAAATTAAGAAGAGTTGATTATGGTGCTTCCTGTAAGTGCTTTCTCAAAGATTTAAAAAACAGTGGTTTTCAGAGTTTTTAATTCTAATACATCATTATAGACATATTAATTAGTTTTCTACTGTGGTTGTAGCCAATGACCACAAACATACTAGCATAAGACACAAATTTATTATCTTAGAGTCTGTAAGTAAGAAGTGACTTGGGTGTCACTCTACTAAAGTCTTGGTGTCAACAGGACTGCAGGACACTCTGGAGCCTCTAAGACACTAAGTCCATTTCCTTGCCTTTTTCAGATTTGAAGCTCCATTCACGTTCTTTGATTATGGCCCCCTTCTTCTATCTTCAAAGTTATCACGACCCAGTCTTTCTCACATTGTAGCACTCTGGCACTGACTGTCTCCTGGACCCCTTCTCCACATTTAAGGACCTTTGTGACTATCTTAGGACCATCTGGAAAATCCAGGATGATCTTGCCCTTTTTAAGGTCACATGATTAACAACCTCAAATCCATGAACAACTTTCATTCTCCTTTGCCATGTAGCATAATGTATTCAGTTTCTAAGGTTTAAGATGTGGATTCCTTTGGAAGGACCATTATTCTGCCTACCACAACAAATGACTTTGAAAATGTTTGTTCCTCTTTGTTGATTGGCAGCCTCCTTGGGAGTTTCCTTGGTATAATCTGAAATTGGCCCCCATACACAAAGGGCAGGGAGGGACTGAAGAAAGAGGAAGACCACTCCAAATCAGTAGGTGGTAGGTTTAATGAGCAAGGAAACTTATGTACAAGGCTTGTCTTGAGTGACCACAAATGAGTAGATTTCTGCACCCATCCCCAGAACCTTAAAAGTTTACATAAACACCTTAACTGGACACACATATCACCCAGATGGTCTCAATACCATATCACCATCTCAAGGCTATGGCCTTGCGGCAGCCTCTGAAAGCTCGGAAGGCAAGTGAAAATCATATTCCACGGTCAGGGGAGAGTGGTGAGGAGCCTCAAATTGCTGGGGTCCAGTTCATGGGTGACCCAGGGGTCACGTCCTCTCAATGACCTCCACCAACACTATTTTTTTATCCTTGAAGTTCTACACATAAACACACATAAACACACACACACACAACTCTAACTGTAAGAAAAAAAGAAGATAAAACAAGGTCCCAGATATTCCCCATGCTTTTATTTAGTTGATTTTAGGATGTCAATGTTCCTACTTTAACAAGAGTTGATGAAGGTGAGGGACATTAGACCAAGAAGAGAAGGCAGTGAGAATACAGATGTGATGCTATACAGAGGTTCTCAATTATGTCATCATCTCAAAACTTTCCAAAAAATAAGTTTTCACAAGATATTATGAGAACCAACCAAATATGTTTCCTCCCTCAGGCAAAATAATCCAAAGTAACAAGCAAGTTTAATTCTCAAAATTTGTATCTCTTATGGCTTTTGTAACTTCCAAAACTCTCTATAGTTCTCATAAGTGTAAATGCTCCCAAATGAAGAAAAACCACACAAACTCTTGTCTGAAAAACATATCATTCTCCGGACAGAAAAAATTATTTTTCAAAATTTGCTATATATTTTTTAAAGATTTTATTTATTTATTTGACAGAGAGAGAGATAGCGAGAGCAGGAACAGAAGCAGAGGGAGTGGGAGAGGGAGAAGCAGACTTCCCGTGGATCAGGGAGCCCGATGCGGGACTCGATCCCAGGACCCTGGGACCATGACCTGAGCCGAAAGCAGACGCTTAATGACTGAGCCACCCAGGTGCCCCAAAATTTGCTATTTTAAATGGACTAAAAAGTAACATTAACTTAAAAAAAAAATGAATTTCACTAAAGTGCCCAAGGATTGCTGGCATGGGGTGGGTTTCCCCTGGCTATATTTGTCACTTCCTGCCTTCCAGAAATAAGACACCCAAACATTACCCTCCGGGTTTCTCTTCATGTCCCTCAGCCAACTGTAGTACCCTGTAAATCAGAGATGTTGGCTGTTCTAGATTATTGACATAGTAAAGTGTTATGCTCACAAAAGGTCTGTTTATATAGGTAGGAGATTATTTTCTAAGAGAAAGATAGCTGCCAAAGCAATATTTGATGTATTAGCTCCCTCGAACCATCCTTTTATATTCTAAATTGTGGCATCGAGATGAGATCCCTATATTTGACTAACTTGGTCATGTTGTTCACCTTTATTACTTAGTTTCATTTCAGCTTCTACTAAGCTTTGGTGAGTTAAATTTAAAACCCTATCACAACACAAATACTTTTATGTTAGACTCTCCATTGGAAATAACATGAAGCAAAAAGTGCTGTGTAAGGCTATACTTACTACAGTTTGTACCCCCATGCATCTAGGTAACTCTCTTAAGTAACTACCCTCCAACTAAAAATTTACTGTTCCATGATCCTTCAAACCATGATTCTACCATTAGGGTATGAATCTTCCATGATCATCATAAGAAAGGGATAGTGTGCTGGGGAATTCATACCGGTAATTAAATGTTTTAGTCTGGAAGGGATCCAGGTTACTTCTGCTTCACAACTTGCTGGCTAGAACCAGATGCATAGTGAAGCTTAGTGCAAAGACAACAAACACAAATCCTTCCAGAGACCTGAAAAGTGGAGAAATGCATATGTGTGAGCACTAGACATCTCTATCACAGCTGTCAGAGGACAAATAAAAATAATTTACCTCTGTTTTATTTTCTTTAAATTTTATCTTTTTTTTCACATATAATAGAATTGCTATGTTGAAGACAAATTTTCAGTAAGCCCATTGAATATAATATTTTTTCCTGGAAAAGTCATAAACCACTCTTACGCTTTGCAGAAGTGTAGCTCAATGTCATTTATAACCAATAAAAAATGCTTTTGATTTAGTGAGACAAAAATTGTCTATTCAATTCCCACTTAATCTGTCAAAATAACAATGGGCAGTGATAAGGATATATATAAAATGATTCCTCCAAATTCACGACTCCAGTAGCCAGGATAGGAAACAAGCCTAACCTTTTGCTGAGTACTATCTTTGATAAGGACTATAAAGAATTTGAACTTTGCAGAGAAGGGTCATGTTAAAATCCAAACCTGTGTATGTGTCATGAAAATAATTTGCATGAAACATTTTGTGTGAACATCTCATATTTAGGTTTAAAGTTGCTACTATAAATAAAAAGAAACTGGGTGGAGGACCTCAACTACCATCATTATTTTATTTTATTATTTATTTTTTTAAAAAATTTTATTTATTTATTTGAGAGAGAGAATGAGAGAGAGAGAGCACATGAGAGGGGGGAGGGTCAGAGGGAGAAGCAGACCCCCTGCTGAGCAAGGAGCCCGATATGGGACTCGATCCCGGGACTCCAGGATCATGACCTGAGCCGAAGGCAGTCGCTTAACCAACTGAGCCACCCAGGCGCCCCCATCATTATTTTATAATGCGAGTACATTATTTTCTACTATTAAACTTGAATACCTCATACAAGATTAATTTATTTGGTTTTGCTTTCAAGGGACAGTTGCAATCCACTGTTTAGTGACCACTGCTCTAAACTGCCACTCACAGAGGGCACGTCCTAATGGAGGCATTGCTCAGGTGCACAGGTCATTTATGCCCTGAGTTCTCAGTTTAAAATATTCTATGCAATTTCTTCTTCTTTCTCCTGAGATGTTTTTTCCCAAAACTTTTTTTATTTTTTAAGCTTATTTCCTGGGTTCTATCTTTTGGGCCATCATTCAGTTTCTAGAATATTGACCTTAATCCCGCTGTCTATGCTTTCATTGACTGGAGGGGAGTTGATGGGCACCAGGGAACATCTTCCTAGAGAACAGGAAGGGAAACCCCAACTGCTGTTTCAGAACAGTTCTAGAACTGTTTCAGTGTCTCTCCCTCCCTTGTCTCTCTTAGCTCACCCGAGGCCCCATGTCTGTCGAGTAATAGGGCTATACTCACACTCTCTAGCTGGTCTTCGCTACTCTTCTCATCTCACTGATTATTAGCTCTCCTGAGTTCTATTATGTCACAGTTTTTCCTAATACCAGATGGAGACTGGGGCTTAGAAAACACTATGAGTTCTGCCCCTAACTTGGTTATACTCTCCTTTCTAGTTAAAACAGCCACAGCAACTAAGGGACACCCCCCCAGAAGCCTTGCTCGTGGTACCATGCATGTTCTGTAAACGTTTACAATCATCCTCACCATAAAAAAAAGAGAGAGAGGACTGGTGGTAATAAAACACTTATTCGTCTCCTAAAGTGCTTGTCTGTAATTTACTTTAATGATGCTACACTTTCTTGTGGTCTCACTAGGCCTCGAGGGCCATTTGTATTGATTTAGCCATTCTGTTTGTCTCGGTAACAAACAGCCACGTAAAACACAGACTGGAGAAAGGAACTTTCCTGAAGTGGAAAATCACATTTATCAGTGTAATAAAACTTTTGATTCTGGGGTATATCTAGGAAAGCATTCTGATTCTTTAAATACAAATCTTGAACATGTTAAAGAAAGGCAAACAACTTTTAGGATTGTTAATTTTCCATTCTTTAAATCACCAAAAAGAAATAATAATAAATTGATAATAAAGCTTGTTGAGTTATTTTCTCCTAGGAATCTAGATTTGTCCAAAGTATTGTATTATTTTTGGGTAATAGGTAAAAAAGTAGATGAAAAGCTGACTCAACACCAAACAAAGCAAAGAAGCTGACAAAAGGAAGTGGGAAGTCCACTGAAGGACTCATGGTTTCTGGTGTAATGGTCTTGAAAAAATAATTATTTTCAGATTTTAACAGAAAACACAGTAATGATTCTAGTTGTTGAGGCTGATTGTGATCTTTATTAAAATTATTACACTTTTTGGGGTGCCTGGGTGGCTCAGTTGGTTAAGCGACTGCCTTCGGCTCAGGTCATGATCCTGGAGTCCCTGGATCGAGTCCCGCATCGGGCTCCCTGCTCGGCAGGGAGCCTGCTTCTGCCTCTGACCCTTCCCCCTCTCATGTGCTCTCTCTCTCTCATTCTCTCTGTCTCAAATAAATAAATAAAATCTTTAAAAAAAATAAAATAATAAAAAAAATTATTACACTTTTCTTAACATACACCACCCCTAGCTTAGTTAACTGTATAACTCAACTCCAGGACAACTAGAATCTGAAATCACAGAGAGCCTGTCACTTAAGGTGCTCAGACACTTCATTGCAACTTATTACCCATGACAGATTTTTCATTACATTTTTAAGGGGTTGAAATATTAAAGCATTCATTTGGATCCAGGTATCTCGCTGGAAAATGAATCCGATTATCCATCATGAATAATCCCCATAAGACTATTGCACTTCAAGGAGAGGATGGGGTCAGAGGATAGTATTCTGTCAAAATTTATAGTACATTATGCATATATATTACATATGGAAATGGCATGCATGCATGAGAAAAAAAAATCACCTCACGCTTATTTGCAAATGGCCAGAGAAACATTTGGGGTCATTTCAAATCATTAGGACCATTAACCGTGACTTTAATTAAAAACACTGAATTGAACAATCATTCATGGTATGCCTGCTATGTACCAAGAACTGTGTGAGGGACACTGAAATTAATAAAATACAGCCCCTTCACTTCATGAGCCGAAGTCTATTGAGAGAGACCGATGCACAATGCACCCTCAATACTCTCTTGCCTGTGTGGTAACTTTACCAAATCATTGTTCACCAACACAAGCAACTGCTTTCACTTGCCATCATCAAGGCTCCTTAAAAGAGCATGTGGCAGATTCTGGACACCTTCCCAAAAATATGTGCCAAAAGGTTTTTCACATTAGCAGCAAACTTGGATACACAGATAAGCAAGATTGCTTACAACAAATATAGTTCATTTTGATGTGTACATACTACTAAGGTTTTGGTTTTGTTTTGTTTTAATTACCAGCCCTATTGCTAGAAACAGCCTGCTTCAAAAAAAAAAAAAGAAGATTAAAAATTCAATAAGTAGATCCGGGTCATATTTTTACTCTAATAATGGCTTTCTGTGTAATACTGAGAATACTTAATATTTTCCCTTATTATAGCCAAGAAATAGTGGTTTATCTCTTTCTTTCTCTTTTTTTAAGGTTAATGTAAATATAATTAATTCATTAAAATAAGTTTTCTAAAAAGTTAGCAATATTCTTCAAGTCAGACGCCAGAAAGAAATGCAATGGAGTCTCATGTAACCCAAAGTTAGGTTTTAAAGACAGAGTATAAGGCAAACACTGAGTGTGGTCAAATCACTACTGAAAATTATTTAGGACTATTTCTTTCTTTCAGACTGTCTTAAGGTCTCTAAAAGTTTGTAGTTCTTTTTTTTAAATTTATTTTATTTCAAAAAAAGAGTGCACAAGCAGGGCTGGGGGCTGGTAGAGGCAGAAGAAGCCGATTCCCTGCTTAACAGGGAGCCTGACATGGGGCTCGATCCCAGGACCCTGAGATCATGACCCGAGCCGAAGGCAGATGCTAAACTGACTGAGCTGCCCAGGTGCCCCCATTTCTTTCTTTCTTTCTTTCTTTTCTTTCTTTCTTTCTTTTCTTTCTTTCTTTCTTTCTTTTCTTTCTTTCTTTCTTTCTTTCTTTCTTTCTTTCTTTCTTTCTTTCTTTCTTTCTTTCTTTCTTTCTTTCCTTTCTTTCTTTCTTTCTTTCTTTCTTTCTTTCTTTCTTTCTTTCTTTCTTTCTTTCTTTCTTTCTTTCTTTCTTTCTTTCTTTCTTTCTTTCCTTTCTTTCTTTCATCCAGGAGTAGACTAGATAGGTATATTAGATGAGAAGAGATTAAGTATTTGGCTTGCCATTCTGTATGTTGGTTGTATAAAAATATATATCTTTAAACATTCATATTGCACTCATAGTGGCAACTTTAGTAGTAACTTGTCCAAAACAGAACAAAACGTTTCCACTAATTTGTATTTTCCCATGTTACTCTACTCTTCCCTGCCTACACACATGTAGGTTGTGCACCAGGTTAAATTTAGTGATATGAGCTGAAGTTAATGTTAAATGTCTTTGCATTTCACCTGGTTTGTATTGAGCCATGAAAACAATTCTGAGGGCATTCACAACACTCAAGTGTGGATCAGCTACTCTCCCCTTGCCTTTTCTTTTCCATAAATTGGTTTCATGCTGTCTTCCTTTAGACTCAAAGCTGCATGATGAAAGGCATTGTATTTTCTCTCATTCCCTGCTGCATTTTCAGTATTTTGCAATAGTTGCTGAAAAAATAAAGGTATGCCCTTTGAAACTGTTCTCAATAAGTCTTCAGTATGAAATATGGTCCTTTGGAAGTTGGGATAGTGGTTAGAGAAAGTCCAACTTTAATAATGATTTTTAAGATACTGACCATGTATTACTGAACCTATTTTCTGTCCATGAACTCAGAAATTGTAGACCATTTTCTGGAGTTTAGCTCATATCTTGGGAGAAAACAAATATGGTGATACCAAACTAATACGATTAAAGTAATGGGTTCAACTTCACACTGACTGTATTGGACATTGTTCAGTTTGCCAGTTTTCCTGGGCTCTGGCCACATAATTATTATAGGCTGTGTTTCATAGGTTTCTATGGCCAAAGATTTCTCTGACTATGCACTTGATAACAAATAGCTTGATAAAAACATCTATAAGAACATGAGCAAGGGTGAAAGCATCTTCTACCCAAAGAGA
Source organism: Neomonachus schauinslandi (assembly GCF_002201575.2). NCBI lineage: Eukaryota > Metazoa > Chordata > Mammalia > Carnivora > Phocidae > Neomonachus > Neomonachus schauinslandi. The sequence continues at coordinate 180,471,355 of NC_058405.1, read as the reverse complement.
CATAATGTTGGAAGAATGTAAAAGCAAGTTGCCTTGGACATGTTAGTCTTTTTCTTAAAAAGTGCAACTAGGTAACTAGATAAGCCAAACGCACACACACACATAACCAAAACAATACAAAACAAAACCCAAAAAAGTAAGGATGAAATGAGCTTGAGCTTAACTAACATACTGAAAGCAGAGTTTGCAAATGATTTATTGCACCTGAGATCTCTATTTCAGAGATAAAACCCCACATTTTGTAGTAAAGTACCCATTTTTTACAACGTATACTTCATTCTGTACCATGTAACATCTCTTACACCAAATATCTCTTACGTCAAGGCAAAGGCAACTTACTTTTAAAAAAACGTGGATAAAATATTTAATAGCACTATAACATGCTTACAGAGAGTATGACAGTTTATGAGGATTACAGTGTTGTTTCCAGAAATTTAACACCATTGAATAAGGCATTCTACCAGACAGAAAATTATTTGTAGAGAATCGAACTGCTCAAATTTTACCATAATCAAAAGTAAGAAAACCCAAATAAGAAAATATTACTTAAGAATAAAATATTAAGGGCATCTGTGTGGCTCAGTGAGTTGAGTGTCTGACTCTGGATTTCGGCTCAGGTCATGATCTCAGGGTCGTGGGATTGAGCCCCCATGGACCTCCATGCTCAGTGCAGAGTGTGCTTGAAATTCTCTCCCCCTCTCTCTGCCCCGCCCTCCACTCTCTCTCTAAAATAAATAAATAAGACCTTTTAAAAAAAGAATAAAATATTAGAATATAATTAAAATAATTAATATAAATCAAACAAATAAAATATTAAACTCCACCTTTTTGACACTCGAAGTGAACCACTTCTTTGCCACTTTTCTCTTTCACACATTATCAAACAAGCTTTGAAATAGCTGTGAAACAGTGTTCAAATCCTATAAACCACAGGTCTCTCTTCCTGCACCTGGAAAATAAAGTAGATCATGTTGGGTAAGAAAAAACTATTGTAGGTCTTAATTTAATACAAAAATACAGTTTTTTAATTAAATAAACAATATTAGTATTTTGTTGTTAGAAATAGGTAAGTTTTGGGGTGTCTGGGTGGCTCAGTCAATTGAGCACCCAACTCTTGGTTTTGATTCAGGTCATGATCTCAGGGTATGGACTCAAGTTCTGCTTCGGTCTCTTTGCTCAGGGTGGAGTCTGCTTGAGATTCTCTTTCTCCCTCCCTCTGCCCCTCCTCTCCTTCTCTCCCTCTCTCAAATAAAATAAATAAATAAAATCTAAAAAAAAAAAAGAAATAGGTAAGTTTTTAGGGCTACTGAGAAGAAATGCCTTTTGTTCACATTCGAAGCTCCCAAAAGCAAATTTTTTGTTTGGTTTATTGGCCTAAACTGGGAAAGTTGCTTTCATAGAACTTTATCATTAGATTACAATGACCTTAGAAAAAGGGACAGGATCTTGGTTTTGTTGTTGTTAAATCTTTCAAAATGTTTTTTTGATAAAATTAGATATTCAGTATACATTTGTAGATTGAATTGAATTGAATTTTAGTGTATTTTCTTCACTCATACAATTAATAAGAACTTTATTCCCATGACCTTGTAGGTTATTATATTTACGACTAGCACAAATAATAGTAGTAACTCCATGTTATATGGTAGATCCTCTCCAGTCCTTAACAAGTTACATTAATAAGAGTGTTTAGTTTTTAAATGAGGCCATCGCTTTCCAGTAAGAACATTCTTAAAATGGCACCAATAATTTAGATCCTCAGTGCTGGATTTTTTTCCCTTGTCCTCATGGGCTGTAGCACCAAAAAGCCAAGAGACAGCAGATAATACTTTCCTGTGAGATTTACAAATGACAATTTATAGAAGAATTTTATGAATGAATTTTATGGAGCATGTAATTAAAAATGCCAAAATCTGTACAATCAAGATGCTGAAATTTAATTTCAAAGTCATTTTGATTTTTGCTTCATGAATACGTCATGTTCCCATACATAAATTCAACCACTTTGACGCACTTCACTTTCAACAGTTCCTTCTCTTGGAATTTTGCTTTGACTAGTTCAGCTATTGAACTGAACAAACCTCTTCAATCAGTCCAACTGGTCGAACCATATATGTGTGTTAACCTAGACATGATTCTACAACTCTGCATTTACCAAGACTTCCATCCATGATAATATAGCTTTTATGGGGGGTATAACTTAAAATTTGGAAGAACTATGCATTTAGTGTTTGAAAGTATCCACATTCATTTGAATACACAATCTCCATACATGATGGGCCTTAGTAAGAATAGACATCAACTGTGCTTTTTTTTTTCAAATAAAATTATACAGTAAATACCTCTTTTCAGAATTATATGTAGAAAGGTTGTGCCTAGTAGTGTAGGTGAACTCCACCCAGAGATTGTGGCCTTGCTTGGAATCAGAGGTGGGGTTAGGAGCCTGCTGGAAGAGAAAAAGATCATTTATTGGCCTGTATAAACATATATTCACTTGGTGTATTTGTGTGTAGACTGCCTCTGCTACCCCCACCCCCAAAGAGGAGATCAAACACAACAGATTGCATGTTATGCAAAAACCACACACATCCAAATCCATTTTTACTAGCGGGAGGTTAAATTTACTTTGCCTTAATGTGTAACGCATTATCTGATTCATTTCGGTGACTGATCCATTCAAACAGTCTCCATATCAGATTTATAGGAATACAGAGGAAATACTTAGAATGAATCAATTTAAATGCAATAGTTAAGAAAAAGTGACCCTTGTGCAAAATCCAGGTTTTATGAATGTGCTTCGTTTTGTGGAAGCAGAAATACCAGTGATAAATATAACATTAGCATAAGGAGTCACACTGAACATTAAAAGCTTTAACAGGAAGAGCGCTTGAAATAATTTAGTGCTGATAAACAGCACTGCAGGCAGTTTTTGGCAATTTGTGATAAACCACAAATTTTCAAAGACCCACAGACATCCTTCTAAGTGTGCATTATGCTGGAGTCGCGGTGAGTTCATGGGGGTTCTCAGAAGAGTATTTTCAGAGCTGGACATTTCGCCATGGTTAACAAGAAAGTTGTTTCAGTAAACAGTGGGAAGTCTACACACTTTAGCAGTGTTCTGATTCTGGATGGTGGCAAATCAAGACGGGTATTGACAGCTCAGCCAAACAATGTTCTGATTCTTGATCATGGCAAACTACCATAAGTAGCAATGCCGTTTCAAAACAAAAAGGGGAAGGTAAATTTTAGTTATAAATAAATAAATTGATAGACAGATAAAGAATCTTAAATGCCAGATATAATTAATTGATTATTTTTTCCTCACCATTCTTGTTCTCTTGTTCTCTTTTAGTGCTTACCTTGAAGACACACAAGACACATCTTGATTACATGTTAGTTGATATGAAAAGTCATTCTTTAAATAAACTGACAAGTATAGATAAATACCTCCAGATGCATGGTGAAAACTATTACATTTTTGTATAAGGAAGTTCCCATACAAAGTTGAATATGATATCTGAGCCCATGGTTATTAGGTAAGTGGTCAAGAATAACCTGTTTAAAATTCAATGACATAACAAAATTTTCTAAGATATACAGAAATTGAATTTTACCCAAGATAACACAGAAGAGAACAATCTGTGGCTCCTAGAAAAAGTTAATAAAGGTATAATAATTTTGGATCTTTCTGTCTTTTTCTGCCTTTTTTTTTTTTTTTTTTTCATCCTTTCTTCTGGGGAAGATAAGATGAAATTAATTGCACTAGGATTTTGGTACATTTGGAGCAGTGATTAAACTGACATTTTCTCTAGATACGCATTTAACAATATAGAAAATATGCAATTTACTGGAAATTCTAGAAAGGCTGGGGAAAGAGTCAGCCAGTTGGCACTGATCCCCAAAGGGGAGAAGAAGGCAGGTCAAAGAGTCCAAATGACCACTCTTTCCAGGGCAAAAGAATGAAGATTAACCATTGCAAGTACAGATGTGAGTAGGCAACAGAACATGAACAGAGACCTACAAAGCTAACAAAAGAGTTCCAAAGAGAACACCAGTTGTCAGAGGGACAAAGGTAAATCAAAATCCCCAATGGAGTTGTTGTTCAGTGTTTTGCTGATTTGGCTACATATTCCTTGAGCATCTCTTCATATGACAGACTTGAAATATCATTTTCTATAAAAAATAGAAAAAAATGCAGTAATTCTTATGGATGGACATTTTTTTAAATATTTAATTATTACAGTCATGCAAGTATTTTTTTGTAGTTTTTTGGGGTTTTTTTTAAGATTTTTTTTAAATTTATTTATTTGACAGAGACAGAGAGAGAGCACAAGCAGGGGAAGCAGCAGAGGGAGAGGGAGAAACAGACTTCCTGCTGAGCAGGGAGCCATATGCTGGGCTCAAGCCCAGGATGCTGGGATCATGACCTGAGCCAAAGGCAGACATTTAACCAACTGAGCCACCCAGGCATCCAAGGTCATGCAAGTTTTAAAATTGTTATCAGATTTAGGTGACTCTTTCAAGTTCCTGTCATAGCTGTAAAATTTCATGGATTTTCAAGTTTCTCTCTGCAGTGTCCAAAGTTAATTACTCTTGTGCTTGTTACATTATTGTTCATCTATATGAACAATATGGCAGCAATTTGTGTACAATTGACAAGAAGTTTAAGTCTTCTCTCAGTATTTATAAATGATTCACCTCTCTTCATTATTTAGGTTACCAAAAATTCCAAGAAACTGTTAACTAATTCCATTAAGACTTATCTCTTCCTTTTAGTGAATTACTACTTTTCGTATAATCTGTATATGTTTTGGCTATAATTTGGTTCTCAATTTGAGAATCATTTCTATTTTATTGCTCATCTTTATCACTTTTATTTCATATTTCCTTAATTTCTATCAGAATTTTTTCAACTCTTTAATCAATAAATTTAAATTTGACAAAGAAGATACACATCATACATATCCAAGCCATCTGTCTGTAATTTCTCCATAAAATTCTTTTAAACATCTTTTCAAGTTGTAAATAAAATGGTGTATTCAATCTTTATTAAATATTACACTTCCAAAATATATTATGGGTTTGTAATTGAATATGCTTCCTTACTAAGAATATTCCTGAAAGTAGAAAACTTTGCTCTCTTCTAGGCTTTGATGAGAAACAAAATCTCCACTTTTAATTTTACATTTCTGATTTTGTGAATTATTTTCTGCGGGCTAGCTTCCAGCTCCACACATTCTAAAGCTATTTTTCCTCCTTCTCTTTTCACACATTTCCAGTACCGGCTCCCATGAGTTTCATTCATATTGCAATGCAGCCTTGGATATACACCTTTGTGTTATGTCAAATGTTGTGGGTGAACATTTTGAATAGCAGGAGCATTCCTGGAAGATGTTCCCAGCTAGTGCACAGAAGTTACTGTGTACCATACAAAAATAACCCACTACACAGAAATGGAAAGTATCCCCAACTTCCCCTTAGGTAGATCCCAAAATGCCATGACCAACTAAAAACAGAGAGATTTTAGAGTGGATTAGAGTTGCATTAATTACATGTGGGCAAAATATATTACTTTTGCAAACAAACAGACAAGCAAACAAACAAACATGATCATGTGAACACTCAGCTAGGTCTTCCCCTAGAGCCTTGGAAAAAACTTTGCAAATGAGGGACCCCCAAATTTACTCATTATTCATTTCACTGTAAACCTGACTGGTAGGCAGAATTCTAAGAGGGTCCCTCCAAGAGTCCCAGATGTTCCATGTACACACCTTCTCACAGTTAATTAGTACACTAATCCACACACTACAGTGAAGGGATTTTTCAGATGTACTTAAAATCTTAGATCAGTAGAGCTTGAGACAGAGAGGTTATCTGGGTGGGCCTGACCTCATTACATGGGTCCTTTAAAAGCAGAGAGTTTTCTCTGGCAGGTTGTAGAAGAGAAAGTCAGAGAGACATGCACTCGCTAGCCTGGAAGAAAGTGACATAGGCTGTAAACTACTTATGGGAGTCACGTGGCAAGGACAGGCAACCTCCAGTTGCTGAGAACTATCTCTGGCCATCAGCTGGAAGGAAAATGGGATCTCCAACTTGCCACTCGAGTGAAATAAATTCTACTTTGATCAATGTCAGTGATCCTGGAATAGGACCATGAGCCCAGAGGAGACTGCAGCCTCAAGTAACACCTTAATTTCATCGCAGTCAGACTCTGAGTGAAGAATCTGGCCATGCCATGCTCAAATTTACAGAAACAGTGAGGTAATAAATTTGTGTTATTTTACAGTGCCAGATATGTGGCCATTTATCATGCAGTAATAGAAAATGATTAAAATGCCTTTCTTGGCAGGAGTTGTATAGGAGGTAGATTATAAATTGGAAGTACCCATAGTCATACAAGCAAAACCAGGGAGGGAGAGAGAGAATGCCTAGCAACACGAGAGAGAGAGGGCTTTATTCACCACAAGGATATTTAGTCTAAGGAACACTGACCTGATGGGTCTGAGGGGGGACACAGGGTGAACAGAAGACTGGACTCACCTTCCCAGAGATGTGGGAGCCATTGAAGTGGGCATTTGAGGGGTGTAAAAATAATGAACAAGTCAAAAGGAAGTGTTACTTCTGTATGGTTTGCACATAAACTCTCCAGCTTTTCCCACAAAATCTTTGCTAAAATTTATATTGTTTGGAGATGAGTTTGCTGGAAGGGATGGTTCATGGTGACAGAAAGAGGACTGAATTTACTCCCACGGTTGAGATGGGGCCAGGACAGAGAGAGGTGAGGAGCCAGCTGTACCGTCTTAGACAAGGATGCTCTAGGAGTCAGCCAACTTTAATCACAACCACAAATTGAGAACTGTGAGTAAAATATTAATGCTAATCACATGTAACTGTAAATGTCTGAAAAAGGACACGTTGTGGGATCAGAAGTGTCATCAGAGAAACAAAGTGGCTTTGGCTTTGATGATGTCTCCAAGGTTCAGGATCTGAAACTCTTTCATCTTGGAAGCTTAATTTGTTCAGCAGGTGAAGAGGAAATGATTCTCTAGGAAGGAGCCGGGGAGGGATATACCAGTAATCAAAGTCTCTGGAAACATATTTAGATAAGAATGCAAATTTTACAATGAGAAATATAATGTCAAGAGCACTGGGATATATGTGTTGCCATGGCCAGCACCCTTCTCTTCCCATAAGCATATCTACACAGCAAGTTGAATTGCAAAGGTGCCTTGATAAGCTTGGAATTAGTGCAAAGGAGGTCAAGGCTTAATAACATCAGGCTCTGATGGCTATGTAGGACTATCTTCACATCTGGGGTACAGTTGGCCCTCCAGCTGAAGTTACACATTTCTGTCTCAAATAGTCCTCATGCTATATTTCCTGGCAAAATAGATGATGCACTGGCATTGAGTATCCCTCCAATATGATATACTTCCTCATATGGGACCATAGAAATTCCCCTCTAGTCTTCTTGAGCCTGTATTGGAGTGCCAGCCATGTACTATGTCTCGTTGGTTGGCTTTATGGTACTACCCCCAAATGCTTTGCTTTTGGCCTTGTGACCAAGTCACAGTGAAAAGTAGCCAGCTGAGCAAAATCCATGTTTGCATTTGCTGTAGAAATATTGCTGAGAATGTCATCCATTACATCAATATGGTCTATGTAAAACTTCTCCTCGGTTATTTCTTTCAGATTTAGAAAAGTTCTCTGCATTGAAGAACTGGCAGGCTTCCTTGTTTCTAATAATGAGAGCTATGCCATTTATCATGTTCTTTTTTTTTTTTTTTTTAACCTGGATGCCAGGAATTTCCAAGCTCATTCTGAAACTTAACCATAGTGACAAAGTGATCATTCACTAAGGTTAATTTACCAGGCCTTTTTATTTTCCGTACTCGCCATTTTGTATTTGTGTTTCCTTAGCTTTGATTTATAACTCGATATAAGCCACCTCAAAGCCATTATGTATATAGATAAGTTCAATATGTAAATAGGCCTAGATTAGAACACTACTCAGCAATAAAAAAGAATAAACACACAAGAGTGTGGATGAATCTGAAGGGCGTTATGTTGAATCACAGAAGCTGGTCTCGAAAGGTCACATTCTGTATGATTCCATTTACAGGACATTCTGGAAATGACAAAACTACAGAGACAAACAACAGATTTGTGGTTATCAGGGATTAGGGTGGTTAAAGAAAAGTAATGGTTGTAACTATAAAGAGATGGCATGAGCTAAATCTTTGTAGCGATAGGATGGTTTTATATCATGACTGCAGTGGTGGCTACATGAATTTGCATATGATAAAATGACAGAATTAGACACACTTTATGCTAACATCACTTTCTTGGTCTTAGAATTATGCTGTAATTCTGTAAGATGTAACTATTGAGGGAATCTGGGTGGAAAATGTATGGGACTCTGCACTATATTTACAACTCCCTGTGTATCTATAATTATTTCAAAATAAAGTCTCAAAAGTCACCAACTTGTACATTTTACGTGGGAATTTCATTGTACATGAATTATACTTCAACTACTGTTGGTTACAAAAAGTAAGCATCATTACCATTAACTCTTAAGTAAAGAATTGATGACTTATGCTGATAAGCTCATTGGAGTGATCCCAGGTCTGAGTTCTGTAAGAAAATAATAGACTCCTGGAAATAACGTGTAATTTGGTTGGTCAAACCACCTCGGGAAAAGACCTAGGAATATTTATACTCAGCCCACTTGTATCAATGAATGTAGTGCTGACAGCGTAGAGTGTAAAGCGTTCAGTCTGAATCAGATGGGGTTTATCACCAGGGTACAGAATGATAGAAGTGCAAATAAAGCAGAAAGGAAAGCTCTCAGAGGGAAAACAAATGTTTTATCTGCCCAGCCAGCAACACCACAACCAAGAGCCAAGCAGAAATGTGGGTGGGCGCAGGTCATGGGAGACCCAGAGACCATAGAGGCATGCACAGACACCTCTGAAATAAGAAAGGGGCTATGGGAAATCCTGCCCCAACGTTCATCGCTCCACACACTTCCTTGTTCCAAAGACATGAGATCATTGCATGAGGTCTATGAGTTACCCAGGTCCCAGGGTGGGGGTGGGGGATGCTCATAATGAGGATTTCATCCACAGTGGAGCTATTAAACCAGCTGAAGGGGGAGACAATGCTAACATGAAATTTTTAAGCTATCCTTAACCACCCTCTTCAGATCACTATTTGTTAATGGGCTTTTAGAGAGACTATCTGGAGTTTTTGAGGGCCAGGGCTATCCCTGCTGCTTGGATGGGACTGAATCAGTGACTTCTAAGCAGAGTGAAATGACTCTTGAGAAAGGATTCCGTTAGCATAGATGAAAATCTATTGGCTTGATTTGATCTCAAAAAGTCAGTCTTCTGACGCAAAAACATGGAGTGCCGTGTTTCTCAAAGTATAGCCCTCAGGGCCCAGGGATTCCCAATAAAATAAATACAGATCCCAGGCCTATCACTGCTGGACCTCAGGCACCACGGTGCTGTTTATGCTTCCAGCGACCCGTAACATGCAGTTGAAAGCAGCGGATTGGTCAAAAACCTTCATTTCACCAGTAGGGTTTTATCACCCTCTGTATAAAGCTGTAGATGTCTGGTAGAACAAACCAGAGATTTGCTCTTCTCCCACCCACCCCCATATTGCAGAATCCAGAACTCATGAACTAACCAGGAGGTACATAGATGAGAAGAGGACTAGCAAAGATCCTGATGCTTCCACCCACAGAGTGTAACATAGCATTACTAGTTTCTGAAAAATCTTTGAAGTGCACAGGGCTCAAAAGAAACTAATAATGTAATTCTAGAAGTCCACATTTGTTTCCTTAGATACATAACACTGCACAAACAATTTGGTTGCAATTTCCAGGCAGTGGTTTCATAGTTATTTGATTGAACTATGGTGGCTTTTCATAAGAAGGAGATGGACTGATAGCCCTTCAAGGTTTTTGCAAGTATGACAATTTAAAATTATAACAGCCGGCTTGTAATGATATTTTTAGCTGATTCCTTCTGCTTTTAAACACATTTCTATATATTATTCCCATTACGTTTCCCTATGAACACAGAGGCTACTTTTTCAACCAAGACAATACATAGCTCTTCTGAGACAAAAAACAAAAAAAGTAAAGAAACAGTGTAACATTTAGCTCTTGAGAAAAGTCTGTCCTCAGCAAAGATGGTGCCTCTAAATTACTGACAGGAAATCTATTTCCACAAACCAAGGGCTTTCCTTAAATTTAACCCTCCTTCTCAAACCCCCAGCACCTTCAATGAAGTTATCTAACCTTGGGGGCAAAAGGGAAAGGGGCGGAGCTGTGAAATTCATAACAAGCAGGCAAGAAAGCTGGGAAATGCTGATGAATCACAGTGTATTCTGAAAGGGTGAGGTCATGCATTTTTTCCCATGAATAGTTAACTCCCTTTTTACTATGGGCTACATCATCCATTTTATTTGGGATTATTTTGTTTGGGTGTCAGGGATATTTGCTCCTATGACCACCCTCCCCCCATAGAAACCAACATTTAATCTATAAACACAAGACACTGTATCCTTTGAAGCAGGTAGCCCCAGCGCTGCTCAGCTGTTGCCCTTGACCTTAAGAGAACTGTATTTTTCTCTCCACATCTCATCCCAGATTCTATTTTCATGCCAACATGACATTGTGGCCTTTCTTATGAAGGGTTTGCTAGTGGTGCTGAACTGGCCAAGTCGTATCAAAATATTTGATACATATTTAATATATGTTATGAGGAGCTGCAAGGAATTGCTTTGCCAAATACATTGCCCTTGATAGAGCCGGCAGTTTGATCTAAACCAGATCGTGTATAAAGTGTGTGTGTTGATTAAGAAACATTAACAGAAGCAAAGCAAAACAAAGCAATTTATTCAATAAAAATGAGTAGTTATTTGTATTGTCAGCAAGTGTATTACTTTTAAAAAATTACAGAACTCAGAATTTTTCTTCATTTTAATTTGGAGATAAGCAAGGTACAAAGAAGAGCAAAATAAGTAAAATAAACATGATCATAATGACCTATTTTTGAAAAGAAATTCAGGCCATGTATTCTGCTAATATTCATGAGATGTTAGTACTACTGAGGCCACCTAATAATACCACGTGTAGTATTGGTTTGGTTTGCTTTGGTCTTTTTTTGTATTACTTTATTATTATTTTGTAATACTTCCAATATTATAGAAAGCAAACTACCTGCTTATTTCTACAATTTAAAATGAACCACACCAGAAAACTCGTGATGACCATTATAGGTGAATATATACATTTTTGTTTCTTTCATGCTTTCTACTCAGGTTTAAAGGGCCTACTGTACACCATGCAGCAATGCCAAGACCGAGAAACACTTACATTATTTTTAAATAATTATAAAGCTGAAGTTTCTCACTAATATTTGAGAAAACACTATCTTCCCTGTGATATATATATATCACTGGAAAGATGCGTTCAGGTATTTTTACAGTCTACTGAAATGAGTGATTACAATAACAATTTGAATTTTGAAGATCGCTTTCAAAATAAAATAGAAAATCATCAACTTGTGTTATGGAAGTCATTTTTCAGTTTAAACTAAAAAGATCATCAAGACATAATTTTAATAACTTCTAATTACCATATTGCTCTGGATGTCCTCCATATTCTTGTCCAGATCCCTACACCAGCCTTCTCCATTTCGCTCTATGCTGCAGAAGCTGGACCTCTATGGTGCACATCAGTGAGCTACCTTGCTCTCTGGCTCTCTGTGGGTTGGGCCAGTGGGATGCACTGGTAGGAGACTGAGTTGGAGGAGGAGATTGTGGCCAGGGTATCTCTTTTCGGCTGCTCCCCTTCCCAAGTGGCCACAGGTTGGCTGCATCACTCTGCCAAAGGCATAGTGTTCCCAAGCAGTCCTATCCATACACATTCCCCGTGTTCAAGGAATCCATCTCTCTACTCAGGTGAAGAAGTTGTAACAGCTCCCCAGAGCCGTTCATCCCCTGTGTGGTGATCCATCCTTTCTTTGTAAAGGAATATATTTATTGAAAACTCTTCAATTACATCATTTGAAAGAAGCATCGGTTTCTGTCAAAACCCTAACATGACACATGTCTGGCCCTATGAGAATTAAGTTCAAGCAGCCTTCTGACAGAGTTCTAAAAATAAACCATAATCATTGCATCAGCTCCAATTTACTTTTTCTGTATTCTCAGCAAGCTACCTATATTTCTCAAACCTTAGCCGCATTTATAAGTGAACCATTTAATGTTCTAATGAAAATATATTTCCTATTGTCAGCTCCCTTGTAATGGCTTTAAAGAGCAGATTTTATTGCTTCGATGAAAGAAAAAAGCTAAATGGCCATGGATTAGAGTTATAAAAGCACTGGTATCCAACTATTTCCAAAATACATGATTGGATTAGACCTGCTAGCCTTCAAGTCAGTCCAAGCATCTGCTTGAGGTGGTGGGCAAAGAGTGTTTCCTTCATTGCTATATTCTAAGCACCTAGTGGGGGTAGGCTCATGGTAGATTTTCAATAAATTTTTATGCGTTGAATTTATGAAGAAATCAAAGCTTATTTCATTTTCTGATATTACTGAAAAGGAGAAGCTAAAAGTTTAAAGTCTGATAACTACTTCAAATTCTTTAATGTTTCTTTTAAAATTAAATTATACCTGAGATATAAATATGTATCTATAATTATTATTACATTATTAACAAAGAAAAAAATTAATTGAGCTGTTATGATTTAGGGGTAGATTTCATATCTCTACTTTAATTTCCAAAATAGAATATAGAAGCTTACACCTGGAAAAGTTCTGTGAGAATTCTAGCCTAATAGATATCCTTTAGAATTTGAAAATTGAGACCAAGGTAGATCTGAGTGAATCATCCAGAACTGATCCACAACTGTTTTGAAATTTAAATAATTCTCAGTTTTATAAGCAAACGTAAGCTTCTGGATTTCAATATAGATCTCCCAGAAAATTCCAGCTGCCCCACAGACGAAGCACTCAGAATATGCTCTGAAAAGTAGGTTCTACTTGGTTCAAAATTAACTGAAGCTGCTAGCTTATCATCTTCTGCAGGGAAAGGGACAAGGAAGTGGGAGTTGGCTTGACATCCTCACTTCTCAGGACCTGCACAGCACTGGCTGATTGTTGGCTCATCCCTAGCTGGATTCTCAAACTTTAAAGGCTGGTCAAATCCAAGTGAACTGTTATCAGGTAAGTTGGGGTTTGAAGAAAAGATGGAACTAAGACAGAAGATCCCAGAAATAATATCATTCAGGGGTTAAAGAAAGGCTTGCCTTTATTGCTGCTCATTCTATTTGATATCTTCTTGTTCCTCCTTTTTATTTATATTCCCTAATCTCTGTCTTTTTTTTTTACTAACTTCTCTTAGTCCCTCTCTTTCTTTCTTCTTACTGGTGTCTTACTTTCCACTAGCAACTTACCAGAACTATGCCGTTCTTCCTCCCATCAATAATGTTGATTGAATCAATTTCTTTAGCTGGTAAATTAACAAATATAATTCAACTTTTTCAACCAGCTTTTGTTGAATATCAAGCAATTTTCTTAGGAATAAGTTACAGTTATTGACATCAATGACCTTAAAATCTGGACAAAGGCTTGTGTTGGAGGAGATCATCATGAAAGCATGAGTGCCAGTTGACTTGAGAGGTAGACTCAGGCAATGGAAGGCTCCTCACCACCTTCCCTGTCTTTGAAATGAACCATCTATTCCCATACTAGGAGCCATTTCAAGGATATAGCCTTGAGAGAGAAAAGTGCTGTTAGGACCATCTGGACAGTATACATGACTGAACCCTATTAAGGCCTCTGTGTAAACTTTTCAGATTCTGATGGGCCGATGCAGAGATTTCCTTGTCTTACAGCTGCCCAAGGTAAGCCTCAATGTCAATTCCCTTGCCTATTGAAACTGCCACCTGCCAACCTGGAGGGGTCTGCCTGTTTCTTCCGTTACTCCCTGCCCTCACTGTCCAGGGGCCAGTTTCAGATTTCACCAGGAACTCTTGAGGTGATGAGCCAAGAGCTTGAGACAAGTAAGCAAATAATTGTTCTTCAATTTCTGTAAGTGGGGATGGATTTGATCACGTCTATCTGAGTAAACCAGAATAGGCATGATGAAGTAGGCAATATTTGAGTTAAATAACAATTCACCACAACAGGTAAAGACAGGAAGAGATCTTGGATTGTTTTGTAATTATTAGAGGAAGAAAAGATTGGAAAAAGGGAATAGGACTAGCCTGGGGAGAGCCCTGCAAAAGTTTATAAATAATCATGTAGTTTGTAATGATTTTGAAAATAATTTTAAATATGGAAGTGATGTATTGTAGATATAACTTAAATGATCCAAACTGAGCTGAATCAACTGGAAAAAATGTTAATTTATCAAAAAGAAACAGAAGCATATGGAACATGGGGCACGCTGGGATTATTATTATTTTTGGTTCTGCCAAAATGAGTAGTTATGCTAAATATTTTGAGAACCATACATTTTGCTAGCTTTATTGGAGTCTGATTTGAATCCAAATCAAAATGATTGGCAAAAGTCATTCTAAACTATTCTTTAGATCTGCAAGGCCCAAAATAAAACAAACAAAACCACAAAAAAATTTTTTTTTAAGATTTTATTTATTTATTTGACAGAGAGAGACACACCAAGAGAGGGAACACAAGCAGGGGGAGTGGGAGAGGGAGAAGCAGGCTTCCCACTGAGCAGGGAGCCCGATGCGGGGCTCGATCCCAGGACCCTGGGATCATGACCTGAGCCGAAGGCAGACGCTTAATGACTGAGCCACCCAGGCGCCCCACAAACAAAACAAATTTAAGACCTAGAAATTTAAGCCTAATATGATGAAAATACACAAAGAAAGAAAACACTTATTTGGTAAATAGTCAAGAAAATAATCAGATTGTGCTCACTTTTCATTAATTACTTTTTTTCAATAAACAAATATTGATTGTCTGCTTTTGCCGTCCTATTTCAGGAACAGGAAGACAATACCTTTCTCTCACATTAGAGAAATCTAGCTTTTGTGGTAAAGCCTCAGTATATATAAATATACCCAAGGGACTATGTTCTATTGCTACTTTGCTAAACTACTTTGAAATAGTTTGAATATCATCTGAAATGTAATATTATTTCTAAACCATTTTAGGTCATCTGTCTTTTTCACATTTCCCTTATATACTAAATATTATCATAGGATTTGCAAATATAATGTATATTAATCTATATAACATATGGTACTGGGAAAGCATTTTTACTAATAGGAATATTTGCAGGAGACATATTTCTGATTACCTATGTTCAAAAATCCTAATAAATAAACTCTTCTGGCCTGTTGCAAAGATGTTTCTTATCCTCTCAAATTAAACTGTTACTTTTGCTTCTGGTTAAACTTGTAGAATCAGTTTTCCTAAGCTAAAATCATCATGATTTTTCTATAAGTCATATCCTGTAGTATGTTGTATTCCATACCTCACTACTGGGATGTAGGTGGTATGAATTATTTTTGAAGTAGAAAAAAAGCTGCTAAGATGGGCTGATGACCATTGTCTTAAATATCACTTTCCCAACATCAAGGGTTACACCTGGAAACTGTTCATCATAGCCAAAAAGGCAAGGCCTCCTTGGGATGTGGCTCATCAGAATGACTAATACATTTTTCTCATAAATCTGCCTATTCTTCCACCATCTGTTATTTGCATTTTTCCAGAAAGTTAAAAAAAAAAAAAGTACTGATGGAATGTTTTGACTCAACTGCAGTTAAATTCACATGGTTTACTGTTTTAGTTCCCAAGATGACATTTCCGCCAAGCCTATACTGGGATATTGCATCAGAAGATCTACCATGAGAATTCCAGGTGAGACATCTAGAGGCAAAAGGGGGAATTGCTTAAGAATTCAACCATTATTAATTAGTATTTTGCTTCAAATCAATGTTGAGTTTTAAAAAAAATGGTTGAGTTAAAATAATTTAAAAAAAGAAACATAGCAGTCTCTGTACCTACCACTGAATATTAACTCATAAACACTCACAAGTTTCCATTTACAGCAAGCTAGACCTGTCAGGTTAACAGTTTTCTTTGATTTGCAATGATTTGTACAGTTACGTTTTTCTGTTTTGTTTTGTTTTACTGTCAACACCAAAGGAGATATATATTTCTGATTTTATGAAGATACATGTTTATAGAAGACATGCTATGTATTATGTCTGGACATGAGACATTGATGACATTTAGCATAGCCAAATATAAGATAATGCCCGCTCAAAACTATTAATCTAAATAATGTTTTATTTAAGCCAGAAGGCCCATATAACATTTATAAGAAAACAAATAACAACATGATTCATTCTATGTATGAGGCACTCTGCCAGGCCCTCGGTGTGCAGTGGTAAGAAGGGCAGAAACAATCCCTGACCTCATGGAGTTTATAGTCCGTGGAGAAATCAAGATTTTAAAAATCAACAACAAAAGGATGCATAATAATTACAAATTATAGTATATGCTATATAGTATATGCTATAAAGGAATGAAAAGTATGAACTCATAGCCCTGTAGAAACTTATTGATGGGTGTGACTTTGGATATCATCTTGTGATCAAACACAGTATTTCAGAGTTAAAGAATATAACGTCTAATGGATAAATATACACATACAGCTAGTATGTGTCATATTTCAGATTAGACACAGAGGAAATTTAAAATAGTTAATTTCACCAAACCAAAATAACATGACAGCAAATTAAAATGATTTCCCTAGCTTTGCTGGGGAACGATGAGATTAGAAAAAGCAGTAGAGAAGTTTCTTTTTGGTTTACAAATGCCAAAGGAGAAGTGAAGTTGGTGATTGTTTTTAGGATGTTGTATCAGTCAGGTTAAGTTATATGGTTATGACAAACAATCCTAAGTTTTAGTATGTTACAATAAGAAAGATCTATTTCTTTCTCATGTTCTGTGTACTTTGTGTTGTCTGTGGCTCTGCTCCAATCGTCACTTCCAGGAACGAGGATAATGGCGAAGACCTTTTTTCTTTAGAAGTTTTATTTATTCATTTGAGAGAGAGACAGAGAGAGAAAGAGCAAGGGGGTGGAGAGGGAGAGGGAGAAGCAGACTCCCCATTGAGCAGGGAGCCTGATGAGGGGCTTGATCCCAGGACCCAGGGATCATGACCCCAGCAAAAGGCATATGCTTAACCCACTGAGCCACCCAGGTGCCCCGTAGAGAAGACTTCTAGCTGATTGTGATGGCAGAAGGAAGAGCAAATTTGTTGAATCATGTGCTGGCTCTTGAAGCTTCTACTCAGAAGCGTATCATGTTGTCTCTGCCCACAAGGAGAGTCCAGGTTTCATCAGAGCACAGTCCTATCACTAGGAGGAGAACCAAATAGGTGAATAATAAATACAACCTACCACATATATGGATTATATATGTGTTTCATACAAAAACTCTAAAAGATGCAATATTTTAGTGACAGTCCTGATAATTTATCTGGATTAATTCTTGATTTAACAGTTGCTTACTCCCTCAACTTGTATCTACTTTCTCCTGGAATATCTTCTTTTTTAGTGGGGCACCCTCCTCCTCTACTCTCAGCCATGGCATCTGAGTCTCACCTCCATCTTCTTAAAAAAAAAAATTATTTAAATTCAGTCTAGTTACCATATAGTGTATTATTAGTTTCAGAGGTAGAATTTAGTGATTCATCAGTTGCGTATAATACCCGTGCTCATTACATCACGTGCCCTCCTTAATGCCCACCACCCAGTTACCCCATCCTTTCACTCCCTCCCCTCCAGCAACCCTCTGTTTGTTTCCTAGAGTTAAGAGTCTCTTATGGTTTACCTCCCTCTCTGTTTTCATCTTATTTTATTTTTCCTTCCCTTCCCCTATGTTCATCTGTTTTGTTTCTTTTTTTTTTTTTTAAGATTTTATTTATTTATTTGACAGAGAGAGACACAGTGAGAGAGGGAACACAAGCAGGGGGAGTAGGAGAGGGAGAAGCATGCTTCCCACTGAGCAGGGAGCCTGATGCGGGGCTCAATGTGGGGCTCGATCCCAGGACCCTGGGATCATGACCTGAGCCGAAGGCAGACGCTTAACAACTGAGCCACCCACATGCCCCATCTGTATTGTTTCTTAAATTCCACATATGAGTGAAATCATATGGTATTTGTCTTTCTCTGACTGACTTATTTTGCTTAGCATAATATCTTCTAGTTTCATCCACACCATTGCAAATGGCAAGATTTCATTCTTTTTGATGGCTGAGTAATATTTCATTGCAGATATATACAGCACATCTTCTTTATCTATTCTTCTGTCGATGGATATCTGGGCTCTTTCCATATTTTTGCTATTGTGAACAGTGTTGCTATAAACATTTGAGTGCATATGCTCCTTTGAATCACTATGTTTGTATCCTTTGGATAAATACCAAGTAGTGCAATTGCTCAGTAGTAGGGTAGTTCTATTTTTAACTTTTTGACAAACCTCCATACTGTTTTCCAGAGTAGCTACACCAGTTTGCATGAAATTCCCATTCCATATCAGATCTAAGCCAATTATTGCTTTATATCTTCCCAGCCACACTGATTAGGTTACAAGTAGGGACTAATTATCTAGCTGGTCTAATTAAAGCAAAGCACCATGCTTCTGTGGAGGTCACAGGTGGATGGCCATGTGGAGGGAAAGTTTATTTCCTGCTAGACTCGGACCTCAGAGGAATGAAGCAGAAGCTGGCACATCACCTTGTTCATACTTAAAGCTTGGAGTAAAGTCCAACTTGGGGAGGAGGTAAATGATCTGAGATATTTTAGATGGTCAAATCCCTTGTGACAAAGTTTGAGCTCCTGAACAAAGCTGTTCATGAAGACAGCCCTCAGTTATTGAGATAATTTTCTGTTACTGAGATCATTTTAATTGTCATTACAACTAATTTGTTTTGGGCTTTCAATACTTGGAAATATGTAATAAATATTTCAAGCAAATTACTCTGTCTGAATTGATGCTTCCACCTCTGCTTAAAAAAAAAAAAAAAAAAGAGCAAGTTGGATTAGATGGTATCCAGATTCACATTCTATGATTCATAGTCTATGACACTAGGTATCATGGTTGAGTCCCTAGAAGAAGAACAATAATGTTTGTATCTAACTGGGATTGTACACTCAGCTCTTGTCTTAATGTTTTAATCAGAACTGCTCTCATTTCATGGCATTGCCATTTTATCCTATGTTATAGACACTCTACAGATACCCCTTTAGGACTCACAAAATAAGTCTGCTGGTATAGTTTCAGTCTTTGAAGCATTATTTTAAAAGGTCCCAAGATCTAGGCCCTTCAAAGTTTGTCTCTTCCCTGAGTAGGGTTCATGTGGTTTGCTGTCCTCCATCAACAGTGTTTCTGCTGTGCTTGGGTTATTCTCTAGTTTCCCACTTTGTGGTTTCAAGCAGCAAATGCTCAAAACTCTTTCTGATATTCTCAACATTGTCATTTTGCTTTAGGTACCTGAGGAATGATCTACTGGAGTCCTTTATTTTCCATAAAATTCAGTTTTTTCAACTGTTTGGCTTAATTCTGGAAAACTTGAGAACATGTGGTAAAAATAAGAATCACTTACCAATTTTTCAATCCAAATTGGAAATCAGAATTGGTCCAGATGGGTCCCATAGGTCATGCTTGAACCTTGAGAGTTGCTTTATTTTTTGTGAAGTCATGTCAAGACCCTCCAAATCCTTGAAAACAGGATCATGAACAAAGAAACAAAGCTCCTAGAGCCTTCACCATTCTAAGTATCAAATAGATTTCTGTGTTATCAGAAATTGGCCTAATAAAAGCATTTATGTTTGCTCATAGAATGCCTTAAAAAATTACCTGTGATGTCTCTCCAAGCATATTTTATCAAGAACTTATTTTTAACTTCGTAATAACACAATTTGCAATTCACAGAGGAAAGTTTTCAGTTTTCTAGGGGAACAATTAGACTTAGGGATTCTGAGATTCCATAGGGGGGGAAGCTTGGTCATCTTGATTCAAAACAAAATCTGTTATAATGACACACTGATGGGTCCAAAAACAATGTTATAAAGTTGTAATGAAAGACTTCAAATTTCAAGTAATGGTTTTGCAACTACGTGAGGAAACACTAAAGTTCCATAACAGATTATACACAAATCTGGTACCAATTGAAATCCACAAACAATACTGAGCTCTTAATACATATAAAGTACCATGCTAATATGATAGCAACATGCGAACAAATTAAATCAAATCTTCATACTCCATGAGTTGGTGCTGTCTCAGATAAGGCAAACATAGGTACATATGGAAGGGCTTTAGGGTAGGATAGGTCTCACATGAAAAAGGAAAGATATGAGAAAATATTTCCTGGAGGAAATAAAAATTGAAGCAGATTTTGTGAAGTTTGAAGCCATAAAATTAAAAAAGGTAATGATGATGATGGTGATGAATAGAACAAAAGCAGAAACAGACCAAACAGTAAGAAATATCTATTAAGACATTACAGATTCTCATAAAGATCATGTGACTTAAATCTAAGTTCCATTAAGAGAAGGTATAGTCTCCTCAGTTTAGGGACAAACAGCTGCAGCTTCAACGATGTGTCTGCGGCCACACATTTGGTAGTGGAGGAGTCAGGATTCAAACCCAGATTTATCTTACTTCAGAGCTTGAGCATTCACCTGTGTCTTGTCTCTGTGTCTTAGTCTGATGCTTCTTCCTTCTCTGTGTTTCCCATACTCACCCTGTTCTGCATTTAGGATCACCAAAGGAAGGAACCCAGCCTGGCTTACTCTGCTCTAGGCTACCATTCCAACACAGAGCTGTATTATGCCAACACGGCTAATGAAGTGGTGGTGACCCAACAAGGACTAAGGCGTTATGGCGCTGTCTGATCTGGTCCCAGAGCCAAATAGTGGTCCCAGGGCACCCAGAAGCCCATTGCTGGTAAGACATTTATTCAATGCATGACAGGTAACCTGCGTTCCTTGACCCTCTTACCTATAGCTGCTAAGCGTATCATTCACTCAAAACCAGGTGAATTAAGAGTCAACTAGTGGTGAACATCCTACCGAATGATGCTGACTCCATTAGTTTCAACACTTAAAGGGAGGAACTAGAAAAAAAGTCGCCATATTCTCTGAGGTGATAACGACTCGTGTTAGAACATGAATTCCACTGAAAGTGTGATGTCTTGAAGTTCTGCCCAGGGTTTTGATGTGCTAACAATAAAACCCTTAAAGAATAGAGATTACACATTGTGGCTATAATTTAGGTATTTATTTGGGGAAATTTTATTTTAAACAATATCCTTGCAATAATCTTGTTGCACTATAGCACTCTGATTGGAATTTTAAGAGAACAATTGGTTTTTTAGCCTAAGGATTTTGTCAAAATAAGATCTAGAGGCTGTCATGAAGAATCACAGCATTTGATTTTGTTCTTTGAAGATATTAAAGGTAAGTAAATCTTCATTTCTCCTTTGATGGACTCTTCCCCATGGGGAGTCACCTTGTTTATTGATTGCTAAAACTTGAAGGTCTTTTGGTATTTGGTGTTATTTTTATGTGATTCTATTTCTTTATCATTTAATTGTTTCAGCTTAGAATTTGCCTGTGGGCCTTTTGAGTTGTGACCAAACAGCTGGTACATGACAAGTTGCCAGAGTTAACAGCCCCCTGTCACACTTCATTTCCAACTGTGACACCAATGATGAACACAACCCCAGTTTTAAATGGACCCATTTTTTTTAGCCTTAGAAAATTGTATTCATGCCTTTGAGCTGTTAAGAGGCAAAGAACATATCCACACTAACCTATACCTAATTCATCGTCTTGTTAATGCTTGTCTTGTGTTGCCTTTTCACGATTACCAAAAGGTCATATAAATTAAAAATACAGGTCTGAGAAGCATAAGAAGAATAAAACACATTTGTGGGGAAGTGCGTGAAAAATAAGGCAGATTTTAAGGGTTAGAAAGACAGACACCTCATCTAATAATTCCCAGGACAATGAAAAATTGTAATAAATTGAGAAAAATATTTGTGCATTATAAAGGAGACAGTGTATAAGAAGCACTAGAAGAAGGTGGCAAAATGGGAATTTGTATTATCATACTCATTTTCATATTTAAATCAAAGATTGCCACACATGACAACTTAAAAATAATCAAATGCATAATATACCTCATTCATCTTTAAAGGTTAAAGTTCAAAATTTCCAATATTATACTTTGATTTTCTGGGAATAAAACAACATCTAAGCATATCCTTTTTTTTTTTTAGTATGAAGTAAAATTTCTACAAGAATGCAACTGAAAAATAATGTATTTCATATAAAAAAATCATACTATCCTCACTTCATAAGGATAAAAAGATAGATTACGTTTGAGCCAACATGGTAATGAAACAAAAGTTAGAAATTGAGTGATACAGAAACAGAAAAAGAGGAAAGGACAATAAGTAAATTACAAGAAAACAAGAGAAAAATTGAATGAGAAAAACAGATGATTAAACATATCAGTGATTTTAAAATATTGTAATTATTTGGCTTAAACTTCATGTTAAAAGTTTAGAACACACAAATTCAATCATAAAGCAAAACCCTCAATTATTATTTATAAAAATATGGCTAGCCCCAAGTGGCCCCCAAATAAAAACAATGATGAAGTAAATAAGACACAACAGGCACAGAAAGATGGGAAAAAATAAAAGGATCATGAGAGAAATTAGACAGAAAAAGACATTCAATCACCAAAAGTGTTTGCTGTTACTCACAAAAAAGCACATAGGCCTGACCATGTATATTCTCGTAATATAAAATCAAAACAAGAGGTTTATGTGACTTGTCCTAGATCACAGAGTGTATAAATTATGGGACAAGAAATCAAACCATATTTCCTATAGTTAAAACCTAGTGTTCTTGGGGTGCCTGGATGGCTCACTAAGTTGGGTGTCTGCCTTCGGTTCAGGTCGTGATCCCAGGGTCCTGGGATCGAGCCCTGCATCAGGCTGCCTGCTCGGTGGGGAGCCTGCTTCTCCCTCTCCCTTGCTTCTGCTCACTCTCTCTCTCTCTCTCTCAAATGAATAAATAAAAATCTTAAAACCTAGTGTTCTTTCCATGCTAATCAGGTTTTCAAAATATGGCGAGTGTGGGCACCTGCCATTCACATGAATGCATGGATGCACCCCCTTAAGGCTTGTGTGTAGTGAATCCAGTGACCTGTGATAATTTTCAGATACTGAAAAGATGATCATCACTAGTGGGTTCCAGTGCAAAGTAGGAAAAGTTAGTCTCTGGGGTCCTTTCAACTTCCTTCTCCTGAGTCCTCCAATGGCCTCTCCAAAGGGCCTCCCTTTCTCTCCCTGTCTCCAGGCACTCCTTGGCTGTCTCAAGGTGCACCTTTTAGCACCATCACTGCATCCTCCCTTTGCCCTCAGTCCATGAAGAAACTTGCTAATGTTTTTCTCCACTCCAGCACATCCAGTCCTGGAGGGACTGTTAGAGCTATGTTGGCAGATGGTACTGCACTACTTTTGGATCTCTGGAGCTTCAAGACTCCTTTACCCACAAGAGAAGGTACAAAGGAAAACTTGAAGAGCTGGGAAGAGGGAAGACAACATCCCTGGTGTAGCCCAGAGAGGGACTTCACCTTTCCTAGTTCAGTATACTAGAAAACAAAAGAAAACAAAAACAAAGTGCCCTTCACTTCATCCCCCAAATGTTCCAACAGGTAATGCTTCCAGTGTCTAAAATAGCAATCCCCACCATCCCAAACCCCTTAACTGTTTAAGTTTGCTTTATTTATTTCCAACGTTATATATTTATTGTTTTCAATTGTCTATTGTTCTCCTATCGAATACACACTACATAAGGGCAGGGATTATGTCTGTTTTGTTCACTACGTCCCCAGCACACCAGCACAGAATAGAGCTCAATAAGTACTTGGAAGGAAGGGAGGGAGGGAGGGAGGAAGAAGAATGAAATGAAAGAATATGGTAACTTATTTTTACATGTCTCTCTGGAACAAGAGAAAATTTCATGCTTCCACGTAAAATGATCCCTAGATTTCTATAGTATTTTACCACGCTTTTTTTTTTTACAATTAAATTTGTTTTACATTTGAATATCTTTCTGAATACTCACGTAAAAAGAAATCAAAACTAAATTACTTCTTTAGTGGAGGTATAACTGCCGTTACTAAGCAATCAGTTTCTTTTTATGTATTTGATATATAATGCCAAAGAATATTTCCAAAATTAAGTTAACTTAGGACACTATAATCATTGGTATTTTTCTGCCAGATGTGTAAGCAAGCGCTAAGACATCTTTTTCTTATGGATTCCCTTACCCTCATATATTCCAGATTAGTTGTGTTCGTGTCTTATAAGTTTATATCAAAACACATTGCCTCTGTATAAAGGATCAATGAAGCATGACATTAGGCAGGTAGCCTTCAATTTAGTTTTTTAGATATCTGTAAACTACGGTAAACTTGAATTTTTATGTAGAAAGAAGTTAAATTGTTGAGATTTATGTATCGGAATGTCTTCCAGATAATACTAAATACATTTAGCTAGTTCTTTTACCAAAAGAAGTTCAGATACTTTATTAAATGATCCAGTTCATTGTCTCAATATCTTTATTGAATACCTAATGTCATTAAATAACAAATAATTCATTTCTACTGGAGTATGTCTTCATTAATGGATGCTATTTACCTTGCCTATGTAGGCTAAATAATATATCATCTATTATAATCAGATAAAGTCCTCTCAATTCATGCATCTCTCTAAACTGGTTCTGTAAGGTAATTCATAATGAAGAAAATAAAATGTTAGAAATCTCTGGGGTAGTAATCATATATAGATTCAGGGGAGATGGAAGAGAGCCCTGAGCTCCAGATCAAGGAACTCAGGCCCCCTTAATATATGGACTTCAGCCTGTGAGACTCTGAGTAGAGAACCCATCTGGGTTGTTCCTTGACCTCTGACCTACAGAAATCCTGAGATCTTAAATGGGTGCCTAAGCCATTAACTTGGCTGTAATTTGTTATGCAGCAACAAATAACTAATACAGATCATCAACCATATTATCTAAAATACATGGCATATATAGGTTGAACCATGTGAAATTTCTGAGGTTTGACCATTTTTGACACACAAAACATGGCTATTCTATAGAGTTCAATGAATCATTATGTGGATTACTTAATTCTTTGCGGTTATAGGACTGAGACTCTCAGCAGCGAGGGGACATCTGCAGTTGCCCGCCACATGACCTCTCATAGGTAGTTCATATGGTAGTTTTGTTTCTGTAGAACTAGCAGGAGAATCCCTGACTTCTTCCATATCCAACCTCGAAATCCTTTTTTAAAGGAATTACCTGATTAGGTAAGGTCTACCCTATTGATAGACTAAAAGTTAATTAACTAGGACCTTAATCAAATCTGCAAAATCTCTTCATGTTTGCTATGTTGTGTTGGTTAGAAGCAAGTTACAGGTCCACACTCAAGGAGAGGGAATTAAGAGTGTGTGTCATAGGGCGCCTGGGTGGCTCAGTCGTTAAGCGTCTGCCTTCGGCTCAGGTCATGATCCCAGGGTCCTGGGATCGAGTCCCACATCGGGGTCCCTGCTCTTACTAAGAGCTTCTCCCACTCCCCCTGCTTGTGTTCCTGCTCTCGTTATCTCTCTCTCTGTTAAATAAATAAATAAAAATCTTTAAAAATTAAAAAATTAAAAAAAAAAGTGTGTGTCATAATTTTAAATTACTCTCATCTCAGGTATGAATTCGTGAATTTGTTAGCAAGAGGTGGCTAAGAAAATGGTTTGTAATTTATTATTCAGAAAGTCAAAGTCTCTCTATCTCTCTGTCTCTGTATCTTTTTTATCACTGTCTAGGTACTATTTATCTTAGTTTGTAAATTCCAAGCAGCAGATTTTCCCTTACATAGTTTTGTTAATTGTAGATCATTCTCATTCTCATTCATTATTCACTATAAGTCTGTATCAATTTTATTGTTGAGATATGTTACTTTTGCCGATATACCTTCTGCTAAATACCTGGGACTACTTTCTTATGTCCAGAGATATTTTGTCTATTTATATGATTATGGAGCCTTGCATTTTGTCCAAATTGCCTTGGTATTCTGGATTTCTTAATTCACTTATTTATTCAAGAGTATTTCTTGTTTTTTATTTTTCTAAGTAATCTTTATGTCCAACATGGGGCTCGAACTCATGACCCTGAGATCAAGGGTCACATACTCCACCAACTGAGCCAGCCCGGTGCCCCATACTTCAAGAGCCTACTATGTGTCAAGGGAGGAGATGGATGAAGTATATAGATTCAACAGTGGTGCATACAGACCCGTAAGGGAGACAGATATTAGTCAAAAAGTCACACACAAATAAATAAATTGTGTCTGTGATGATGGCTACCAGAAAAGAAAAAAGAACATCGTTTCAAATGTGAATGACCTGGCCAACTCATGCAAGTTTGCCATGTTTCCCTGAGTTAGGGATGCTTGAAGTAGGTTTGGAAAATGAGAAGGAGGGATGAGGCTAAGCAGAGGGAAAAGAACAGTCTACATGGAGGGCACTGCATGTACTAAGGCTCTATGGTGGAAGGGAGCATGACAAAGATTAGGGCCTGAGAAAACCCCTGTTTACTAGAATTGAAAGATTAGTCTAGGATGAGACTGGCAAAGAAGTTAGAGACTGGATCAAGCAAAACATATTATATTCCACTGTCATTCTAGGAGCATTAGGAGATATTGAAGAGTTATAAACAGGGAAGTAGTATGACTGGAAATAGTTTAGTACTGGGCAGTGGAACAACAGAGGACGTTCAGGGTGGCTCTATTTAGAACAGTTAGGAGGCTAAGTGAGACATAGCAGAACATAGGTAGAACTAGTATAGAAGCAAAGAGATGGACAAAGGGGCATAGACTCAAGGGGCATTTACAGGGCAATATTGATATGTTTGGTTCTGGGCTGGATGTCTGATAACCAACCATCCCAGTTTGCCTGGGACTGATGGAGTTTGTTGGTAATAGATTAGATGAAGTGCTTTCGGTGCTAAAACCAAGAAAGTCCCTGCCAAACTGGGTTGAGTTGGTTACCATAAGGAAAGTGAAGGATGATTTTATCAGGCTTCACACTGAGTCTATCTATTTTGGTAGAGGGAATAATCTCCAGAATCTCTCTCCCACTGGGGGAAGAATGGACAGTTGAGTGATTTCCTGAGTTAAATTGATAAACATCTTCCAAGCCTACAACTTCTCAAGATTTTACTCGTCAACCATTTAGTATTCTCTTATATGTGAAAAACATTCATTCATTTATTCCATCCATACTTATAGATCATCTACTGAACCCACGGAGATGACATTCTAGTTGGGGTTGAGAGGATGGGATAGGCATATCAATAAGTAGTGTCAGACTGCAATAAGAATTATGGGAAACTATTTCCCATGATGAGGGTTTCCAAGAGTGATAATGGTTGGAAGGTGCCTTGTAATTTTTATGTGTTCAAGAGCTTAGCTAGGAAGAGTACATTTGAACAAAGATCTGAAGCAGGTGAGGGATTATATTAGTCTACTACATGGGGAGGGGAATTCAGTTAGAAAGAGGAAAACAATGCAAATTCTTGAAGCAAGATTCTGCCTGGAAAGTTTGAGGGGCTGAGAGGAAGACCCAGAGTGTGGCTAGAGCAAGGGAGCAGAGGAAGGTTCCCCAGACCTAAAAGGGATGATGGAGGTGATATGTGTTGAGACTGTGTACTTAATTCCTGATGAACTGTCCTGATGGAGGGCAGCAGCAGTACAAGTTAATCTAGATAATATTCTTTTTAGTAGTGTCATCACTGCTTGTCTAAATTTCTTATACACCTGTTTCTTGAGTATATGGTGATTTACTTCTGATTTTGCAGTTTTGTTCCAAAAACATATTTAACTTGTAAGATCATTCTTTTCTCCTCCTTCCCTCCTCCACCTCCTACTTCTCTCTCTTTCTGGTGTGTGTGTGTGTGTGTGTGTGTGTGTGTGTGTGTGTGTGTGTTTAAGATGACAGGAAGGGGACATATGTTTACTGAGGACTTCTACATGCAAAACACTATACTAGGTATTTTTCATGAATTAGAATAATTATTAGATCATCACAATGTTACAGATGCATAACCTGAGAGTCAGAAAGGCATATATGGAGCATACAGATGCAGAGTAGAGTTGCAAATTCAGATCTGTTTCACTTTGAAATCCATGATGCTAAAATGTTTGAGGGAGGAATCACTGAATAAGGAAAGCTAACTTTATACGTGTAACTATATATTTACATTAATACATATGTATGCTATATATAGATATAAACATACATGCAGTCATAAAATGTCTGTAAAGTAAGATATAAACTAAAGACATTATGAGATTAAAATGAGATTTGATAGGTAACTCAGGTGACTCTAGAACAAGTAATAAGACAAATAATAAAAGTGATTACATAGAAAACTAGACAAAAACTAGAAAAGATTCTTTTTGCAACATCAGCAGTCTGAAATAAAGGAAGCTCCATAGATATGGATGAGAGAGACTAGGAGAATGGGAGCGGAGGATTTCTAACTAGATTACCTCTGAAAGACAGAGTGTAGTTTCAGGGATCAGCAGGGTAGTAGAGGTGCTCAAGATGGGTGTGGAAGGAGGGCTGTGGGAAGAAAAGGGGAAAGAAAGAACACAGAGATGTTAAAATGCCACAAAACGAGTCACTAAAACAGACTACACGCAGCCTCCAGAGGATCTTGACCACAGAGTGAAGCTAAGGAAGTCTGTTTGAGCTGTGTTTGCTGGAATATTCTGAACATGATGACCTTTCTAAGTGAATATCACGTGCCAGTGGCATTTCTTCCAGCTGACCATCGCATCTGGATTTGACCATTAACATGCCTTTATCTGTCACCATTCTGGGGCAGTGAGTCCTACCTGGTCTTTGTTACTTGCTAGCTTTTCGTTGGGATTCTAAGATACCATGGGGGAAATTTTCTTCAACTCTACATGTAGCACATCAAGACGTAGGGAGCTTATTTATCATCTGTCTATTCACTAAGAATCTGACAAGAAGCTTTTCAGAAAAACCGAAATGGAAGGCACACAGTATTGTGGTGGCAGGGAATGCATCCCCAGAGTGTACTTCCCTGGTTTGTGTAAAGAAAATGAAACTGTCTGCCTCCAGTGAGTCTGAGATTGTGGTGGTGATTGTGGCCTCGGAGAACAATGATCAGGGCGCCATGGTCAGCCTGATGCAGGAACCAGCAAGCCTGAGAAGAAAGCGCTACCTTTCTAGGAGGGGAAGAAAAAAAAAAGAAGAAGAAGAAGAAGAAGAAAGAAGAAGAAGAAGAAGAAGAAGAAGAAGAAGAAGAAGAAGAAGAA
>NC_058405.1:180366677-180441856 GCF_002201575.2 Neomonachus schauinslandi | reverse complement strand
AAGAAGAAGAAGGAAGAAGAAGAAGAAGAAGAAGGAAGAAGAAGAAGGAAGAAGAAGAAGAAGAAGGAAGAAGAAGAAGAAGAAGAAGAAGAAGAAGAAGAAGAAGAAGAAGATCCTGGCAATGAAGGTTGTTAACACTGGAGCCAGATTTTAAATGTTATCGTATCATCTGTTCCAGTGGAGGTCTTTATAAACAAAACAGAGTTTATTTATACCCAGGAGATTAGAGGTATGGCTCTGCATAAGATAAACTATAAATTAGTTGACTATTGTAGGTTTTTACCATGGCAAATTTGTATTTAATTACTGATAATATAAAAACCCAAATTAATATATATGGTGAGCCACTTTTGCCCATTGCATTGATCTTGCTTATGGCTCCCAGTTGCTTACAATTTACCGTTACATTTCCTCAGCATGGACTCACATCCTAACCCATTTTTCCCAAGGCCTGGTTATACCTATTCACTCTATACTAGCGTTCCTAGTTACCTATCGTTATTTCTTATATTTGTATATTCATATGTGAGTCTTGGTGGCATTAACTATTGACTTACTCCTTCCACAGTATTTTGTTAAAGATTTATTATTTATTTGTTTTTTTATTATTTATTTAAGAGAGAGAAAGAGAGAGTGAGCAGGGGGAGGGGCAGATGGAGAGGGAGAAAAGTAGACTCCCCACTCAATGGCACCACAAACGTGACTAAACATTCCCCTCCTCAGATGGGTGGTAGTGGTTACTGCTTCTTTTCCATTACAACTCTAACCCAGCTTCCATCTTCCCACCTCTGGGATACCGAGTCACAAACTAGCCCCTGCTACTTATAGCGTCCTGTTCAGAACTGACTCTGGCTACCCTAATTCCTCCCTAAACTCACGGGACACAAGTCCATGTCCCATAAAAAGTCCATCCTTAACCCCCTTCATGTTCACCCCCAAGTTTGCTCTGGGACGTGCTCCCTGCTGCTGCAGCACAATTAATAAATCTGACCTTGTTAGGCTCTAGGGGTGCTCCTAGGGGACTTTGTTCATTGAACAGTGATGGGACATACTACAAACTTTGCAATTACAGGTTATAATTCCCCTCCCTCATCCCAGTAACTTCTCTTTCCCACAATGAAGATCACTGTCAATAATGAGAGGCAGATAATACTGATGAGAGAATGTTACTCTTGGGTTTTGTTTGGAGGAAAAAAAGGTGGTAGATGAGTAGATCTACAGAAGTAGTAAGCAAGATGTTTAAGACACAGCTTCCTCTATCTAAAAATCACCTTCCTCTCCTCTGATCATAGGTTTTAATAGATCTTTACACCAAAGACATGCCCTCCCACAAACACATCATGTACTTTTTTGTTATGTGCTACTGCTATGCCCATTCCCTAATTTACCAATTCCGTTAGTCATTCTCTACGCGATAAATCTCTATGAGCTTAAAGCCCAGCCCAACTCTCATTTCTTCTGGGAAATTGTGTCCATTTCCAACATTCAGAATTAATCACCTTCTCTTCTAGACTCCCATAACTCTTGAACTTGTACTAAACTTGATTGCTTACATAGTCATCTCTCTTTCAGTATCATGAGTCCTTTGGGTTTTATGAGTCCACATTTTTTTTATTCTTTATGCCCAACACAGTTTCTTGAAAACAGGGCAACTCAATATGCATATAATTGATTAGGTTTAGAGGTACTGACCCATGGAAACAAATTCTCAAGAAACTTGTTAATAATCCAGGATCCCAAGTTAACATTTCACGTAACAGTCACATCTGGTTTAAAAACCAGAGGTGGTAACTTCTCAAGCCATTTTTAAAGGGCAAGTTTCCTGAGGAGACCAAATTATAGATCCAAATATTACCACTGAACACCAAATTACAAAGGAGATGGAATTTTCTAGAACAGTTCCAAGAAGTTGTGTGGTATTCTAGTGCACAGCGTTCTCCCATTCAGGAATATTGCTACAGAAATAACTGCTATAGTCAGCAAAAACCAGAGTATCTGTTTTCCTAAGATTTGTTATAATGTTCTTACTCTTTGCTTCCCCACCACTCTTGACGTTTAAATGCCTAAGGTTGAACTACCCAAATTTTCTCATTTTTTCATCAAAAATTGTCAAATATCATCAATGCCACATGGCCCAAAAAAATTCATACCTCCTAACTCCAAACTGGGCTGTGACGGGTGAATGGTTTAGGTTGTACCTTCCTTTAGTTTCATTTTACTTTGCATGACAGGCTGTCATCATGAAGATTGGACTTGGTTGTCCCCTATCTCCTTAGCAACAGATATACACATCACTGCTTAAGGAGAACTCTTCTTGCAGATGGTGAATCCTAACCATTTGCTATTTATTTTTACTGGTTTCAAACTGAGAGCAATGTTTTCTTGACCTTGGCCTTCACTGCATTAAGAAGACTAAAACCACCAGACTGACAGCAATGCCTTCATCTTTAGAGACTTATTGTACAGTTTCTGATCTATTAATACATCATCAAAGCTTAGAAATTAGATCTAACTATGGTGCACAATGCACTTTGTCCATCTTCAATTACTGCCAGCATAAAATAGTCTTCTAAAATATCACATCAGGGTTGTTCTGATTAACAATCATTTCACAAATATGGTGATCTCACAGCATGGATACTGAGAACAGAGTTGAAGACAGCTTTCATTGTACTAATCTAACATGGTTGATAACATCAGTATTTTTAAAGATCATTTTTTCTAATAATATTTGTAACATTATTCAGTAAAATTTTACTGTTGTAGATTTTATTTCCAAGTTTTACCACCTGGGAAATATTACTACCTGGGAAATCGATTACCACCTAAGGAAATTGATTACAGTTTGGTATCCTAACATTTATAGAGTTTTTTTTCTATTTCTCTTTCTTTTCCGCCTAGAAACGTTTGGTTCAGGCATTTCAGTTTACTTTTCCATTAGTTATAACTACATGTTGAAGGTGACAACACGGTTTGCATAAGCAAGTGAGCTGGTTGAATGAACAGGGAGTTCTAAGTCAAATGTTGATGAAAAAAATATGAATATACAATTCAAAGATAAAAAGTGTGATTCTTAATTATTGTGTTGCCTACAAGACATGTAAGTACATTTTTTAGCCTCATATATTTAAGGTTTTTGGAAGAGAATGTTAGATTTTTTTAAATATAATTTCTGAAGAATAGTTTTAGATTTCTGTAAAACCTGCAAGGAGATTACAGAGTTCCCACATACTTTACACCCAGTTTACCCTATTATTAACACATTACATGAGTATTAGACATTGGTCATAAGTTATGAA
Organism: Neomonachus schauinslandi; assembly: GCF_002201575.2. Lineage (NCBI taxonomy): Eukaryota > Metazoa > Chordata > Mammalia > Carnivora > Phocidae > Neomonachus > Neomonachus schauinslandi. The sequence continues at coordinate 180,438,557 of NC_058405.1, read as the reverse complement.
CCAGTATTGATGCATTGTTATTCACTAAAGTCTATACCTTATTCAGATTTCCCTAGTATTTTACTTTATGTCCTCTTCTGTTACATAATGTTCATCATGTTTGCTCATCATGATCATGCCTCCTTAGGCTTTCCTTCACTGTGACAGTTTCCAGGACTTCCCTGTTTTTTGGGTTTTTCTTAATTTTACTTACTTTAATTTTTAATATTTTTAACCTTGAGTATAGTTGACATACAATGTTCCATTAGTTTCAGGTGCACAAATAGTGATTCAACTTCTCTATATGTCATGCTATGCTCACCACAGGTGTAGCTACCATCTGTCATCGTACAATGCTAGGATTTTCCTTATTTTTGAAGACCTTGACAGTTTTGAGAAATACTGGTCAGATATTTTGTAGAATGTCCCTCGATTGGGATTTGTCTGTTGCCATTCTCATGATTAGGCTGCAGTATTTGGGGGAATAAGACCACAAAAATAAAGTGCCATTCGCATCATGACATATCAAGAGTATCTGCTATCAACTTGACTTATGCTTGTTGAGTTAATCTTGATCTCCTGACTGAGGTATAGTTTGTCAGATCTCTCTGTAATAAAGATACTCTTTTACCCCTTTCTATACTGCACTCTTTAGAAAAAAGTCACTATGTGAAGCCTACACTTAAGGGGTAGGGAGTAAATGAGGGGGTTTCCTTGAGGGCAGAGTAACCACATAAATTATTTAGAATTCTTCTGCATAGGAGATTTATTTCCTCCCATTTATTTATTTTTCCCATGTAATTAAATAATTGGCCTAGATTCATGGCTGTTTATTTTTACATTGGCTATATAATTCAACACTAATTTATTTATTTTGTTGCTAAAATTGTTCTAGCTTTGGCCATTGGAAGCTTTTTCCATTAGCTCCTACATCCTTTTGACATATCCCCATTCAATTATTTTTTAAGCACCTCACTCTTGGGCACTGCAATATGACCCAGCTCATCCTGTAGATTCTCTGACTTAGCCCTAGAATCAGCTATTTCTCAAAATTCCCAGGTTCTTTTGTTGAGAATGGCATTAAAAACAAAGATGTGAGCACCAGGTATGTTCATTGCTCCTGGGATATAATTGCTGTTAGGCTCTTTTAGCTGGAAGAGCAAGGAAATGTATGTGTTTATACTATTTCATGTACTTTGCAAATCTATAAATATCTCTGTATGTATATATCTTTATTTATATTAAGCTAAACATATTAATGCTGATATCTCCAACTCTAACTCATTATCACATGGCTCATTCTAGCTTCCTCCCCTGGCTCATCTGTAACTTCTATCTAGCGTGAGAAAATTGACTCCCATCATTCAACTTCCATTAAGTTAATTGTTCATTTCCAGTATATATGTATAATGTTTTCAAAAACGTTAACTGATACCCCATGGGAAACAACTTTACCAAATTAAGTTCAGTGCTGTATATATTTTTTCTTTAGTCTTTGTTTCAGTCTCCATTCATTTCCAAAATTACTTCGTATCTCTTCCCCTAACCTCTTCAGAGAAGCTATTTGATGCATATTTTTGTCACAGTGACTTTCATTCTGGAATCTCCTGACCTGTTAAGTGCCATTTTAAATATGCATATATTAAGGTTCATTATTTTTGCTGTGAAGCTCTGTAAGTTTTGACAAATGCCTAGTTTCATGGGCCCAGTGGTATGTTACCATACAAAATAACTTCACTACCTTAAAAAGTCTCCTATGTCTCATCTCTTCAACTCTCCCTCCTCCCCAAATCCCTGACAACCACTGATATCTTTATTGTTTCTATAGTTTTATCTCTCCCAGAATGTTACTTAAATGAAATCATGCAGTACACACTATGTATTACACACTGTCCACACTATATATATATATATATATATATATATATATTTTAAAGATTTTATTTACTTATTTATTTGAGAGAGTGAGAATGAGAGAGAGAGAGAGAGCACACGAGAGGGGGGAGGGTCAGAGGGAGAAGCAGACACCCTGCTGAGCAGGGAGCCCAATGCGGGACTCGATCCCAGGACTCCAGGATCATGACCTGAGTCGAAGGCAGTCGCCTAACCAACTGAGCCATCCAGGCACCCCCTGTCCACACTATATTATATACAGTATGTATTGCAAGTCCTTTCTTTCTGATTTCTGTAGATTAGCAATATTCTTTTAGGTTTCATCCATGTTTTTGAATGGCTTTGGTAGCTCATTTCTTTTTATTACTAAAATGTTTTCTATTGCATGGATGTAACCCAGTTTGTTTAACCATTCACTTACTGAAAATTATTTTGGTTTTTCTTTTGTTTTGTTTTGTTTTCTGAAAACCATTTTGAATAAAACTGCCAAAAACATTTGTGTATAAGATTTTACATGAGCACAAGTTTTCAGACCAATTAGGTAGAAACCTAAGAGCATATTTGTTGGATCATAACTATGTTTCATCATGTAAGAAACTGCCAAACTGTTTTCCAAAGTGGTTGTCCCATTTTGCATTTTACCAGAAATGAGAGTTCTACCAGGAATGAGAGTTCTCCTTGTTCTAGATCTTTGCCTGCAATTATTATTGTCAAGTGTGGGATTTAAGCCATTCCAATAGGCATATTACGGTATCTCATTATTCTTTCAATGTGTATTTCCCTAATGACAAATGATATTGAGCATTGTTTTCACATGCTTGGCATCTGTATATCATCTTTGGTGAAGTGTTTGTTCAGATATTTTGCCCATTTATTAAACTGAACTGTGTGTTTTCTTATAGTTGGGTTTAAGAGGTCTTTATATATTTCAGTTACTGTTCCAGGTGTATATTTTGTTAATATTTTCTCTTAGGCTGCAACTTATCTTCTTATTCTCATAACAGTGTCTTGCATGGATATGAATTTTTAAATCTAATAAAGTCTAAATTAGCAATTCCTTATTTAATGAATAGCGAATTTTTTTGTATCAACAACTCTGTACCACATCCAAAGTCATCTAAATTTTGTCTTACGTTTTATCTAAAAACTTTAGTTTCTACATTTACATCTGTATTCCATTTTCAGTTAGTTTGTGTAGAATGTGCCAAAGCTGTATCTAAGTTCTTCTTCTTCTCCCTTTCCGTCTTCTTGCATGTGGACCTCCAGTAGTTCCAGCACCATTTGAAAGTGACTACCCTTTCTCCATTGAATTGCCTTTGCTACCTCTGTCAAAAATCATTTGAATATATTTGTTTGGGCCTATTTGTTGGATTCCATTAATTTAAGTGTGTATTATTTCAACAGTACCACTCTGTCGAGCCACCTAGGTGCCTCCACTCTGTCTTGATTACCGTAGTTTTATAGTATGTCTTGAAATCGATTACTGTAAGTCCTCTCACTTTGTTCTTCTGTTCCAGCATTGTGCTTGCTATTCCAGGTTCTTTGCCTTTCTCTATAAATTTCAGAATCAGTTTGTTTATATATACAAGAGAGCTTGCAGGGATTTTCTTTGAGACTTCACTTATTCTATGGATCAAGTTGGGAAGAATTGACATTTTATCAATATTAACTCTTCCAATCCATGAACATGGAATATTTGTCCATTTATAAGAATCATCTATCATAGCTTTCATCAGTGTTTTGTAGTTTTATGCAAATATATCATATATAAATTTTGATATATTTATACCTAAGTATTTCAATTTTGGCATATTCTAAAATATTTTTTATTTCAAATTTCATTTGTTCAACACCTGTGTACAGGAAAGCAATGGACTTTTGTACAGTGTCCTTTATCTTGCAACTTTGTTATACTCACTGATTAATTCAAGGAGAATTTACATGAATTCACTGGAATTTTCTACAGACACAGTTTTTGTTCCTTGGTGAATAAAAGCAGTTTTACTTCTTCCCTTCAAATCTGTTTGTTTTCCTTTCAAATCAGTATAGATTTTAGCCTATGAATTCCAGTATGATATTGAATAGAATATTTCCTCAACTCAATAAAAACTTCTCAAAAGATGCCTACAGGTTATACCATACTTAATTTCCAATTACTGAATGCTATCCTCATAAAATCAGGAACAAGACAAGTATATCTGCTCTCACCACTGCCATTCACTATCGTACTAGAAGTTCTGGCCAGCAAATTAAAAGGCCAAAACAACAACAACAACAACAACAACAGAGTATGCAAAGCATGCAGTTAGGAAATAAATAAATAAATAAATAAACAAATAAGTTCTCTCTGTATATGCAGATAATTTGATAGTTTATGTAGAAAATCCTAAGGAGGAGTAGGAGACCTGGATTTCGTCTCCTCTCAGGAATTCAGCTGGATAGGGATCAAACCATTCTGAACACCTACGAACTCAACAGGAGATCGAAGAAAAGAATAGCAACAACTCTCTGGACAGAAAAGCGACCACTTTCTGGAAGGTAGCACATGTGGAGAAGTGAATCCAAGGCGACATTTGGGAGGATAGACGGTGGGGGAGGAAGCCTCTGTCAGCTGCTACCCGGCAAGTGATAAGAGCCTCCGAGCACACAATCGGAACTTTTAAAAGTCTGCTCCACTGAGGGACGTCACTCCAGGGGCTAAGCGGGGGGTGGAACCCTCGCCGGACAGTGTGGTCTCAGGACCCTCAGGGTCACAGAAAGACCTGGGGTGCCTGATGCGGCAGAGCTCCCAGGTATCGGAGCGGGGAAGCCAGCTGCAAAGAAGGAGCCGAGGCACGGGCTCTCAGCTCGGGGTTGCCATAAACCGTGATCCGCGGCACAGTCTGGCCACTGCTCCTCCAGCAGGGACCCTACAAGCAGCAGATCCGGGGAGACTCACCTTCCTCCCCCGGGAGGAGCGGTGCGGGAGTGCACCACACGGATCTGCTGTGTTTGGAGACTCCACACGGGGTCGTGTGCCAGAGACAGAAACGCTTGGTAACAGACCGGGTGAGCACGGAGTGCGGCCGGAGACCGGGGAGAGGGGCATGACTGACTGCTTTTCTCTGGGGGCTCACTGAGGAGCGGGGCCCCGAGTTCTCGGCTCCTCCAGGGCGGAGATTGGGAAGCCGCCATTTTCACTCTCGGCATCCAAAGCTGTTTGGAAAGCTTGCAGGGAACAAAACTAGGAGAGCAAACCCGAGCAGATTACTTAGCTCGGCCTGGTAAGAGCGGGGTAATTCCACCTCCGACAAAGACATTTGGGAACCGCGAAAACAGGCCCCTCCCCCAGAAGATCAGCAAGAACAGCCAGCCAAGACCAAGTTTACCGATCAATGAGAACGGCAGAACTCCAGCTCTAGGGGAATACTCCACATAGAATCCATGGCTTTTTTACCATAATTCTTTAGTCTTTCAAAGTTAATTTTTTTCTTTAACTGTCTTTTTTTTTTTATTTTTCTTTTTCCCTTTTTCAACCAACATCTTATCAATCCCTTTTTTAAAAAACATTTTTATTTTTCATTTTTAGAGTCATATTCTATCCCTTCATAGTAGTTACCCTTATTTTTGGCATATATATATAAGTTGTTCTCTCTTTAAAATTTTTGAGATACAGTTTCTTCTAACAGATCAAAATATACCCTAAATCTCTAGTGTAGGCTTTGTTCTAGTCTCCTGCCTGATCACATTCTCTCCCTTTTTTTTTAAATCCTCTTCTTTCTTTTTTCAAACAACTTTTTATCAATTCCTTTTATAAAATTTTTTATAATTTTCATCTTTACAGTCATATTTCATCCCTTCATCATATCAACCCTTATTTTTGTACATATATAAGTTTTTCTTTCTTTAAAATTTTGGGAGGCACTTTCTTCTAACAGACCAAAATACACCCAAAATCTAGTGTGTGGCATTGATCTATGTACCAGGCTGATCATATTTGATCATATTCTGTTTTTTTTTTGTTTTGTTCTGTTTTTGTTTGTTTTTATCTTTTTCTTTTTCTTTTTTCTTTCTTTCCCTTTCTTTTCCCCTGACTTCAGGTCTTTTCTGATTTGTTTAGAGTATATTTTCTGGAGACGTTGTTACCCTGTTAGCATTTTGTTCTCTCATTAATCTATTCTCCTCTGGACAAAATGACAAGATGGAAAAAATCACCTCCACAAAAAGAACAAGAGGTAGTACTGACTGCCAGGGACCTACTCAATATGGACATTAGTATGATGTCTGATCTAGGGTTCAGAATCATGTTAAAGATACTAGCTGGGCTTGAAAAAAGCATGGAAGTTATTAGAGAAACCCTTTCTGGAGAAATAAAAGAACTAAAATCTAACCAACTCAAAATCAAAAAGGCTAGTAATGAGGTTCAATCAAAAATGGGGGTGCTAACTGTTAGGATAAATGAATCAGAAGAGAGAATCAGTCATATAGAAGACCAAATGATGGAAAATAAAGAAGCTGAGAAAAAGAGAGATAAACAACTACTGGATCATGAGGGCAGAATTCGAGAGATGAGCGATACCATAAGATGAAACAACATAGAATAATTGGGATCCCAGAAGAAGAAGAAAGAGAGAGAGGGGCAGAAGGTATAATGGAGCAAATTATAGCAGAGAACTTCCCTAATTTGGGGAAGGAAACAGTCACCAAAATCCAGGAGACACAGAGAACCCCTCTCCAAAGCAATAAAAATAGGTCAACACCCCGACATCTAATAGTAAAACTTAAGAGTCTCAGAGACAAAGAGAAAATCCTGAAACCAGCTCAGGACAAGAGATCTGTAACCTACAATGGTAGAAACATTAGATTGACAACAGACCTATCCACAGAGACCTGGCAAGCCAGAAAAGACTGGCAGGATATATTCAGAGCACTAAACGATAAAAATATGCAGCCAAGAATACTATATCCAGCTAGGCTGTCATTGAAAATAGAAGGAGAGATAAAAATCCTCCAGGACAAACAAAAATTAAAGGAATTTGCAAACACGAAACCAGCCCTACAAGAAATATTGAAAGGGGTCCTCTAAGCAAAGAGAGAGCTTAAAAGCAACATAGGCCAGAAAGGAACAGAGACAATATAGAGTAACAGTCACCTTACAGGCAATACAATGGCACTAAATTCATATCTTTCAGTAGTTACCCTGAATGTAAATGGGCTAAATGCCCCAATCAAAAGAAACAGGGTATCAGATTGGATTAAAAAACAAGACCCATCAATATGCTGTCTGCAAGAGACTCATTTTAGACCCAAAGACACCCCCAGATTGAAAGTGAGGGGGTAGAAAACCATTTACCATGCTAATGGACACCAAAAGAAAGCTGGGGTGGCAATCCTTATATCAGACAAATTAGATTTTAAACCAAAGACTGTAATAAGAGATGAGGAAGGACACTATATCCTACTTAAAGGGTCTATCCAACAAGAAGATCTAACAATTGTAAATATCTATGCCCCTAACATGGGAGCAGCCAATTATATAAGGCAATTAATAACAAAAGCAAAGAAACACATTGACAATACAATAATAGTGGGGGACTTTAACACCCCCCTCACTGAAATGGACAGATCATCTAAGCAAAAGATCAACAAGGAAATAAAGACTTTAAATGACACACTGGACCACATGGACTTCACAGACATATTCAGAACATTCCATCCCAAAGCAACGGAATACACATTCTTCTCTAGTGCACATGGAACATTCTCTAGAATAGATCATATCCTAGGTCACAAATCAGGTCTCAACCATACCAAAAGATTGGGATCATTCCCTGCATATTTTTGGACCACAAGGCTTTGAAACTAGAACTCAATCACAAGAGGAAAGTTGGAAAGAACTCAAATACATGGAGGCTAAAGAGCATCCTACTAAAGAATGAATGGATCAACCAGGAAATTAAAGAAGAATTTAAAAAATTCATGGAAACAAATGAAAATAAAAACACAACTGTTCAAAATCTTTGGGATGCAGCAGAGGCAGTCCTAAGAAGAAAGTATATAGCAATACAAACCTTTCTCAAGAAACAAGAAAGGTCTCAAATACACAACCTAACCCTACACCTAAAGGAGCTGGAGAAAGAACAGCAAAAAAAGCCTAAACCCAGAAGGAGAAGAGAAATAATAAAAGTCAGAGCAGAAATCAATGAAATAGAAACCAAAAGAACAGTAGAAGAGATCAACGAAACTAGGAGATGGTTCTTTGAAAGAATTAATAATATTGATAAACCCCTGGCCAGACTTATCAAAAAGAAAAGAGAAAAGACCCAAATAAATAAAATCATGAATGAAAGAGGAGAGATCACAACCAACACCAAAGAAATACAAACAATTATAAGAACATATTATGAACAACTCTATGCCAGCAAATTAGATAATCTGGATGAAATGGCTGCATTCCTAGAGATGTATCAAGTACCAAAACTGAACCAGGAAGAAAGAGAAAACCTGAACAGACCTATAACCATAAGGATATTGAAGCAGTAATCAAAAATCTTCCAACAAACAAGAGCCCAGGGCCAGATGGCTTCCCAGGGGAATTCTATCAAACATTTAAAGAAGAATTAATACCTATTCTTCTGAAACTGTTTCAAAAAATAGAAATGGAAGGAAAACTTCCAAACTCATTTTATGAGGCCAGCATTACCTTGATCCCAAAACCAGACAAAGACCCCATCAAAAAGGAGAACTACAGACCAATATCCCTGACGGACATGGATGCAAAAATTCTCACCAAAATACTAGCCAAAGGATCCAACAGTCCATTAAAAGGATTATTCACCATGACCAAGTGGGATTTATCCTTGGGCTGCAAGGTTGGTTCAACATCCGCAAATCAATCAATGTGATGCAATACATTAATAAAAGAAAGAACAAGAACCATATGATCCTGTCAATAGATGCAGGAAAAGCATTTGACAAAGTACAGCATCCTTTCTTGATCAAAACTCTTCAGAGTATAGGGATAGAGGGTACATACCTCAATATCATAAAAGCCATCTACGAAAAACCCACAGTGAATATCATTCTCAATGGGGAAAAACTGAGAGCTGTCCCCCTAAGGTCAGGAACACGATGGGGATGTCCACTATCACCACTGCTATTCAACATAGTCTAGAAGTCCTAAACACAGCAATCTGACAACCAAAAGAAATAAAAGGCATCTGAATCGGCAAAGAAGAAGTCAAACTCTCACTCTTTGCAGATGATATGATACTTTATGTGGAAAACCCAAAAGACTCTACCCCAAAACTGCTAGAACTCATACAGAAATTCAGTAAAGTGACAGGATATAAAATCAATGCACAGAAGTCAGTGGCATTCCTATACACGAACAACACGACAAAAGAAAGAGAAACTAAGGAGTCAATCCCATTTAAAATTGCCCCCAAAATCATAAGATACCTAGGAATAAATCTAACCAAAGAGGCAAAGAATCTGTACTCAGAAAACTATAAAATACTCATGAAAGAAATTGAGGAAGACACAAAGAGATGGAAAAGCGTTACATGCTCATGTATTGGAAGAACAAATACGGTGAAGATGTCAATGCTACCTCGAGCAATCTACACATTTAATGCAATCTCTATCAAAATACCATCAACTTTTTTCAATGAAAGGGAACAAATAATCCTAAAATTTGTATGGAACCAGAAAAGACCCCGAGTAGCCAGAAGAATGTTGAAAAAGAAAGGCAAAGCTGGTGGCATCACAATTCCAGACTTCAAGCTCTATTACAAAGCTGTCATCATCAAGACAGTATGGGACTGGCACAAAAACAGACACATAGATCAATGGAACAGAATAGAGAGCCCAGAAATGGACCCTCAACTCTATGGTCAACTAATCTTCGACAAAGCAGGAAAGAATGTCCAATGGAAAAAGACAATCTCTTCAACAAATGGTGTTGGGAAAATTGGACAGCCACATACAGAAGAATGAAACTGGACCATTTCCTTACACCACACACAAAAATAGACTCAAAGTGGTTGAAAGACCTAAATGTGAGACAGAAGTCCATTAAAATCCTAAAGGAGAACACAGGCAGCAACCTCTTTGACCTCAGCTGCAGCAACTTCTTGTCAACTTTGCCAAAGGCAAGGGAAACAAGGGCAAAAATGAACTATTGGGACTTCATCAAGATAAAAAGCTTTTGCACAGCAAAAGAAACAGTCAACAAAACCAAAAGACAACTTACAGAATGGGAGAAGATATTTGCAAATGACATATCAGATAAAGGGCTAGTATCCAAAATCTATAAAGAACTTATCAAACTCAACACCTAAAGAACAAATAATCCAATCAAAAAATGGGCAAGACATGATCAGACATGTTTCAAAGAAGACATCCAAATGCCCAGCAGACACATGCAAAAGTGCTCAACATTGCTCAGCATCAGGGAAATCCAAATCAAAACCTCAATGAGATACCACCTCACTCCAGTCAGAATGGCTAAAATTAACAAGTCAGGAAACGAAAGATGCTGGCGGGGATGCGGAGAAGGGGAACCCTCCTACACTGTTAGTGGGAATGCAAGCTGGTGCAGCCACTCTGGAAAACAGTATGTTGGTTCCTCAAAAAGTTAAAAATAGAGCTACCCTATGACCCAGCAATTGCACTACTGGGTATTTACCCCAAAGATACAAATGTAGGGATCCTAAGGGGTACGTGCACCCTGATGTTTATAGCAGCAATGTCCACAATAGCCAAACTATGGAAAGAGCCAAGATGTCCAACGACAGATGAATGGATAAAGAAGATGTGGTGTGTGTGTGTATATATATACACATACACACACGCCCGCGCATGCGCGCGCACACACACACACACACACACAATATGGAATATTATGCAGTCATCAAAAGGAATGAAATCTTGCCATTTGCAATGACGTGGATGGAACTGGAGAGTATTATGCTGAGTGAAATAAGTCAATCAGAGAAAGACATGGATCATATGATCTCACTGATATGAGGAATTCTTATTCTCAGGAACCAAACTCAGGGTTGCTGGAGTGGTCGGGGGTGGGAGGCATGAGGTGGCTGGGTGGTAGAAATTGGGGAGGGTATGTGCTATGGTGAGCGCTGTGAATTGTATAAGACTGTTGAATCACAGACCTGTACCTCTGAAACAAATAATACATTATATATTTAAAAAAGGAAGACAATAGTAGGAAGAGAAAAATGAAGGGGGGAAATTGGAGGAGGAGACGAACCATGAGAGTCTATGGATTCTGAGAAACAAACTGAGGGTTCTGGGGGGGTAGGGTGGGGAGATGGGTTAGCCTGGTGATGGGTATTAAATAGGGCACGTATTGAATGGAGCACTGGGTGTTATACGCAAACAATGAATCATGGAATACTACATCAAAAACTAATGATGTTATGTATGGTGATTAACATAACATAATAAAATAAAAAATAAAAAAAAAAACTTAAAAAAATTAGTGTTTCCAAAAGCTCTTTTAGACCTCTTATTTTTTCTGTATCCATATCTAATGTAAAAAACTCAGGGGCACCTAGGTGGCTCAGTTGGTTGAGTGACTGACTCTTGGTTTTGGCTCAGGTCAGGATCTCAGGGTCCTGAGATTGAGCCCTTCATGGGGAGTTTGCTTGAGATTCTCTCTCTCCTCATGCTCTCTCTCTATAATAAGTAAATAAATCTTTAAAAGACTCAGAGTTTAATAATGTAACTATTAAGGGAAATGGGTGTGAGAGTTAAAAATAAGTCATGTTGGCCTTTTGTTTCTTAAACTCAGGCAACAAGTATTGAATTAAAAAAACAAAAAGAGGGATGCCTGGGTGGCTCAGTTGGTTAGAGCGACTGCCTTCGGCTCAGGTCATGATCCTGGAGTCCCTGGATCGAGTCCCGCATCAGGCTCCCTGCTCGGCAGGGAGCCTGCTTCTGCCTCTGACCCTCCCCCCTCTCATGTACTCTCTCTCTCTCATTCTTTCTGTCTCAAATAAATAAATAAAATCTTTAAAAAAAATAAAAATAAAAAAACAAAAAGATGAAACAAAAATAAACTAAATCAATCTCAAGTCAGAAACTTTAATATTTTCTTGAGCAGCTTGGTAAGAAGAACTACAAGCCAAAATTCTTTGTCAAGTAGTCATTGCAAGTTTCAGGCTCTTTGCTTACAATCTGAGGAAATATCTAATTGCCTTTATTTTTTGCCATCTAATTTAAGAGTGTTGGAGAGAAGGGCGCCTGATCAGAACGTGGGCTTGGATTGAATGATCCATTTTCTTACGTGTATAAGAAATTAGACTCCAAAGTGACACGTACTATGCCAAGGTGGACAGATCCAAATTCTTAATCAAACTTCTATGTCTGTGAAATGTAGGTTTAATTTTTCTAAAAATAAGATAGACCTTGATGTAATTCTATTTAAGGTGTAGAAATTGGAATAAAACCATGAGGGGCACCTGGATGGCTCAATCGGTTGAGCAGCCAACTCTTGATTTTGGCTCAGGTCATGATCTCAGGGCAGTGGGATCAAGCCCTGAGTGGGGCTCCATGTTCAGCATGGAGTCTGCTTGTCCCTATCCCTCTGCTTCTCTCCCCCTGCTCACACTCTCTCTCTTCAAGTAAAAAAAAAAAAAAAAAAGTCAAAAAAGTTATCCAATCTTGCTGCACTCATATGAGTTTGGCAGCTCGATAATCTCAAAAACCTTGGAAATGGTCTCATGACATGGCCTTAAGTATTTAATTGAAGCAATGTGTGGCCATAAGCCTATTGCAGAGATTGAAAATGAAGCTCTTTATAAAAAAATGCTATTTGTTTTTCTTTGTTAGAAAGAATTCAACACTGCCTAGGCACTAAGGTAGACGTGGAAATGAAAGGTTGTACTTGCCAACATCCTGTTTGAGTCTCCATATTATCTTTCTGCCTAAAATTAAAACAATTATTTCAAAAATACTGAACTCCTCCTATATATTTGCAATAAGTGGCTGGTGCTATGAATCCAGTGACTTTGATGCAACCAATAAAACCCCCTAATCCAGATAACAAAACAAAATAAGACTCTTTTTTATCTTTCAGTAAATTCAGTCTTTTACATGGGGTTGAATTATAGCCTTAATGTACTTTATGAGGTTCACCTAGAACATGATTTTAAAGTCTCTAAGGATATTGTGTTCTCTGCAAGGTCACAGTGACACGAACAAAGCAGCCTGAATGACTAATGGAGAAATCTTTTGTGCCTCTGTGCAGATTCCTCAATGCAGACTGCTGGATTTGACATTGGAATTCAAAACAAAATCTGTTTCTGATTAGGTATAATTAAAATGTTTGCTTTGTGTCAGGTATAAACTATCACCCCCAACCTCGCCCCAGCTCTGCTTTCTTAGAACTCGTAGAGGCTTAGCTCTTGTGTTTAAAGGCTTACAGTAAACATTTAAGTTATTTGTGTCACAATTTTCTGGAATACCAAACAAATAAGCAAACAAGCCGGGAAATGAGGAAGTCAAAATGATTGGAACTCTCTGTTAACCATTTGATTATGTTCATTCTAAAGAAAATGATGTTTAAAAGTTTGTCTTCATTCGGAATGCTAATTTGCACTGGGATGGTGGGAGAGTATCCCAGGTATGCATTCATACTGCGATAAATGAGTTGGTTCTCTCCATGTGCAAAGTAAGCAAATAGTGGGATCCCCCAATGAAGTGAACCTTGGATTTTAGGGGTGCATGTGAGTTCATCAACTCTCTTCCTTGCCTGGTCTATCAGCACAGATTTTCACATAGGATTTCAGATCCTTATATCTTCACATCATATGGAGTTCCAAAATCTGGATCCCAAAGCTTTAGCTTAAAAGTACAAAAATTTCTTATTTTCTGCTTGATTTTGAAATTATTAAAAATTTTTTCACATTTCCACCCTCATATGTGTGTGAATATACAGATGTGGTCAAATCATACATACATTTTTAATGTAAGAGTTTAAGAAAAATATTTTTTGCTTTCCTGTTCTCTTTTCCTTCCTTTCCACTACCCTCTCCCAGTCCCCAGGGCCCATCTTCACAGTCCAGTAGGTGGCCTTCCACCTTTCTTCTCATGCTCAGATAATCATTTTAATCATGTAGGAATATTAATGCAGATGCATTATACATGTGATGTATATTCACATAAATATTCATATAGATATAAGATTTTTGACTTTAAAGAAAATAGAATACATGATATACATATTTTGTATTTTTCTTTTGCCACTCAGCACAGTACTTCGTGGAACTCTCCCCAAGTTAACTGGAACACAATGGGATAGCAAGAGCAGGGGAGTGGAGAGAGAGATCTTGCCTCGTGGGGCAGAGTGTATTATTAATGTTATTTGAATTACCAGCATATAACAGTATTAAAAAAGCAGAGTGACTTCTAGCTGGGTGTATTGATTACAGACAATGAACCAATGAACCCCCTATTGCTTTCATCCAGGTGAGTTGTTTCCACCACATCTCCCACACCTATTTAGTACACCACAGTGGGCATGTAACTCTAATTCATTATCTTCAATAGCTGTAAAATATTCCAGGATATGCATATGTGTCTCATAACTCACAAATGATCAAATTATTTTATTATTGAAGGACATTCACTTTTTGTTTTGTTTTGTTTTGTTTTCCATCGTTACTTTACTATTCTAGATTCTTATAACCCAAGGTTCTGGTACTTTTTACCTGTCAAGAAAAGTTTCAAGATAAAATTTCTTGTTCCAAAAGAATATGCATTTTAATTATATAGATATTTCAAGAATATTCTTGGAAAACCTCTAACAGTTCCAAGATTTCACCAGCAAAGATGTTTCTCTCTCTCTCTCTTTTTTGTTTAAATTATTGTGATGTATATAAAAACTTCATTTCATTAGGATTTATATTTCCTTGAATTTTATTGAGCCCTAGTATTTTTTTTTCATATGCCTGTGACATGCTTGTTTGCATCTTTGATCTTCTGCATTTACACATCTTTCTATTGTATTGTTTATTTTTAGTAAAAGATTAGGAGCTTTTGGATACTATAAATTGAGTTCTCTGAATCAAAAATACTTTTTCTTCAAAAACAAATGTTTATCTCTATAATTTATTTTGCTACTTTTTGCCGTTTACTTACTCATTCACTAAACACATATTTATGGAGTACTTAGTATGTGATGTGGTAAAATCCCACTTGGAAAACATTTTTAAAAGAATGAAAAGAAAAAAGGAGTAAACAAAAACAGTTTTTATACAGAAAAATTATAATCATATTAATATAGGTCCATCTTTTCTTTTTAATCCCTTGGGTTTCTAGTCTTGATAAAGAAAGTTTCTCTTATCACTAGATATGTAAACATAGTCTTCCAGATTTTCTTACCATATTTTTATTTGTATTGTTTATTTTGTTTTACATATGGAAATGATAAATACAATTTAAGATTGGAGTCTGTCACAGGTTGGTTCTCTGTGAAGCTAACTCTAAGATGAGGATTTATCGAGCACAAATTTTATCATGGCATGCTCTTAGGATTGTCACCTGTGAAAGTAGGATTGGGGGAGCGCCTGGGTGGCTCAGTCTTTAATCGTCTGCCTTTGGCTCAGGTCATGATCCCTGGGTCCTGGGATCGAACCTTGCATCGGGCTCCCTGCTCGGCGGGAAGCCTGCTTCTCCCACTCCCACTCTCCTTGCTTGTGTTCCCTCTCTTGCCGTATCTCTCTCTGTCAAATAAATAAATAAAATCTTTAAAAAAAAAAAAAGTAGGATTGGGCCGAGGGAGTAGCTGGATCACCTTGACGTCTCAGGGAGGACTCCATTCAAATCCACTGAGGCTCCAAAACTGGGATGGTGTTTTTAAGTTCCAGCAAGGAGGCTGGTTCAGTTATCGGTCAAGGCTGTTTTGGGTAGGTGGAATAACTTGGGTTAAGCAGCTTTTTTCAACTGGGCAATTCCAAAGGAGATTGGCAAGACTGTCTATAAGGAGCACTGTTAGCAATTGAGGTGAGAAGGGGAATCTGGAAGCACATCATAGCATCCACTACAGGATCCAATCTTATATTCTAACCAGATAGGCAGCCAGTCTCTCCTGTGTCATTATGAAATAATGTCACCAAATAAAATATCACATTTATAATATATTAGATTATACTGACATATATATTAAATTATATAGGCAGCCAGTCATATCTGCATCCCTATAGAATAATGTCACCAAGTAAAATATCACATTTATCACATATTAAATTATATTGACATGTACAACAGGTATTCTGGGGTCTATTTCCAGATTCTCTATTCTTTACCAATTATCTATCTGCCATACAGACAGAAAGGTGGATTTTTGGTTAAGGAAGAAGTGTCTTAAGTACATGGTTTACTATTTCTGTAAATCTACTGATCTACCACCTCCTAAATACCTGCGGATAAGGCATTTTCCTTTAACTATATATCTCTCCCCCTGATTTTAATGAAATACTAGGTGTATTTTTTTTCTTTGAACTTCGAAAACATTAGGATGTACAGAACTTTATATGCAGTTAGACACTACGAAGAACTAAACCTCAGGGGAAAATAATTCTCTTTTGTGACTTGCCTTTGAGTCAGTAATCCTGGAGGTTACCACATAACCAAATGTGTAGATACTTCCTGGTCTATAACACAGTCTGGGTAGGAATGATACACTAGAAAATGTGAATTAGAAAACATAACTAAGTAAAGTTTCTATACTGTCTAGCAAATACAAACCTTGGCATTGACAGGAAAGCCGTCAAAGCAGTCAAATGGCTGAAAATTCTGTTTTAATAAAAATGGCCTTTGTTTTACAGTTTTTGTCTATACAAAAAAAAAAAGTTTTCATCTTGGGGGGGTAACAATTAAGAACCTCAGCTCTTACTGGACATTTCTGAATATAAACTTTTAAGAACAGTAACAGGAATAGTTATTTTTATCTGCTTTATGATTTTAGATAATGATGCAATATTGAATAGACTACATAAATTCTTAGAGGCTTAGTTTCTTCATATTTGTAATTATATACATAGAAATAAGGACTTTAACCTGAGGTTAGTGGAGTCAGCTTAGAGAGATTGGATGCAAAGTTTGTATTTTTCTAGGGAGGGAGGATTGATACTTCCAACAAATGTTCTCATACACCCATGGCTCAAAAATGTTTCAGAAATACTCTGAGGGTATTTGAAATAGTATGTTAGATTGTTATACCACTGGACTTGGTATATCTCAACTAGCTTTAATGGAGAAAACATATTCAATTTGTGCTATTGTCTTCTAAGAGTTAATATTTGTTGGGCATGTACCATGTTCTGAGCATTCTATGGAACACTCTATATGAGTTATCTCATTCAATCTTTGCAGTAGGATAAAGTAGGAGTTACTACCACTCTCATTTAATGAATGAGGAATTCGAGGGTCAGAGAATTCATATTACTTTTCATAGCCTTAAGGTTTGTCCACTGTGGCATCAGAATCTGAGGCCAGGTCTTGCACCAATGAGCACTCCTATGATCCTTGTGCTTTAATGCGTTTGAGGGGAAATGCTGCAATGATAATGCTTTCCTGAACTGGAGGGTCTGGACAAAATCATAAGTAATCACGGATTTATAAATAATTTATTGAAAAGATAAAATACGAGATTGGGTTCTAACATCCTTGGGAGGCCAAGAAAGCCAATTAGTTCAACAAATACTCAGTGTTACTGATTCTGCCTTAATCCATTGTTCTTCCCTCTGCAAAGTCTTTTCAAAACTTTCTCTCAATGAGGCAATAGTCCCAATTATCCTCTGCTTGCTGTAAGGAAAATCCTAGATGTTAGTGATTCTGCAGGGTGCAATACGTGGGCACAGCAGTTTCTTCGTGGTATTAAAGAAACAAAAAAAGACATGATTATCTTCGGGAGGAGAGAGATGGAATAAGAATGATCCACATGATCCACAGCTTGGATACTCATAGACAATCTTGTAATGGATAGCATGGGATAGTAAGTGAGTGGAAATACATGCATTATTATCAGGAGAGGCACCTGGGGTATTATAAATTGATGTAGTAAAATCCTTTTGGAAAGCAATTTGGCAACCTGTCTGAAAAGCTATAAAAACCTTTATACCTTTGACCCAGTAATATCTCTCCTGAGAATTTGTCCTAAGGAAATAACTCAAAAAAGGAACACAACTATGTGCATACAATTATTAATTACAGCATTAACTCTACCAGTAAAAAGAAAAAAGAAAAAAGAAAAAAAAAACCTAAGTACCCAGCAATAGAAAGATAGTAAATTATAGGTAATTAAGTAAAAAAAATATCAGGTAACTATTATAATTGTAATTACAAATACTGTAGCAACATGAAAAATATATACAATGGAGTTCGTGAAAATAAAGACTACAAAATTGCAGAAATTTAATGATGACGATTTTAAAAAGAGATTTGCACAGGATAAAGACCAAGGGAGATGGAAGAAAGGGAAAGCAGTTGGATATTATAATAGTGAGATTTGGGGCAAAATCAGTGCCTTATGGACATATTGTCATAATGCTATTAGCAAACTGTATGTAGATAGTCAGAACCTAAACCTGTGCTCCTAGGTCTTATGTATTCATCCTGCTTCCACAGTACTTGTCTGAGATCTGAGACAAAGGACCAGTGGTTACCTGTATTCATTGTACTGATACTTTGAAACCTGTCCTCTGTAATTTTGCTATTTTGAATTACAGCAGTTTATTAGAATAAAGCTATTGAGTCTGACTTTTTCAACCCCACTTACATTAAATACTTTAGTTGTTTCTTGTTGCATTATTAGCTAAATTCCTAACTGGGTCTCTAGTTTAGTACTTCCTATTTCCAAAAGACAATTTGTAAAAGCACGAATGCAAGCGTGTACACATTCTTTTATTTTGAATTATTCATTGATTACCCAGTATGTGCAGGGTCCTCTTAAGTCTCGCCAATGCTTCCACGAGATAATTGCCTTACACTGTAATCAAGGAACCTCAAAACCATATGCTGTCTCTTGAATTTCCCATAAAACTTTCCTTTGTGTAGCCAAATAGCAGCACCTGCCATCCAAGTACCCTCTTGGAATAGAGTTTACAAATAAAAAATTACTTTACCTTGCCAATAAGTAAATAAATAAATATTTAAAAAAGGAAAGGAAGAAACAAACATTTCTCAAGGGCTCACTTTGTGCCTAGGCAAGTGCTTTAATATACATATTTTATTTTAATATTAACAATAATGCCTATTTCTTTGAGTGTTTAATATTTGCCAAGTACTTTATAGTGTAGAATCTTATTTAATTCTCACAACACCATAAAATATGTATGTAGAATCTTATTTAATTCTCACAACACCATAAAATATGTATGGTTATTCTCCATTGCAAGAGAAGTTTAAATTACCACTCAAAGATTGTAACTGTAGGATTTGGTATTCCCAACCAAGAAGTTGAATAGTGTAAGGCTAGAGAAATTAAGCTTTTCCAGAACATGACAAATAACAGAGAAATAATGAAATTTAAAATCAATTTTTTTAAAGATTTTATTTATTTATTTGAGAGAGAGAATGAGATAGAGAGCATGAGAGGGGGGAGGGTCAGAGAGAGAAGCAGACTCCCTGCTGAGCAGGGAGACCGACGTGGGACTCGATCCCGGGACTCCAGGATCATGACCTGAGCCGAAGGCAGTCGCTTAACCAACTGAGCCACCCAGGCACCCTAAAATCAATTTAATTCATTTATAAAGGTGAAGCCAGACACTTGAGTTATTCCCTGAAAAGCACATGCTCATATATCTTTTAAAATTTTTCATTAAACTTGTTATGGTTTTTTTGAGGCCAGCACATCAATAGATTTTAGAAAACAATTTACTATAAAATTCACATGAATGGATTTAGAGTGTAACTCTATCTTAATGAGGTATTACACCCTTAAAAGGACTAAAAATATATGCAGTCTAAGTTACTTTTCCAATTCTTAAATATTTAGCATCATTTGATAAAACATCAACCTGTTTATTGCAAATCAGACATTTTTACAGCTTGATTTACTTTGCTCCCAGGGAATGTTATGAATCAGACTATTTATGAAGAATTAATCATAAGATTTATTTGTTCTCTGAAGTGTTGATAAGCAAACTTTTTAATCTAGAAAACAGCATTTCTGGACTTCAAGGAGATACTGGCTAAGCTGATTTATCTATTTTATTAGAGGTTATAAATAACTAAGCAGATCAAACTGATATTTATTTGAAGTTCCCTTGTCTAGTTGATAAAATGAGACTATTTTCCATCAGAATTTTCATAAACCAAATATATGATTGTGCCCTACGGTGTAACATAACTCTAGGTATATCCAAAGTCATGACCACAACATTTGCTTTGCCCTTAATGGTTAGAAATTTTGTACTGATTATAATAAAATAAATATTTTTATTTTAAATTAAATAGATATTGTAAAATAAAATAAATAGCCATGCATTTATTCAATTCTTGTCTGAAAGTTGCTAAATGATTCAACTTCTACCCAGCCGTGATACCTTGATTAACACACCCTCTGGGAAGGAAGCTTAGGATTGTTTATATGAACTCAGCTGTTTTGTCTAAAAACATCAGTTGGAGGATGAAGAAATCTTTTCTCCAAATGAAATGTCATGCATTAAACCAAAGGAGAGTTTTTTGTTCTTTTTTTTTTTTTTTTTTTTTCCCTTTCCATGAAGGTCCCGGAGCAACAATAAGTTTGTCTGAACTGCCCCGCAACAAACCCTAATTAGTCCTTTTTTTTTTTTTTTTGAGAAAGTAAGCATGGTGGCCATAATGCCAGAATGGAGAATTCATGTTTTCTTACTTCCACCCTACCTCTGACTTTCTTCTTTTGACCGCAAAGGGCTACAGCTAGTGGGAAAGAGAAGGAAAGAGGGATAAACCTAGTACTCATAGCTGTACCCCGGGAGACAGCCCAAGGCAGTATAAAAACAACAGAGTCCGGAGTCAGACAGACCTGATACTCGTATTTTAAATTAATTTTGTTTAGCAAACACTTACGTGGATCTAGATGTATTCCAGCCACATTCTAAACTCTTCGCTAATATTGCCTAATCTAATCCTTACAGTAATTCAAATGAGGGTGGGACTCTTCCTGTACCCATTTTGTAGATAAAGAAACTGAGTCACACAGATGTTAAGCAACGTGCCAGGGGTGCCTGGGTGGCTCGGTGGGTTAAGCGTCTACCTTTGGTTCAGGTCATGATCTCAGGGTCCTAGGATTGAGCCCCCAGTCAGGCTCCTTGCTCAGCAAGGAGTCTGCTTCTCCCTCTCCTTCTGCTCCTCCCTCTGTTCATTCTCTCTCTCTCTCTCTCTCATATAAATAAAATCTTAAAAAAAAAAAGAAGCAACATGCCAAAATCACAAAGCCAGCATGTGACGGAGGCTAGACCTAAGTGCTATGAAATGTGCACTCTTCACCACCATGTACAATGAAGCTGTCTCTCCAAATCTTGGCCAAACCACTTAGTGCCAGACCTTCTTGGACACTTAACCTCTCTGAGCTTCAATTTCTTCAGTTGAAAAACTGGAATTATAGCTACAGTCAATGACTGCTATGAGTAGTCATATAACATTTTCTGATGGTCCTATTCCTTATGAATATCTTCTCAGCACAGATAGACCCAACAAATTTTCCTTCTCCAGGTATTGCCACACCCAGTCAAATATATATTTGGGGAGGGTAGCCCATTTTACATTATTAGAATTAGTATTTAATGGCATTCTTATACAACACATTATATTCTAAAACCTATCCTAATATTTCTAACTTATTTTATACCTCTCTCATTAGATTGGTGTCTGCATCAGAGTGGGCAAATGTGTCTGACTTATTTTAAACTCTATCCTCAGCAACCACAGAGGGCTTAACATGTGGGAGAAATTCAGTAAGTATAATGTCATAAAAGGATGAGGGAATGGTTTTCCTACTATTTGTAACATTTCCATCAA
The DNA here is from genome assembly GCF_002201575.2 of Neomonachus schauinslandi. Lineage (NCBI taxonomy): Eukaryota > Metazoa > Chordata > Mammalia > Carnivora > Phocidae > Neomonachus > Neomonachus schauinslandi. Next base: position 180,416,678 of record NC_058405.1, on the reverse strand, counting down.
CAACATGCGTTAGTAAATGCATCTTCATTAATAGGTATGCTATTAATGATAGCATTTCCTAGGAATGATAGCAATATAAGTGATCCAAAAGAAAGACATCAAATGAAATCACAATTTTGCAAAAGAAAAAAAAAAACAACAAAATAAAGGCCCAAAGGCATTTGACAAGTTCTTAAGTTGTTGAGGTACCAAATTGGTGTCTTTTTCATTTGAGATAAAAAAGTGAATTACATGATGTTATGAAATGAGAATCACGGATCAATAAAACAAAAATAAACTAAAATATAACAATGATAGGGGCACCTGAGAGGCACAGTTGGTTAAGCCTCCCACTCTTGATTTCAGGATCTCACGCCTCAGGAGATTAAGCCCTGCATCAGGCTCTGCACTCAGCTGGGAGTCTGCTAGAGAGTCCCTCCCTGTGCCCCTCCCCCCCACACATGCCTCGCTCTCTCAAATAAATAAAGAAATCTCTAAACTAAAATAACAAAGATAGCAATACCAAACAGCAACCAAAATCATAAAGCAAGGTATTTAAATAACATTCTTCCAAAAGTATTGATCCTGTCCAGATGGACATGAGAACTAACTTTCAGAGCCACATGATTTGGATGCTCACTTCAGTCTAGGGAGCTGCAAGTGAACAAAATCTCCATATGTGATTAACAGATATCTTAAGTACCTAAACCTCACCTTAAACTGCATTCGGGAGACAAAGACTTGCCCAGAACAGCCATAGCTCACAAATACTCATGAATGGCTCCATATGACTGTGTCTGGAAGCCAGTGGGTTCATACAACTCAAATTCAGAACTGAATTACAATGAAATATTAAAGGCAAAATTGTATGTACCTTATACTTTAATGAGAGATTTATTGGAAGCAGGCTTTTTTTTTTCTTAGTTTGGAGATTTGCATTTCTATATATTCATATATATGGATATAGCTGGATGTGTAAAACAGCTCACTAAGCTGAGTGTTTGACAATATATTGACTTACCAGGTTAAAAAAAAAAAGAAAAATATATGAAACCTTTCTGAAATGAAGAGTGAATCTGCAGAAGGAAACTGAAGTGCTTTTACAAAAATGGACTTGAAGTCAAAACCAAAAGATAAATGTGTGTTTAAAATTATTTGTGGGCAAGCCTCCCATCTTAAATATTTGAAGTATTCAGGCCTCCAGGCACCTGTTCAAGTTTGTACCAATTCTCCCCCAGGCAGCTGCCTCACTTGCCTCTGTCTCAGGCTGGTCCTGAACTTGGTCCAGGATGAATTGCTGATGAGCAAATCCAGCTGGTGCTAAATGACAGGTGTTGGTTCCTGATTGCCTTTGGTGGTGTGGGATAATTCTTAAAGAAGGGAAAGAAAGGAGCTATCAAATACTTGTCCTAAAATCTACCTTTTAACATTTGTGCTCAAAATAAAAGCATACACTAGAAAAATTAATGGGCCAATATTAAGCTAAAGAATACCCTTTTTAAGATTCTTTATTTAAATACAATTTAATTAACATATACTGTATTATTAGTTTCAGAGGTAGAATTTAGTGATTCATCAGTGGCATATAACACCCAGTGCTCATTACATCAAGTGCCCTCCTTAATGCCCATCACCCAATTATCCCTTCCCCCCACCCAACTCCCTTCAAGCAACCCTCAGTTTGTTTCCTAGATTTAAGAGTCTCTTATGGTTTGCCTCCCTCTCTATTTTCATCTTATTTTATTTTTCCTTCCTGTCCCCTATGTTCATCTGTTTTGTTTCTTTAATTCCACATATGAGTGAAATCATATGGTATTTGTCTTTCTTTGATTGACTTATTTTGCTTAGCATAATACCCTCTAGCTCCATCCACGTCATTGCAAATAGCAAGATTCCATTCTTTTTGATGGCTGAGTAATATTGCAAAATCTATAAAGAATACCTTTTCTTAATGAATGTAAAGTTATAGACAATAGTAGCACAGCAAAGAGGTGACAGGCAACATTGGTGAGATTTGAGGCATCTACAATATTCCCAGAGAACATACCCTTGTGACCACTGAAGCTTTGAATCCATGTAGATGGGTTGACCTAATGGTTCAGAGTCATGAAGAACTGCAAACGTCATGAACATCCAGACTGTAGGTCCCTGGCAATGCAGGCATGGAACACTTTCCATAGGGTATGAAGCTAAGAACAGTGCCTCCACAACCAGATGGCCACAGAAATGCTCCCAATTCCATCCTAGAATCCAGCGAGATGTTTCTGGATGGCAACATGACGTACCTCAGGAATCAGCAAAATATGATCCACAGGTCAAATCCAGCCTGTCTTGATATACTCATGATCTAAGAATGATTTTTCCCTTTTTATGTGGTTAAAAAGAATCAAAAGGAGAAGGATATTTAATGACACATGAAAATTATGTGAAATTCAAATTGTAATGGCTATAAATAGTTTTATTGGAACAAACCACATCCCATTTGTTTACATATAGTTGATGGCTGCTTTCATGACAGAGTAGTTGTGACAGAGACTATCGTCCACAGAACCTAATGTATTAACTATCTGTCCCTTTACAAAAAACAATTTGCTGACTCCTGACATAGCCTCCTACCAGCTGCGGTAATATGAAATGTACTAACACACTCTGAGGCTCGTTTTCCTCATCTGACTACAGAGTTGTTAGGAATATTACATGAGATAAAGGACTGTAAAGTACCTAACATAATGGCAGTAAATGGTTGCCATTTTTTTCTTGGTGGAATGGGAAGGAGAGAAGTATTTCTTGGTCTCTGTGTTGTGATGCTACACAATGGAAGTGGCCACCAGTCTCACTGAGGTTTCTGGCTGCCTGACACTGTATTGGATGCTGCCTTAGTCACGTCTGGCTGCATAACAAAATACTATAGACTGGATGGCTTAAACAACAGACATTTATTTCTCACAGTTCTGGAGGCTGGGAGTGCCATGGTTTGAGCGTGTGGTCAGGTTCTGGCTTGCAGATGTTCTCCTTTTTGTTATATTCTCACATGATGGGATAAGTACCCACAGAAGAAGAAGGAAGAAGAAACACCAGAGCACATTCTTTCTCTCCCTCTCTCTCTCTCTCTCCCCCCATCATGTGCTCTACCCTCATTACTTAATCTAACCCTAATGACCTCCCAAAATTCTCACCTTCAAACTATCACTCTGGAGATTAGGACTTCAGTACATGAATTTGGATGGAAGTGGGGCAAGGTGACATTCAGTCCATGAGGGACATTGTAGCTGAATCCCCAGCAGTTAATCCACCATTTCTTCAATGTGTAGCAGCATTTGATTTCACACCAGCTTTAGGAAAGAACCCTCATTAGGAGAACCTTAACCAGTGAGGCACCCCCATTGAAGTCAACCAGAGGGAGACATTTTCAGTTATCTCAGTGCCTAAAAGGTGCCACTATACAAAACGAAACAAAAAAAAATACAGGTTTCCATCCAATTAAGAAATGTTACACCCAAAAAGTCAACGGCACCCATTATGAGTAACATCCAGGGTTATGTAGCCCATCTTGCCATATTTCCAGGTAACCTACTCCTTAGCCAAACCCTATATGTCCAATGAACATGGATGTCAGGACACTTGCTGGGGATTTCAGGACATAAATGTTCTCTCTTCTATGCAGTGCTGTCAGCAGATATGAAACCTAAAACTGCTACTGCATGTCATTTTATGACTAGGGAATCCAGCTTAAAGTGGAAGAAGCAATACAGAGCAGAACCAAGCCATAAGAATCAGCAAAGAAGAAATTGTACCCAAGCAAGCCACATCTGGACCATTTCCAAACTGTGAGTTTCTCAAGCCTGCAGAGCTTAAGTCACTTTGAGTTAAATTTCTTGAAATTTGCCAACAAGATCAATTAATTACTGCAGTCAAGACCTGCCTGTGAGTTCAGGTGATGGTAGACCTACCCATACTGCTGGTGACCCTATTACAGGCCAGCAGTCAGAGAATCAGGAAACTGACTTGACAATGTGCTTAACTTTTATAAGTTGGGATCCATTCGCAGTTTATAAAACCTCTCATATACATTCCTTAACAAACTTAACTTTTTACTTAGTGTCACTGTATTCAAAGCTCTATGCTCAACCACAAGAGATGTAACGATGGATCAGACATGTGACTAGTCCTCAAGGACTTAGTGACCTCGTGGTGAAGAACAACATACAAATTACACGAGATATTAAAATAGAAGGCAGAATAAAGTGAGAGGCAGGCTCTGCACAGTATTAAAGCCAGAGGAGAGTTATTGCCCCCATTAGATCCTCACAACTGTTCTGTGGGGAGATGGAACAGATGTTTTTATCCTCATTGTTACAGATTAGAAGATTCTGAAAGGTCCAGTGTAACTGGAGTAATTAGTGACACATTAATTGTGCTCAGAGATTCTGGCTCAAAGCCCAATATATTTTCCATTCTTCTAGGAAACTTCTATAACAGCCTCATAGAAAAAAAAAAGGGTATTGTTTATTAAACACCGCATAAAAGGCTGACATACAGGAACCAGACCTATACTGTCAAGGAATAAAATGAGAAATGTATAAGATAATAAGGACCAATGGAGTCTGTGAAAAACCAGAGGCCACCTGTTCCAATCAAGGGGAAGCAACCATTCAGCTCATTATTGGCCAATATTGTCAGAGCTTTACATTTTTTAAGAGATTCTGAATTCTAAAAATGGATATTTATAAAGTATTTTAACATTTTTATCAAGGCCTATCAATTCTTTCTTACATATCCTCCAAACAGCTGTCAGAGTGATCCATTTAAAAATAAAGGTTATCATTCCTCCATCCACCCCACATATTTGTCAGAATTCAATCACAAAGACCAGCCATCCTGGGTATCATAAGAGTCATTAACTTATTATAAGGGTTAGATCTTACATAATGTGGGAAGTAGGAATATGAAGGAGTCTAAAAGCTGAAGTGAGAAGACCTGGGAAAGAGCCACTGACCCATCACCTAATTCAGTGGCATGGGTGAACACCTAAGTCCCAGTGTGTGTGTGTGCGTGTATGTGTGTATGTGTGTAAATGTGTTTGTATGTGCATTTACACACACACTCACATATATATACATATATTTTTTCAATAAGCACATTTTATGTGAAGTCCCAAGTTTATAATTCATCTTATTGTGAATATATGTACAGTTATTAAAACTGATAAATGTATAAGCATAGCTATAGTTAATAGGTATAACAGTATCAGTGTAAGAACGTTCAACCCTGAGCATCAGATGAAATTCTTTTATTTTTTTTAAAGATTTTTTTTTATTTGACAGAAAGAGAGACAGCAAGAGTGGAAACACAAGCAGGGGGAGTGGGAGAGAGAGAAACAGGCTCCCCGCTGAGCAGGGAGCCCGATGCGGGGCTCGATCCCAGGACCCTGGGATCATGACCTGAGCTGAAGGCAGACGCTCCACAACTGAGCCATCCAGGCGCCCCCAGATGAAATTCTGACTCTGGCCTACTAGATAAGCAGCATCTCCTATAGAGTTCCATCTCTACACAGCTCATTTCTATGTGGAGGTACTACGTGTTTCACACTTAAAAACAAGTGACCAGATGACCCATTATTTCCTGAGGCATCATCACAGAGATCATTCCTTATTCAAAGACTGTTAATTTCCAACTAGGAAGTTCATATCAAACAGTTAACACATCAAAGTTGTCCAACGAACCAAAGCACCTCGCCAACGACATGCCTAAGCTTTTCTACTTATTCAGTATCCAAAGTTCTCTTGTTCACAAACTAGAGAGAGTCACACCATCTAATTGCAGGTATTCAGGCTTCATAGATGATTTGGTCTCATGAGTTTTTGTACATTTTATTTCCTGATACTGGGAGTAGTGAGAAATCACACCCAGCCCTCTCGTGAGATCCCTAGGATATGATATTATTAAAGATCTGAGGGGCGCCTGGGTGGCTCAGTCGTTGGGCGCCTGCCTTCCACTCGGGTCAGGATCCCAGGGTCCTGGGATCGAGCCCCACATCGGGCTCCCTGCTCCGTGGGAAGCCTGCTTCTCCCTCTCCCACTCCCCCTGCTTGTGTTCCCTCTCTCGCTGTGTCTCTCTCTGTCAAATAGATAAAATCTTAAAAAAAAAAATCTGAAATAACACTGGGGTGGCCTCTGGAACAGGCTGATTTGATGGAGCCCCACACTGTTCAGAGGGGATCGTAAGGAATTCCACTTTGTCTGCATCCTTCTCACACCACCTGATACAAAACATGTGCCTAATAAATATTTGTTGAATAAGTGATGGAGTAGAATGAATGAGAAAAAATATATGCAATGTGAACATGGGATTCTCTAGAATTTGGAGCTTTACTTTCTGGTGCAGCTAAGCAATAACAGAATTTAACACCAGAGTGTTTTCCATTTTTAAGTTGACATGCAGTGCTCCTCCAGAAAGCAGAGTCTGGTCGCTAACATTGACCAGGACAGAGCATCAGGTATGTGCCAGGCACGGGGACACATCAGCCACTCTCTTCAGACAGGTGTCATCCATGGGGTCAAGCAGCCCTCTCCTAATTCTTTACATAATGGACACTTGCTCTGAGATGTTAAATTCTCGTTAAGCAGCCCGGCCACGGTCAAGCCCAGCAACTCTTGGCCGATCTGCTTTCGCGTGTTGTGTTCTTATGCACACTGTACTGGGCGCTGCCTCCATCCAATATTCTGTCTACTAAATCAAACACAAGACACACACTGAGGTAATGAGGTCAGACTTTTGTCATATCTCTCCACGGAGAAATTTAAGAAAGAAGAACAAAGGTTGCACCTTTCAGATGGGTGAGAAGTAGCAAATTAAATCCTCATCTTGTCCCTATCACCACTACAAACAGAAAATCTATCTGAGAGCTCTAATGTCTTTGGACATCACATTACATGCATGTCAAATTTTGTAACTGATTATAACCCATTTCAAAACAACACAGGAATTTCCCCACAACTAAATAATTGGTACTGTACATTGTGAATGCCAAGTGGAAAGACAAAAAGAATGACAATCTTACAGAATATGTGGGTAGCAGAGCAAAACCTGTTTATGCTTGTCAAGCTGCATAACTCCTTCAGTTTTTTCTTTTTGACACATTTGAAATTAAGTCAACACAAGAACATGCTGGGAAAACCTGTTTCCTGGGATTACTAAAGTATAAATAAAATATAATACAGGAGATTTAGGTATTTTTTTTTTACAGATTTTGTAAGACTGTCCATACCTGTCTCCATAAGGATGACTGAACAAGCGTGGCTTTAAAATCTCAGTAGAGCTATGTGATTTCAAGGGGACCCACAGACTATAAATGGTAACATTTCTGCATATCTCAGTGTTTGTATATTGGTAATATTGTTTCAGTAGCGTCAACTGTGAAAAATGCAGAGCTCACTCAGTCACAGGAGAAAGGAAAGGAAATTGTACTGTTACACTACACTTAGGAAACATTTGGGGGATGGTATTCAAAATATTCAATACCATGTATGGCACAGGTATCTCCGTATCAGGCAATGACCCTGACCAATATGCATGCATGGGTATCAGCTGTAAATAACCAGTACAGCTAAGATGGTGTTCCAGGTGAATCTCAGCCTTGGGCATGTGTCTTACAAATACATGATTTCTTTTATTATATGGGAAGGTAGAAATGTGTTCCAATAAACATTTTATTCTTTCAAATAAACCTTAACTCTCATCTGTAAAAAAAAAAAAAAAAAAATCTCAGTGAGGCAGAATAAACATTTTTTTTTATCTCTTCATTGGTTTTCCCTTCCAGATTATAGTTCTATACACATCCGAAAGTACACTTATCCCACCTCTGAGGTTTTTAGGGTGTTCTCTTCTCTAAGATACTGATACACATTCTACGATGTTTGTTTCCTGTGTCTTAATCATGTCTTCTAAATCACTGGGCTCCTCAATTTTGTCCCTCAGCAGCATTACCAGTTTTCAGTTCTGTATGTTGTTTTTACTTGCTTAATTTTCTCCTACTTTTGTATTTCCTCCTCTCCCTCTCTCTCTCCTTCCTTTTTTTTTCTTTTTTTTTTTTCCTTTTCCCCATCTTCATCATACCTCTTTCTCATGGTCTACAAGATTCTGCATGATTGGTTCTTGTCTGTTTCTTTTAACCACTGTCTCCCCATTTTTTTTCTGTACACACATTAGTCTCCAGAATTAAACTTATAAATGTCCAACTCAGAGCATTTATGTTTGCTATTTGTTTGACCTAGAATGCTCCCTTCCAAATCTTCTTTTCCATCAATGCTATCACATATGGCTATGCACGGGGTATAGCACAACTCCATGGACAGCACTCATTTAGACTGTGATGTGACTGATTTTCCCTAAGTTTTAGAACATGGCAGGCTGTTTTTCCACTCTAAAGGACCTGGCATCTGTATTATATTGTCAAAGAAGTCTTTTCTCCCAACCATATCTAAAGCCCTTCTACCCATCCTGTCCTATCCAGGAACTCTTTATTTTATCATTGTGTTGGTTTCCTTCATAATGGCTACTGGAATAAGCAATTGTCCCATTAATTGATTTGTTACATATTCATCATATCTCTTCTCTAAGCCAAAGTTACTTGAGTTTTGTGACCTGTGACTTTTTCCACCTTGTTCTAAGGCATATTTTGTAATGTCTGTAATATCTTAAACCATGCCTGATACATACAAGGCCCTTTATAAATCAGTATTGAATAAATAAAAACACAAATGAGTAAATTGGTGAATACATTTTCCCTGAACATATTTATTTTTCTTTCTCATTGCCAGGGTCCCCATTACAATTAGGTAGAATAAAAACCAGCCTCAAAATAACGGTCTCACCATCCAGCTGCTGTGTAATACATTTCCCCAGTTCCATGAATCTTTCTCTTCTTTGAAGGCATGTGATTAAAATTTAATTGTGCCTGTGAAATACAGCTTATCAGTTAACACCACTTTAACATTTTTGTTGATGCACATAATGTGTTCAACGATGGCAAGATGAAGTAGGGCTTGTGTGAAGTCAGTGTAGGATAGTGGATGGTGGAGAAGGCAGAAGAGAGTTTATCGATGAAGAGATGGGATAACCCCACAAAGATTTTTCCATCTGGTTTATAAATCTAACCAAGGACAGACTGTTCACTGCTTAACAGGTACTAAGACTGAAGCTGATATTTGTGATGTCCTAAACCGTATTCCTTCTGCCCATTTGATTTCAGCGCAGTGTTAGTGGATATTTCCCTGCACTTTGTGGCTTTCTGTTAAGGCATTCTCTCTGTTTTGCTCTCTACCTTGAAAGGCCATTCAGCCAAACACAGCCACAACCTAGAACTGGAGGACTAGAGAGAGGAATTAATTCCCCTGGGAGCAATTTCCAACTGTAGAGGTAGAGGATTTTATGGCTAAATGTTTTAGACTTTCTCCATCTTTGGTGAGACACTTGTGAGGCAGTGTCTACATTACTACTCAGAGGGTCAACTGAAGGGTTGAGCCACGGTTACCCAGAAGCCAATGATGCACTGAATATTGGGTTCTTTTTTTCCTGGTCTCACCTTCCACACTTTCTTACTAGTACCTTTTGGAATCTCTTTCCAAGTACATGACCTGGATGCAATTATTTGCTTTAGTACCTACTTCTGGGGGAAACCCAAAAGATAAGGACTCTAATTTTGTCCCGTCTTGTTTCATTTGTACCCATCCATCCTCTTCACAGCAACCTCTGTCACAGTTCTATAATGCTCAATAATAAATTCAGAACTTTTTTTAAGTAAAAAAATACATAAAATAAACCCATTATCAAAATAAGGGTGTTTAAAATCTAAACACCCCAAATTTGAGCATTCTCATTTAAGCGATTTTATTTCTTTTGACTAAGCCCACCTCATCTTACACATGCACAAATTATATTTATCTCCAACTTTACAAATGAGATACTGAATAAAATTTTAGAAGCTAACAAAATAAAGCAAGACACAAAAAGACTTAAATTTATATACAGACCCAGGATTTACTACTTTCAGAAATGAGGAAATTGTTCTTCATCTTTCTAGCTTTATTTCCTCTTTTGTGAATTGGTGAGTAGGACATCCATCTTATAGGTTAATGTTAATGATTAGCTTTAAAGCACACCTCCCTACACTAGTTTCCATGCATTAATTAAAAGAAGAAAATACAAAAAAAAGTACAGTTGATTCTGTAACAATAAGGGTTTGAATGGGTCCACTTATGTAGAAATGTTTTTTTTTTTTTTGATACATGGAGTGCAGTACTATAAATGAAATGTACTTCTCTTCTGGGTATTATGTTAAAGTCAGACTGAGAAAGACAAATACCATAGGATTTAACTCATGTGCAATTTGAAAAACAAAAAAGATGAATAAAGAAACAAAAAGAAGAATATTCCTTATGATTTTCTTAATAACATTTTCTTTTCTTCTTTCTTTATTGTAAGAATACAATATATAATACATATGACATATAACATATGTGTTAGTTGACTACTTATCTTATTGGGCAGGCTTATGATCAATAGTGAGCTATGAGCAGTTAACTTTTAAGAGAGTTAAAAGTTATACACATAAACCGGAATAGAGACACCATAAATAGATCATGATTATAGGGTCAATTAATCTTGACAAAGGAGGCAAGAATATTCAATGGGAAAAGATAGTCTCTTCAAAAAATGGCGATGGGAAACAGGACAGCTACATGCAAAATAATGAAACTGGAGCACTTTCTTACACCATACACACAAATAAATTCAAATGGATTAAAGACATAAATGTGAAATTTAAAACCATAAAAATCCTAGAAGAGAGCACAGGCAATCATTTCTCTGACATTAGCCATAACAATATTTTTCTAGATATGTTTTCTAAGGCAGAGAAACAAAAGCACACAAACTATTGGTACTACATCAGAATAAAAAGCTTCTGCACAGCAAAAGAAACAATCAACAAAACTAAAAGACAACCTACTGAATGGGAAAAGATATTTGCAAATGATATATCTGATAAAGGGTTAGTATCCAAAATATATAAAGAACTCATACAACTCAACACAAAAAATCTGATTAAAAAATGGACAGAGGTACTCTAAGTAATTATCTAATACTGACATTTATTTCAGCCATGTTTTAACTTTCTACTTAAGAAAGAACTAAGTTTTTTGTTCCTTATACTCTTTGAAAGTATTCATGCGGGGCACCTGGGTGGCTCAGTCGGTTAAGCATCTGCCTTCAGCTCAGGTCGTGGTCCTGGAGTCCTGGGATCGATTCCCGCATCAGGCTCCCTGCTTCTCCCTCCCCCATGCCCCTGCTTTTACGCTTTCTTTCTCTCTGTCAAATAAATAAATAAAATATTTTTTTTTTAAATGGAACTACTTATGCATGTGTTTCTCCTACATGTAGCCAATAAATCTTTTTTTTTAAATAAAAAGTAAAAATAAAAAAAAGTGGACAGAGGAACTGAATAGACATTTTTCTAAAAAAGACATACAGATGTCCAACAAACACATAAAATGATGCTCAACATCACTCATCCCCAAGGAAATGCAAGCCACAATGAGATATTATCTCACACCTGTTAGAATGGCTAAAATTGGGAAGACAAGAAACAACAAGTGGTGTTGTCAAGGATGTGGAGAAAGAGGAACCCTTGCACACTGTTGGTGGGAATGAAAATTGATAATCACTGTGGAAAACAGCATGGAGTTTCCTTAAAAAATTGAACTATTGTATAATTCCACTATTGGGTATTTACCCAGGGTAAATTAAAAAACTAACTTGAGGGCGCCTGGGTGGCTCAGTCGGTAAGCGTCTGCCTTCGGCTCAGGTCATGATCCTGGAGTCCCGGGATCGAGTCCCGCATCGGGCTCCCTGCTCGGCGGGGAGTCTGCTTCTCCCTCGGACCCTCCCCCCTCTCATGTGTTCTCTCTCTCATTCTTTCTCTCAAATAAAAATAAAATAAAATCTTTAAAAAAAAAAAACTAACTTGAAAAGATATATGCATCCCTATGTTTATTGCAATTAGTTACAATAACCAAGACATGGAAGCAGCTTAAGTATCCATAAATACATTAATGAATAAAGAAAATGTGATACACACAGACACACACAGACACACACCACACACAGGAATATTACACAACTATAAAAAAAATCACATCATTCTATTTGAGACAACATGGATGGACCTAGAGGGTATTATGTTAAGTGAAATAAGTCAGACTGAGAAATACAAATACCATATGATTCCACTCATAAGTGGAATCTAAAAAAAATGAATAAACAAAGAAAAAGCAGAATCAGGACTATAAATACAGAGAACAAACTGATGGTGGTCAGAGAGGAAGGGGGTTGGGGGTTGGGCAAAATAGGTGAAGAGGAGAGGGAGATATAAGCCTCCAATTATGGAATCAGTAAGTCACGAGAATAAAAAGCTGAGCATAAAGAATACAATCAATGATATTGTGATAGCAGTGTAATAGCATAGATGGTAGCTACAGTTGTGGTGAACATAGCGTAATGTACAAGCTTGTCAAATCACTAAGCTGGGGGGCGCCTGGGTGGCTCAGTTGGTTAAGCGACTGCCTTCAGCTCAGGTCATGATCCTGGAGTCCTGGGATCGAGTCCCGCATCGGGCTCCCTGCTCGGCGGGGAGTCTACTTCTCCCTCTGACCCTATCCCCTCTCATGCTCTCTCTATCTCATTGTCTCTCTCAAATAAATAAATAAAATTTAAAAAAAAAATCTTAGGGGCGCCTGGGTGGCTCAGTCGTTCTGCGTCTGCCTTCGGCTCAGGTCATGATCCCAGGGTCCTGGGATCGAGCCCCGCATCGGGCTCCCTGCTCGGTGGGAAGCCTGCTTCTCCCTCTCCCTCTCCCCCTGCTCTCTCTCTCTCTCTGACAAATAAATAAATAAAATCTTTTTAAAAAATGTCATATTTGGGGAGCCTGGGTGGCTCAGTCGTTAAGCGTCTGCCTTCAGCTCAGGTCATGATCTCAGGGTCCTGGGATCCAGCCCCGCATCGGGCTCCCTGCTCCGTGGGAAGCCTGCTTCTCCCTCTCCCACTCCCCCTGCTTGTGTTCCCTCTCTCGCTGTGGCTCTCTCTGTCAAATAAATAAATAAAATCTTTAAAAAAAATCACTAAGCTGTACACCTGAAACTAATGTAATATTTTGTGTCAACTATACTGAAAAATTAAAAAATAAAAAAAAGTTGTGCACAGGTTTCCACTGTGTGGGGGCTAGTGCCCCTAACCACCCCCCACATTGTTCAAGAGTTAACTGTACAGCTAAATATACCAACATGGGAAAAATTTCCAAAATATAGATATGAAGAAAACAAATTTTAGAATTATATTATAGCACAAACTGATTTATGTTTAAAACAAACCTATAAATCTATCATCTATCTATCATCTATCTTTTATCTATCTATCATCTATATCTATATCTCAAAAAAATCTCAATCACAAAAAAAATCTTAAATCACAAAAAATCTCAGGTAGGTGTATGATTTTTAGATGGAACATTGACTGAAGGTGTAGTTGAAGGTGGTTCACTTTTTATTCTATATACTTCCCCAAATTTTGTATTTTATGGTACTAAGAGTATCTATTCATGTATTCCTTATATAAATATTCCCTAACCCTTTCTATACATAGAACTCATCTTATGTGAAATTCACCAGTCTAGACTGGAAGCTCTTCACAAAAAGCTTTATTTTACTGTGGAAACAAACAAAAAGCAGAATTTGTTTGTCTGTTAGCTATCACAGAGACAGTGTGGTGCCTTGGCCATCCTAACCATTCAGTAAATTTTCAGTGATTACATTAATGATTAAATAAATAAGTGATTGATTAAGTAGAGACAGGAAAGCTCCAATCTCTGTTAAGATGGGCGTATCATCCTTACGGTTGTCCAGAAGCATGAAATCCAGTATAACCTAAAAGCTGCAGGTAAGTGGCTTGAATGAGGTTTCTAGAAACTCACTTTTGCTTTCTATTTAGTGTCCAACAGTACTTTTCTAGGATTGTTGCTATGACAGGAGATGATGGTGGTGTGGTATGTATTTACTTGAAGTTGGAGAGATAAGTTGGTTTTCCAGAAACATCTTAAAGAGAAGTTAAATGTCAGTATCATTTTCATCAATACTCTCATGAAAACTATTTGGAATAACAAATCTATTTTAGGTTTATGAAGTGCTTTGAAATCTGTGTTACTCTAAGGTGATGGTAGTGATTAGAAACTGCTCAGACATGCAACCACCCATGTTTAGTCTGATAAGATTTGGCTTTTTATGTCAAAGTGTTCAGATTCCTGGCTCAGTTTAACAATGCTGTTTGTCATTCTTTCTCTTCTCTTTTTAATATACCTAATCTCCAGTCTCTGGGAAAGAGAAATAACAAATTTTAATGTACATTGACATCAAAGCCAGTAATTCTTTTCTGAAACTTCTGAGAAAATCCATCATCAGATAGCTTGCTGGAATCATCTATCTTTTGAATAAAACTTTCAGAATTATGAAATCGTGATTCGTAAAGCCAAGATTTGAATCCAGGCTACTTGACTGCAGAGCCCAGTAAATATCAAGTAATATTTAAGTACATATTATTCAAATGAGATAAAGCTTAAGATGTTCAGTGAGAATCTGTTTCAATCAAATCACTGTTCCAGAAGTAACTGGTCATGGTATATCTTTGCTGTACAATGGATGGTGTGGATTATGGTGGTGATGTCACCACTGACCACAGGGTGTTACAGAAAGCTGAAAAAGCTGGTCTCAGATCGGTGGGTACCACCCTCTGAAATATTATGCTTAATATCTGTTTTCCACATGATAAAACTAAGATTTGGGGAAGTGGAGTAAATTGCCCAAATTCACATACCATAATTTGAATGTAGGCAGTCTATCCATTCTTCCAATCATATTGATTGTATTTCTTCCATATTCAAATTAGGGTGCTAGAAATAACTCATATGGCTTAATCTTATCCTCTTTTTTTTTTTAAACCACTTACTAACTCTCTCACTAGACTAGCAAATATGAAATTGCATTTGCCCAAATAAGTATTTAATTGAGGGCCAAAACAATGCTTTGTAGGAATTATAAGATTGGATTTAAACAGGGTATAAAAAGGGAGCGGACCTGGGGAAGTGGAAAATCACTGGAGATATTTATAGGCAAAGGGAACTACACACCTGGCCTTAAATATGGAGGAGTCTTGCATGGCAGCTAAGTAACAATGATGCTATTATCATGATAATAGGTAAACGTTATTGGATGCTTACTCTGTGCCAGGAATTTGCCTATCATATGCTATCTAATGTTCATTTTATGAGTTAACAATCAATAGTGTAGATGGGTAAATTAACTTATTCATATCACACAGCTAGTAAATTTCAGAGTAGGGGCCACAACTAAGCATGTCTTATTCCAAACCTCATCTTGTCAAGCTTTTGTAATATTATCAACAGTTAGGAACAAAAGAAGATTTTATTATTAAGAGCTTTTTCTCCTGATTCTGAAAAGATGGTAGTCAGTGGAAGTTGCAGACTATAGACTTATGGGCTCAGGAAACACAAGAGAGCCACCTTTCAGGACTTGAACTGACCTCACCAAAAGGAGTTTGTAACTGAACCAGACTGCTTGGCACCTGATAACCGTGTAATGGTGCGAAGATGATTTCGTGATGGCATCCTAATTGAAGACAACCTGTTCCCATTAAAGACCTGGGGACTCTTTGTGGAAAGAATTTAGCACAATGCATTCCTAATGTCTCTGAAGAAGATGGAACTGGGCACATTTCCTTGGCAGTCTGACCTTGCCGTTTGGATGAACTTCTTGGTGAAACTCACCCTGAAACCCTAACTCAGGTAATATTTCCATACTCCATATTTTTCTTAGATTTCTTAATAATCTGCTATGCTTCATAATACATTCAACCTTATGTTATTAATATTTATTCACCTGATATCAGTCTACTCCTGAACTATCAGTACTAAAGGCAGAAACCTAATCTTAATTATCTATGATTATACTCTTCACGTGCAGCACCTTGCATCGTCATGTCTTGCTGATAGAAGTCCAGTACCAGGATTATTTATTGAATGAATCAGTTAATTAGTTACCAGTGAAAGGTGAAGAACTGCAGCCATGACTAGTGCCTTCATTTGTTTCAATACTCTCATGATTTTTATCTACTTTCAAAGTGTCCAGAAATGGCATCCAGTATATGACTGGGCCAGGCTTATCCTTGTGAATCTTCATCATAACAAGACCCAAAGTATGACACTGACAGTCTTTTTATGATTTCTTTACTATTCGTGTTACTTGGCCTCTCAGACTGTAGCATTCAGGAAAAATATGCTCAAATATCTGAAAATATTCATAACAGGAAAATTTGATTAATAAGCATTGGGATTTCCCTTTGAAAAGTTGTCATCCCCATCCATATACAGGCAGACTTTCTCATGTGGTTAACACATGACTAGGCTATCAGACTGAAACAGGAGAAACAGCCACGCTCATATCTCACCATACTTGAGTCCTTTGATCCTTTATTTGGATGGATGTAATTCTCCGAAGGAATTAAAGAAAAAAATTTACTTTATAAGTGCTTAGAACATCTAATGAAAACCACTTTCTTTTAAAATGAATAAATAAAATCAATGGCACAACAACCTTAAGTAAAATTATCATATATCGTATATATATTGTGTGTGTGCATATGAGTGTGTGTGCTGTGTAGATGTAACTATTAGGTGCGCACACAGCAGCAGAGAAGTTATTAATGCATTAAAACTTATCATTAAAAATATTCATATTTTAAAAGGAATTCAAAGAGTATCTATACTTTTACTAAAAGCTATCTAGACCTTTATACCTCCATTATATTATTAAATTCTACTTTTAAAATTAACTAACTTGAATAAATGACAAATAGAATTAAAAAAAAAACTAAAGGGTATAAAAGGTTAAAAGTGAAAAGAACTGTCATCAACATTAACTCTCCATTTCCCTTCTCCACCTCATATAGTCTCCATCCTTGGAAGGAAACCATTGCCACCAATTCTGGACTTGGACCTGCAGAGATTTTCTATCCTTATACAATTGGCTTCTGTCAGTACAGTATAGACCCATCTCTTCTATATATTTTAGAGGTCCATAAGACCCCATGGTATTGATGCTATATTTTACTTTAATTACTTGTTAACTTGATGGATTCTCTACTGGATTGAAATTCAGAACTTTGTTCATAGCAGCAATGTCTGCAATAGCCAAACTGTGGAAAGAGCCAAGATGCCCTTCAACAGATGAATGGATAAAGAAGATGTGGTCCATACATACAATGGAATATTACTCACCATCAGAAAGGATGAATACCCAATTTTTACATCAACATGGATGGGACTGGAGGAGATTATGCTAAGTGAAATAAGTCGAGCAGAGAAAGTCAATTATCATATGGTTTCACTTATTTGTGGAACATAAGGAATAGCATGGAGGACATTAGGAGAAGGAAGAGAAAAATGAAGGCAGGGGAAATCCGAGGGAGAGATGAACCATGAGAGACTATGGACTCTGAGAAACAAACAGGGTTTTAGAGGGGAGGGGGGAGGGGGAATTGGTTAGCCCGGTGATGGGTATTAAGGAGGGCACGTACTGCATGGAGCACTGGGTGTTATACGAAAACAATGGATCGTGGATCACCACATCAAAAACCAATGATGTATTGTATGGTGACTAACATAACATAATAAAATTAAAAAAAAAAAAAAGAAATTCAGAACTTTTATTACTGGTTTATGTCTCCCTCAGCAGTGTTGATGCTCCCAGTGTGGACTGAAGTCTTTGACTTACTATAAACTTTTAATTACTGATCTGCAACAGAAGTATGGAAATTGAGTATCAGTATTTACAAACTTTAATAGAAAACTGATATTGTTGGGCACCTGGGTGGCTCAGTCAGTTAAGCATCTACCTTTGGGCATTGGGCTTCATTGTGTTCCCTGCTCAGGGGTGAGTCTGCTTCTCCTTTTCCCTCTGCTCCTCCCTCCCTGCTTATGTACGTTCTCTCTCTCTCTCAAATAAATAAGTAAAATCTTTAAAAAAAAAAAAAAAGAAAACTAATAATGTTGCAATAACTAAACGTATATGCAGTGTATTTAACAAAAGTATCAGTCTACAAAAGATTGTAGGGAAAAATATACCAGTGGTTACAGTTTGAGAAATACAGGACTTGGTTATGACTGATGAGCAATGATAATACAATGTAGGAAGTAAATAAATATCTGTGGAAAGAATAAATAATGAGTATGTATTCTTTTTTCAGCTTTATTGTAGTATGGACAAATAAAAATATATTTATGATGTTTCTATCACCTCATATAGTTACCATTTGTGTGTGTGGTTATGTGTGTGTGTGTGTATGTGGTGAGAACACCTGAGGTCAACTCTCTTAGCAGATTTCAAGTTACCACACATTGTAATTAATTACATTAACCATGATGCACCTCAGATTTCCAGAAATTTTTCTTCTTATAACTGAAAGTTTGTATACTTTGATAAGTATCACCCTTATCCCCACCTCCCCCACCTCTAGTAACCACCATTATACTCTCTGTTACTATCAGTTTGACTTTTTCATTTGGATTCCACATGTAACTGAGATCAGGTGATATTTGCCTTTCTGTGTCTGACTTATTTCATTTAGCATAATGTCCTCTGAGTTCACTCATGTGGTCACAAAAATCAGGATTAAATTTTTTTAATTATTATATTTTATTAACATATAATGTATTATTTGTTTCAGGGGTACAGGTCTGTGGTTCATCAGTCTTACACAATTCACAGCGCTCACCATAGCACATACCCTCCCCAACAACCATCACCCAGCCACCCCATCCCTCCCACCACCCTCCACTCCAGCAACCCTCAGTTTGTTTCCTGAGATTAAGAGTCTTTTATGGTTTGTCTCCCTCTCTGGTTTCATCTTGTTTCATTTTTCCCTCCCTTCCCCTGTGATCCTCTGTTTTATTTCTTAAATTCCACATATCAGTGAGATCATATGATACTAGTCTTTCTCTGATTGATTTATTTCGCTTAGCATAATACCCTCTAGTTCCATTCACATCGTTGTAAATGGCAAGATTTCATTTTTGGATGGCTGCATAATATTCCATTGTATATACATATACCACATCTTATTTATCCATTCATCTCTTGATGGACATCTAGGCTCTTTCCATAGTTTGGCTATTGTGGACATTGCTGCTATAAACATTAGGGTGCATGTGCCCCTTCAGATCACTACATTTGTATCTTTGGGGTAAATACCCAGTAGTTGCAGGGTAGCTCTATTTTCAACTTTTTGAGGAACCTCCATACTGTTTTCCAGAGTGACTACACCAGCTTGCATTCCCATCAAGAGTGTAAGAGGGTTCCCCTTTCTCCACATCCTCACCAACATCTGTCATTTCATGACTTGTTAATTTTAGCCATTCTGACTGATGTGAGGTGGTATCTCACTGAGGTTTTGATTTGGATTTCCCTGATGCTGAGTGATGTTGGGCACTTTTTCATGTGTCTGTCGGCCATTTGGATGTCTTCTTTGCAGAAATGTCTGTTCATGTCTTCTGCTCATTTCTTGATTGGATTATTTGTTCTTTGGGTGTTGAGTTTGATAATTTCTTTATAGATTTTGGATACTAGCCCTTTATCTGATATGTCATTTGCAAATATCTTCTCCCATTCTGTCAGCTGTCTTTTGGTTTTATTGACTGTTTCCTTTGCTGTGCAAAAGCTTTTTATCTTGATGAAGTCCCAGTAGTTCATTTGCCCTTGCTTCCCTTGCCTTTGGTGATGTTTCTAGGAAGAAGTTGCTGTGGCTGAGGTCGAAGAGGTTGCTGCCTGTGTTCTCCTTTAGGATTTTGATGGATTCCTGTCTCACATTTAGGTTTTTCATCCATTTTGAGTCTATTTTTGTGTGTGGTGTAAGGAAATGGTCCAGTTTCATTCTTCTGCATGTGGCTGTCCAATTTTCCCAACACCATTTGCTGGAGAGACTGTCTTTTTTCCATTGGATATTCTTTCCTGTTTTGTAGAAGATTAGTTGGACATAGAGTTGAGGTCCATTTCTGGGCTCTCTATTCTGTTCCATTGATCTATGTTTCTGTTTCTGTGCCAGTACCATACTGTCTTGATGATGACAGCTTTGCAGTAGAGCTTGATGTCCGGAATTGTGATGCCACCAGCTTTGCTTTTCTTTTCCAACATTCCTCTGGCTATTTGGGGTCTTTTCTGGTTCCATACAAATTTTAGGATTATTTGTTCCATTTCTTTGAAAAAGTGGATGGTATTTTGATAGGGATTGCATTAAATGTGTAGATTGCTCTAGGTAGCATTGACATCTTCACAATATTTGTTCCAATCCATGAGCATGGAATGTTTTTCCATTTCTTTGTGTCTTCCTCAATTTCTTTCAAGAGTATTCTATAGTTTTCTGAGTACAGATTCTTTTCCTCTTTGGTTAGATTTATTCCTAGGTATCTTATGGTTTTGGATTTTACAATTGTAAATAGGATCAACTCCTTAATTTCTCTTTATTCTGTCTTGTTGTTGGTGTATAGAAATGCAACTGATTTCTGTTCATTGATTTTATATCTTGCCACTTTACTGAATTTCTGTATGAGTTCTAGCAGTTTTGGGGTGGAGTCTTTTGGGTTTTCCACATAAAGTATCATATCATCTGCAAAAAGTGAGAGTTTCATTTTTTCTTTGCCAATTTGGATGTCTTTTATTTCTTTTTGTTGTCTGATTGCTGAGGCTAGAACTTCTAGTACTATGTTGAATAGTAGTGGTGATAGTGGACATCCCTCATGTTCCTAACCTTAGGGGGAAAGCTCTCAGTTTTTCTCCATTGAGAATGATATTTGCTGTGGGTTTTTCATAGATGGCTTTTATGATATCGAGGTGTGTACCCTCTCTCCCTGCACTGTGAAGAGTCTTAATCAAGAAAGGATGCTGTACTTTGTCAAATGTACTCTCTATTTAGAGAGTTTCATATGGTTCTTGTTCTTTCTTTTATTAATGTATTGTATCACACTGATTGATTTCCAGATGTTGAACCAACCTTGCAGCTCAGGAATAAATCCCACTTGGTTGTGGTGAATAATCCTTTTAATGTACTGTTGGATCCTATTGGCTAGTATTTTGGTGAGAATTTTTGCATCCATGTTCATCAGGGATATTGGTCTATAGTTCTTGTTTTTGATGGGGACATTGTATGGTTTTGGGATCAAGGTAATACTGGCCTCATAAAATGAGTTTGGCAGTTTCCCTTCCATTTCTATTTTTTGGAACAGTTTCAGATGAATAGGCATTCATTCTTCTTTAAATGTTTGGTAGAATTCCCCTGGGAAGCCATCTGGCCCTGGGCTCTTGTTTGTTGGGAGATTTTTGATTACTGCTTCAATTTCCTTTCTGGTTATGGGTCTGTTCAGGTTTTCTATTTCTTCTTGGTTCAGTTTTGGTAGTTTATACACCTCTAGGAATGCATCCATTTCATCCAGATTATCTTATTTGCTGGCATATTTTCTTACAATTGTTTGTATTTCTTTGGTGTTGGTTGTGATCTCTCCTCTTTCATTCATGATTTTATTTATTTGGGTCTTTTCTCTTTTCTTTTTGATAAGTCTGGACAGGCGTTTATCAATCTTATTAATTCTTTCAAAGAACCATCTCCTAGTTTCATTGATCTGTTCTACTGTTCTTTTGGTTTCTATTTCATTGATTTCTGCTCTGATCATTATTATACCTCTTCTCCTGCTGCGTATAGGCTTTATTTGCTGTTCTTTCTCCAGCTCCTTTAGGTGTAGGGTGAGGTTGTGTATTTGAAAACTTTCCTGTTTCTTGAGGAAGGCTTGTATTGCTATATACTTTCCTCTTAGGACTGCCTTTGGTGCATCCCAAAGATTTTGAACAGTTATGTTTTCATTTTCATTTGTTTCCATGAATTTTTTAAATTTTTCTTTAATTTCCTAGTTGACCCATTCATTCTTTAGTAGGATGCTCTTTAGCCTCCATGTATTTGAGTTCTTTCCAACTTTCCTCTTGTGATTGAGTTCTAGTTTCAAAGCACTGTGGTCCGAAAATATGCAGGGAATGATCCCAATCTTTTGGTATGGTTGAGACCTGATTTGTGACCTAGGATGTGATCTATTCTAGAGAATGTTCCATGTGCACTAGACAAGAATGTGTACTCTGTAGCTTTGGAATGGAATGTTCTAAATATATCTGTGAAGTCCATCTGGTTCAGTGTGTCACTTAAAGCCTTTATTTCCTTGTCAATCTTTTGCTTAGACGATCTGTCCACTTCAGTGAGGGGGGTGTTAAGGTCCCCTACTATTGTTGTATTATTGTCGATGTGTTTCTTTGATTTTGTTATTAATTGGCTTATATATTTGGCTGCTCCCATGTTAAGGGCATAGATATTTACAATTGGTATATCTTCTTGTTGGATAGACACTTTAAGTATGATGCAGTGTCCTTCCTCGTCTCTCATTATAGTCTTTGGTTTAAAATCTAATTTGTCTGATATAAGGATTGCCACCCCAGCTTTCTTTTGGTGTCCATTAACATGGTGAATGGTTTTCCACCCCCTCACTTTAAACCTGGAGGTGTCTTTGGGTCTCAAATGAGTCTCTTGCAGACAGCATATCAATGGGTCTTGTTTTTTCATCCGATCTGATTCCTGTGTCTTTTGATTGGGGCATTTAGCCCATTTACATTCAGAGTAACTATTGAAAGATATGAATTTAGTGTCATTGTATTGCTTGTAAGGTGACTGTTACTGTATATTGTCTCTGTTCCTTTCTAGTCTATGTTACTTTTAGGCTCTCTCTTTGCTTAGAGGACCCCTTTCAATGTTTCTTGTAGGGCTGGTTTCGTGTTTGCAAATTCCTTTAGTTTTTGTTTGTCCTGGAAGATTTTTGTCTCTCCTTCTATTTTCAATGACAGCCTAGCTGGATATAGTATTCTTGGCTGCATATTTTTCTCATTTAGTGCTCTGAACATATCATGTCAGTCCTTTCTGGCCTGCCAGGTCTCTGGATAGGTCTGTTGCCAATTTAACGTTTCTACCATTGTACATTACAGACCTCTTATCCCCAAGCTGCTTTCTGGATTTTCTCTTTGTCTCTGAGACTTGTGTGTTTTACAATCAGATGGTGGAGTGTTGACTTATCAGTTGACACTGATTTTGAGGGGGGCGGGTTCTCTGTGCCTCCTGGATTTTCATGCCTGTTTCCTTCCCCAAATTAGGGAAGTTCTCTGCTATAATTTGCTCTAATATACCTTCTGCCCCTCTCTCTCTTTCTTCTTCTTCTGGGATCCCAACTATTCTAATATTGTTTTGCCTTATGGTATCACTTATCTCTCAAATTCTTCCCTCGTGATCCAGTAGTTGTTTATCTCTCTTTTTCTCAGCTTCTTTATTCTTCATCATTTGGTCTTCTCTATCACTAATTCTTTCTTCTGCCTCTTTTATCCTGCAGTTACAGCCTTCATCTTTGATTGTACCTCAAGAATATCCTTTTTGATTTCGACTTGGTTAGATTTTAGTTCTTCTATTTCTCCAGAAAGGGTTTCTCTAATATCTTCCATGCTTTTTTCAAGCCCAGCTAGTATCTTTATAATCGTCATTCTGAACTCTAGTTCCCACATCTTACTAATGTCCATATTGATTAGGTCCCTGGCAGTCCATACTGCCTCTTGTTTTTTTTAGGTGAGTTTTTTTGTCTTGTCATTTTGTCCAGAGAAGAATAAATGAATGAGAAAACAAAATGCTAAAAGGGTAACATTGACCCCAGAAAAATATACACTAAACAAATCAGAAGAGACCTGAAACCAGGGGGAAAAGAAAGAAAAAAGAAAAAAAAGAATATGATCAGGCTGGTGAATAGAACAGAGCCACACACTAGATTTGGGGCGTATTTTGGTCTATTAGAAGAAATTGCCTCCCAAAATTTTAGAGAAAGAAAAAAATATATATACAAAAATAAGGGTAAATACAATGAATGGATGTAATATGACTGTAAAGATAAAAATTAAAGAGTTTAGAAAATGAATTGGTAATATAAGAAGTTGGTTAAGAAAAGAATGAAAATAAATTTTAAGAAAAAGGAGCAAATGTAGTCAGGCAGTAGACTAGGACAAAGTCATACACTAGATTTAGGATATATTTGGTCTGTTAGAAGAAACTGTATCCTAAAATTTTGAAGAAAGAAAAATTTATATATATGCAAAGAATAAGGTTAAATACAATTAAGGGATAGAATATGACTGTAAAAATGCAAATTAAAGAAGATTTTTAAAATGGAATTGATAAGGTAAGATGTTGGTTGAAAAAGGAAAGAAGAAAAATTCAACTAAAAAAGTAGAAAAAGAAAAAAATAAAGAAAATTTTAAAAATTAACTTTGAAAGATTAAAGAATCATGGGGAAAAAGCCATGAATTCTATGTGCTGTATTCCCCCAGCACTGGGGTTTTGCAGTTTTCTTTGATCTGTAAACTTGGTCTTGGCTGGCTGTTTTTGTCGATCTTCTGGGGGAGGGGCCTGTTGCAGTGGTTCTCAAATGTCTTTGCCCGAGGCGGAATTGCACCGCCCTTGCCGGGAGCCAGGCTAAGTAATCTGCTCAGGTTTGCTCTCTATAGCTTTTGTTCCCTGAAAGTTTTCCGTACAGCTTTGGAGGACCAGAGTGAAAATAGAGGTCTCCCAATCTCTGCCCCAGAGTTGCTGAGAACTCGGGGCCCCACTCCTCAGTGAACCCCCAGAGAAAAGAAGTCAATCACTCCCGTCTCCCCGGTCTCTGGCAGCACTCCGTGCTCACCTGGCCTGTGACCAAGCATTTCTATCTCTGGCACCCAGCCCGTGTGGAGTCTCCAAACCCAGCAGATCCTTGCGGTGCGCTCCCGTGCCACTTCTCCCGGGGGAGAAAGGGGAGTCTCCCTGGATCTGCTACTTGTTGGGTCCGTGCTGGAAGAGTGGTGGCCCGACTGTGCCACAGATCATGGTTTATGGCACCCCTGAGCTGAAAGCTCACTCCTCAGCTCCGTCTTTGCAGCTGGCTTCCCTGCTCTGATCCCTGGGAGCTCTGCCACACACAGGAACCCCCAGTCTTTCTGTGACCCCAAGGGTCCTGAGACCACACTGTCCCAGCGAGGGTTCCACCCCCCACTTAGTCACTGGAGTGACGTCCCTCAGCAGAGCAGACTTCTAAAAGTTCTGATTTTGTGCTCCACTGCTCTATTACGTGCAGGTAGCTGGCTCCCTCCCCCCGTGGTCTATCTTCCCATATATTGCCTCAGATTCACTTCTCGGCACGTCCTACCTTCTAGAAAGTGGTTGCTTTTCTGTTCATAGAATTGCTGCTATTCTTTTCTTCAATCTCCTGTTGATCTGTTAATTGTCATTCTTATTTAGCTATAATAATTTTGATTAGTTTGGAATGCACAGACATGGGAATCTTTTGTCAATTAAAGCCTTGATTTTTTAAAAAAATAATGGCCAATCTAGAGACAGGAGGACCATAGTACTGGCATGTGTAAATTTGTTACCTCACCTTATAAATCTGAATGCTGTTTCTCATTAATGAACAGATATCTAGACCAATAATACCTTAGATAAATAATGTGTTTTATCTTTTTTGATGCTCTCACAACCTGATAGTGAACAGTGTAAATCTTTAAAATATACACATTCAATCATCAAGTTTGTTTTTGTTTTTGCTTTGTTTTTGTTTTTGAGTAGTTATGGGCTTAGCCTTGTCCTATGCAACAGAGACATAGAAAATTTTATAACACAATTAACAGATCAATTATTAAGTATTAATTATCTATTTATTAAGTAGAGGCTGAATCCCTTCTAATGATAGTTTTAATAATGTCCTACAACATTGAAATGGGCTCATTCCTTCACATCTGTTCTCATAATCACATCAATGATTATTCACATTTGCAGATTAATACACAGTTTTTCTAAGCTACTGGTAAAAATATAATTTGGGTTTTTGTTGAGATTTTCAAATTTGTTATGCTTATGAAATATCATGTTTCTAATAACTTACAGGAAAAAATCTCATAAAATATTTAGATATTTATTTTCAACATAAGTAATACTGTTTTTGGCTTTACATGTATTAAAGTCTACTGAAGAAGGAATCTAGGGCATGATGGGAAAGTCTATGAATTAAATTATGTCCCCCACTCCCAAATTCATATGTTGAAGCTCTAACCCTCCATTGTGAATGTATTTGGAGGTAGGGCCTTCAAGGAGGTAAATACAATTAAATGAGAGCATGAGATTAAGGACCTTAATCCAATAGGATTGGTTTCTTCATAGAAGGGATACCAGGAATGTGTGTACGCAGAGAAGAGGTCATGTGAGGACACAGCGAGAAGGCAGCCATCTACGAGCCAAGGAAAGAGGCCTCAGGAGACACCAAACTAGCCAACTCCCTGATTTTGGATTTCCAGCCTCCAGAACTGTGAGAAAATCATTTTATATTATTTAAGCCTCGAGTCTGTGGTATTCTGTTATGGCAGCCCTAGCAGACCAACACATGGAGATAGGACTTTCACTGAGGCTTGGATGTTGGAAGGCTATACAGGCAAGGGGAGACTTCCTTCATTCCAGAAATTATGGCTCTCCATTATTTCTCATATTAGGAAATGATTGATATCCTCTTTCACCAAGATGCTCAGCCAGAAATCTAGGATTTGTCCCCATTTCCTCCATTTTTCTTAGTCAGGCATGAAATCTACCTCTTAAGTACCTTTAAAATTATTTTACTTCTCCCCATTCTCACCATCAGAGACCAGTTCACAGCACTGTGTCCCCCAGCCTAGGCCACTGCCTTCATTCTGACTCCCTCCTAATAAATTTGCACTCTGTCTCCTGAGAGAACCTTTCTTAAAAGTAAGTGGAGTCCCTGTGTGCAACCTCTCTACAATAAAATTTACAATCTTTAATTTGCTGATGATGATCTGGCCCCCACTTCTCTCTTAAAGACTCATCTTTACCAAACTTATCCTTATCCGTTTCAACAATGATGAGTTCTTCTATTCTTGAAGATACCACAATCTCTCCCCTTCAGATCCCTAAGCTAGCTGTTCTCTCTGCCCCTCTAAAGTTCTTATGTGTATCCTTTCACTTACATGTCTGTCATACATCCCTTTTCTCTTTTACCATGAGGCCCCCTGACCTGCCCCTAGTTTCTTTCTTACCAAGAGCAAATAAAGTTTCCATTTGTTAATCAATAGGCACCCTTTCATTTCTCTTCCTTAGCACTTATTTCATCTAAAAAAATAACTTTAAGACTACATTCCCTGCCCCACTGAAAATTTCAAAGGGTACACAACTACTCTGTATGCTCACTGCTTCACATTCCTGGTTATCTGGTAAACTGCATAACACAATATATATTAATTAAGTAAATGAACAGTGACTTTAAAAGGAAAAAAAAAGTGGATTTCCTTCCTAGGGAATTACAGAGTGAGTTCTAATAATTTAATTCTACTCAAAAGAATAATATATCAGTTCGTGTAAACTATAACATTGAGAAACAGTTTAGATACAGATACAGATACAGATATGGATACAGATTATAGATAGATACAAATACAGATATAGATACAGATACAGATATAGATAGATACAGATATAGATATGGATATGGATAGAGATAGATACAAATACGGATACAGATACAGATAGGGATACAGATATGGATACGGATACAGATATGGATATGGATATAGATAGATACAGATAAGGATAGAGATATAGATATGGATATGGACATGGATACGGATATGGATATAGATAGATACAGATACAGATATGGATACAGATACAGATACAGACTCTCATGACCATGACCGCTCTGGTTTTGACATATGACCACGGGGACTTCTGATTTCCTACACAGGCACCTGGTGCAGTCATGCTCATTGTGTTAGCCTGTCACTGTTCTTCCCACATCACCAAAAATTTGATTCTACCTCCATTCCTTCTACTTCTACTCTTTAGGTGCTAACCAATTTACCAATTTTAATTCAGTTTACTGATTTCTGCTCTTGGAGTTAAAAGTGGCTCTTGATTTCCAGATCCAGAGACTCTTCTCAAGCATGCTTAAAAAAAGTATTCAATTTATCATTCTCATATTTTTACTTTCTTTTTCTCCTCTGTGTTTCTCATCCTCTTTTCACTTGTTCTCACTTTATTTTCACTTTCCCTCACTTTCTGAAAGATCAGTCTATAGTCTATCTCTACTCGATCATAAGATACATGGAAAGGTAAAAAGTCATGTTTCAGGAGATGAGAAGAAATTTAGGACCTGATTTTCAGGGTCTCATAACATGTCAAAGAAGCTCTAATTTATCATCTTCTCTATCATCATTTCAATCAATCAAAGATAAGATATGGGGAGCCAGCAAGCATAACCTTTCTCACTAGCTACCTGGAATTCAACGACTGAAAAATATATGAATTGTGGTATATTGGGTGGGCTTGGGTGAGGTTTTGATGTGAAACTAAATTGAAGCTTTCTATTACCTCCCAAAGAGTCCTAGACACTGGGACATGCCTATGTTCCAAACATCCTGCCAGCCACAAAAGGGATTACAATCTGATGCACACACCCAGCTGTAAACAGATAGAGAGCATCTTAGAGCATGGCTTCCCTGCCTGCTGTTTGAAAACCAGGTTCTCAGCTTTGACTCATGTAGGTCATTGGAGATGAGGGAGCCAAGAACCCTTCCAACCTGACCATGAGATAAGGGGTTCCAGAGAAAGGAATAGAGGTTGACCCAGTGTTGCCTTGGAGGTGGTCATGAAAAGCCAATCTACCTCTTCTGAGTAAATAAGGGTGAAAGGTCTCCAGAATTTCTGCAAAAGTTGAGGTGGTGACAGAATGCTTCTCCTTTGTAAGCTGATACTGGAATATGAGGAGAATAAGAAAGATTTCCTCTGGTACAGGGGAAAAGCAAGTTCAGCTCTGCATCTTACAATTAGTGGAAAAGGATATTAACTTAAATGGTAATGTAGAGGGAGGTAGGAAAGTGATTGAAGTTGCAGCCTGGAAAAAGCAAACATTTAAAGGTTGGGATAAGAAAAATATGCTATTAAGGGGGTGGAATACTGACCATGCCAAGTTTTATCTTTCCGGTTAAATTTTTATTAAAATTAAATATTTCAGTACAAAAGAAAATTGATATTGATAATAATGGCAGTGATAAAAATTAATACTTAAGAAAAGAAATTAGGTCAAACAATGCTTTTTAGAGTGTGTGAAAATATGTTTACTGAGAGAGTCTGGGGTGAGAGTTGATATTCCTAAGTGCAGTACATGATGGCATTAAATAAAGCAAAACAGGTGTTAAACACACAGTTGTCCCTGCTGCCTCAGGAAATCTCACACCCACCATTGAAGATGTCAAACTCCATTGTGAGCCTTTAATTCATATTTGCAAAATTATTATTTGAACTTCTTTGGCCTTATGTTAGCATTGCTTAAGAAAAATAATTACTTGGTACCTCAATAAATACAGGGATATTAATAAATCATTAAATAATATGCTGGAAAATGATGGAACAAATATTTTATTTTTTTTAAACAGACAGTTATGCAGGCAAAGCAATCTTTTAGTGTGAATGGAATCCCAAGTAATACTATTGTCTTCAAACACCATTTGCCAGACAGTTGACGTTATTTCCAAATGTGGAACACCTGGAGATTCTGAGGTTGCTATATTGTTTAGGGTATAGTTGTGGCTACTATAATTGAGATCCCAAATAGCAATGACTTAACCAAAACAGTTTATTTATCTCCCACAGGAATTTGGAGCTCACATGGGGGCATCGTGACATCGGGAACCAACCCTCTTCCATCTAGTTGTTTTGCAGTCCTTGGGTATTGCCCACATCCTCCTGGTCCAAAGTAACTCACAAGCATTCCAGCCAGTGCAGAGGGGAAAGGTAAGAGGAGGCCATGCACCTCTTTTTCAAGGCGTGAGTTCATTCTCACATTCATGTAGCAGAGTTGAATAACATGGACATACCAGACTACAAGGAAGTTTATCAAGTGCACTCTTGTCTGGGCAGTCGTCGGCACAAAAATGCAGGAGTTTTATTAGTAAGAGGAAGAAGCACAGCAAGGATATTAAAGCTAGTAGCAGTGTCCACAACAATTGCTTTAAGAAATTGAGGGATTAGCTGCTCCTAGAGAAAGTATATCTACAAAAATTGGCAAACCAGAACCTATAAAAGAAAAGATAGTTTATACCTGACTATATAAAATTATGAAATTTTGCATGACAAATCAATTAGCTAATGATAGATTTTGAGAAAAATCTTTATAATGAAGATGCTACTAAAAGTTAAATATGTTTACTATCTAAAAGGCTCATGTGAGTTGATTGGGAAAAGACATACACCACAATAGAAAACAAATCCAAACGTCCCCCAAAGGTGTGAAAATATGGTCAAATCCACTAGCTGGGAAGTGTAAATTAAAGCAAAAGATATCATTTTACATCCATCATACTAAAATATGTTTAAGTTTCAACATATATTGCAATACAAATGCAAAGAACTGGGTATGCTCATTTACTGTGAGGAAAAATATAAGTTGTAGCTTTTGGGGAATG
The DNA here is from genome assembly GCF_002201575.2 of Neomonachus schauinslandi. NCBI lineage: Eukaryota > Metazoa > Chordata > Mammalia > Carnivora > Phocidae > Neomonachus > Neomonachus schauinslandi. The sequence continues at coordinate 180,385,959 of NC_058405.1, read as the reverse complement.
AATTTGGTAACACTAGGAAGTTTTAAAACAGCTTTGTTTTGATCCCACACATAGGGATCTATCATATACAGAAGAACCAACTGGTAAAACCATAGGTAGTAAGGTACTTAATGAAAGCTTAATTTACAATGACAAGAACCTGGGGGAAAAATGTGAATGCCTAGCACTTTGTGAATAGGTGAATAAATTATCCAGATCTCATACTCTAGACTATTATTCAGACATTTAAAAATGTATTAGAGATAATAATTACCTTTGAGATATTTCCATGAGGTGTTATTGTATGAAGAAAGGAAGGTGCAGAAACTATATGTGTATGGATGTATACATGTCCTGTAAACACCTATTGTGGGTTGAGCTGGGTCCCACAAAAAGATATACTGAAATTTTAACCCTCAGTACTTTTACATATGATATTCTCTGAAAACAGGGTCTTTAATGTAATCAAGTTAAGATGAGGTCATACTGGATAGGGTGAGCTTTGAATCCAGTGTGACTAATGTCCTTGTAAGAAGAGGAGGAGAGACACAGATACACATAGGGAAGAATGTTACATGAAGACAGAGGCTGAGATTGGAGCTATGTGTCTACATGCCAACCAAACCAAGGATTGCTGGCACTCACCACAAGCTAGGTGAAATTCAAGGAACAAATGCAACCTTCAAAAGGAAACAACCCTGCCAACACCTAGGATTTGGGACTTCTATAACTATGAGAGAATAAATTTCTTGGGTCACTTTATTATGGTCACCCTAAGAAACTAATACATACCTAAACATCCATCACTTTATTTCTTGATAGGAACATAGGAGAGAGCACACAGAGAAGAACAAAGGACAAAGGACAAATATGGTGAAAAAGAAAGGACAAATATGGTGAAAAATGAAATTAAAGAGAATTAAAGAGAATTTTGGAAAATAAATACCAAGTCATTTTACATAAATGTGTATAGATATAAACATTTGAAATTAGTAACTTAAAAACACAAACATATACAAACACACACTTCTCCACCTCAGCTACCGAGTTTTGATTATGATGACACTATCTTTGAGTGGGTAGGCTTATCTTCTTTTACTCCCCTCCATTTTGAATAATATATAAATGAACTTCCTTTCTCAGAGAAACAAGATACAGAGCCAGTTCATCTGTTGTCTCTTCATATTAACTTCATCTTTTTATTCATCTTTTTATAGTTATATATAGTTAATATATATTTTATATATATTAACTTCATCTTTTTTTTACATTTATTGTAAAATGTACCTAGGGACTAAAACATTTTTGTGTGAGATTTTTGTCTAATTTGAAATAATACTGACTTAGGAAAGATCAAAGATTCTCCATAAATATTTAGCCTTTTGTTAGTTTAATGCAATATTGGTTAAAAAGCTTCACAAATTGGGCGCCTGGTTGGTTAAGCGACTGCCTTCAGCTCAGGTCATGATCCTGGAGTTCCAGGATCGAGTCCCGCACCGGGCTCCCTGCTCAGCGGGGAGTCTGCTTCTCCCTCTGACCCTCCCCGCCTCATGTACTCTCTCTCTCATTCTCTCTCTCAAAATAAATAAATAAAATCTAAAAAAAATTAACAACAACAAAAAAGCTTTGCAAATTGTTTAAATTAGATGACCATTCAATAACATACGTCAAGCTCAAGGTATACAGAAGAAAAAGTTATGAACGCAAATACTAAGTTTTTATTTAAAAACATGATGATGCTTGTACACCAAATTGAATAATTCTTCAAGCATTATTCAGTCTTCTTAGTAATTAATAGTGGTAGTTAGTTTGGGTTTAAAACCTATCTTTCCCTTCTTTTGATTTTACCCTTAGAATGTTTATGAATATCTAATCTCTTACCACTATCATTCTCAACTATGTAACATTTTTATGATTACAACTTTCTATTGAGTATATTTGATGCTATTAAAGACAATGGAATACAAGTATACATAAAATTTGACTTCTGTGACTGACTAACCTAAATCTGTGCCAACTAACTGCACACTGATTGATACATGAAATTTTCTCCAAGACTATGATGTTTGTGTGTTGCTAACTTGCAAGACAAAGACATTACCCTGATTTTCTTTATATATTAGAGTATATTTCACTAACTTGGCTTCTGAACAAATGAATAAAAATTGATAGGAATCCAAATTTGTTTCAAGAATTGAATATTAAAGCCTATATAGAAATGCTACTAAAAATTTTAAAAAAGAGCTAGAAATTAGAAATAAAGGTGAATACACCAAGTAGCAATAAGGACTTTCACTTGATAATCACTAAATGTAGTAGTTTTAAAGTAATATTATATATATTTATATATATATATATAAATTTATATATATATTTATATAATTTTTTTTCTTTTTATATATATATATATATATCAAGTTTTAGGAGATCAAAATACTTTAAAGATTTCTAATTAATTCATAACTTCCCTTTAATGCAGAGAAGAAGTAAGCATTCACTTCATTGTATGATGTGCCTTTTTATTTATTTTTTTTAGATTTTATTTTATTTATTTATTCATGAGAGACAGAGAGAGAGAGAGAGGCAGAGGGAGAAGCAGGCTCCCCGCTGAGCAGGGAGCCCTATGCGGGACTCGATCCCAGGATCCTGGGATCATGACCTGAGCCGAAGGCAGACGCTTAACCATCTGAGCCACCCAGGCACCCATGATGTGCCTTTTTAATAACTGGTCCAGTAAATACTAAAAGAACAGCTATTTGCCACCTATAGTTAACAATTTTTTTTTTTTTTTGATGGCAGTGATTAGCCATTTTCCAAGCACACCATTCACTTCAAAATAGAAATGCAAAGAAAGACTTACCAAGTCACGATATACTATTACAACATATATCAAGCACCCCTATTATAGAAAGTTGTCAACATGGCTGAGCCATCAAGTATACTATTTATGTTTCCCTACCAGCCAAATTGTTAAGAGGATTGCCTATGAATTTCACTGGGATGTTTTATGATAAAACATCTTTCACTGCTAGGCAAAGCCAACTCATAGTTCAGCAGGGAAGATTTGTATCAGTTCCGTTTTGGACTCCTTAAACATTGGACACACTAGCAAAGAGGAGTGATAACCTTTAAAAGTAAAAGACTTAGATGATCTGACGGCTGTAGCAAGATGCAGAGTGATCAAGATGCCCCCACAGTGAAGTTAAGATTTTTAATGGAAGTACCATAATTGATCAAAGAGACACTCAGGCCTCCTGGGTCCAGAGTGAGGCTTTTCCAAGTCCTTAAATCTGCCATAAAGCTCTAATGGACACCCAAGAGGACACTTCTAACAATTTATTTTAGTTTAAGTGAATTCCAGGACCTTAAATTACCAAAGAGAACCTAGTCACTTGCTGCATTTGCTTGCATCCTCTGATTCTCATTACTTTCTGGATTAAATTAAAATTTCTCATCATTACTAATTTCATGATAAGCAACAGATGACTAAAATTATATAATTAAATAGCTCCACCTATATGTAAAGTTAATTTGCTGGAAGGGTCTGACTGTTATCATTTACACACATTTATAATCCTTGGTTCAAGTTCTTAAAATACTCTCTCATTGCTTGCTCAAACATCCTTTATGTGTGTACAAGTTTCATCTCTGTTTTTAAATATATTGCTTATAAAATAGTGATACTAACACACAGCATTAACCACCCACAGATGTATGCTAACTCATCAGCATCAGAATAGAATCTGATGATTATGAGAAATCTTTGTGAAATTTCTCAAGCAATAGCCAAACAATTGTGGAAAGAAGTATGTTTATTGCCTTGTATAATATAGATGGTCCTCTTCCAAATAGCCTGTTCAAGTATGCAATGGTTTTGAATCTCACTGTGACCAACATCTGGAATGGAACTGTCATTGGTTTTACTCTGACAGCTACACAGGAGGGAATATAATTTTGGAAAAATTAAATAGGGTACTAACGGCCAAATGTTAAAGCATTTTAGGTTTAAAAATACACTTGTGCTAATACTAACCACCCACCTCAAATTTGCCTTTCTTTGAGTACCCAACTTATTAAGAATAATTTATTGGGGCGCCTGGGTGGCTCAGATGGTTAAGCATCTGCCTTCGGCTCAGGTCATGATCCCAGAGTCCTGGGATTGAGCCCCACATTGGGCTCCTGGCTCAGCGGGGATCCTGCTTCTCCTTCTCCCTCTGCCTCTCTCCCTGCTCATGCTGTCTCTCTCTCTCTCTCTGTATCTCTGTGTCTCAAATGAATAAATAAAATCTTTAAAGAAAAAAAGAATAATTTATTGAGTGCTTAAGGTATATGCTTTGATAATTCCTTCCCTCTTCCTCTGCAAAACCTGTGACTAAATATAAAAATCTGAAAACCAAAAGAATCTAACAGAAATTAAGTTTCCTGAAAACCATTCCTGATTTCCAAATATGAATGTCCATAAACATTTTAAAATTCATTTTTAATTATAAATTTTATATACAAAAATTTGCCCATTTTAAGTGCTCAGTTTGTAAATTTTAACAAGGGTAATAGTTTGGTAATCACTCCCACAGTCAAGATTTACATCAACCCAAAAGTTCCCCTAAACCCACTGGAAATCAATTTTCTCCCCTCACTCCTAGCCCCTGGAAAACAATGCTGTGTTTTCTGTCACTAAAATTTGGCCATTTTATAGCTTCATATAAATTAAATCATAGGTTTTATAATATTTTGTGTCTGGCTTTTTTCACTTAGCATGAATTTGTATCCTGCTACCTTATCCAATGTGAATAACCTCTGACTTTTTATTGGAGTATTTAAACTATTTATTTATTGTGATTACCAATATGATATCTAGTTTTCTATTTGTTCCATTCATTGCTTGTTATTTTTTCCTCTATCTCTGCCTTTTATATGAATTGATTATCTGTGATTTTATCTCTACTTTAGCTTTATCACCAGTACTTGTTTGTTTTATTATTTTGTGGTTGTTCTAGACTTACTGTATGCATGTTTAATTTACAAGCTTATACTTAAATAATAGAATGTCATTTAATGTATAACACCTTACAATAGTATACTTCCATTTCCTCCTTCCCCTTCAAAATGTTATAAAATCCACAACACATTTTTATTATATTTGCTTTAAACAATTATCTTTCAAGAGATGAAATAATGAAAAGCAAACATGGATGGATCCAAAGGGTATTATGCTAAGTGAAATAAGTCAAATTAAGAAAGGCAAATATATTATTTCACTCATCTGTGGAACCAAAAAAAAAAATCCAAAACAAAAGCAGAAACAAACAAAAAGCTGAATCAGACCTATTAATACAGAGAACAAACTGATGGTTGCCAAAGGGGAGGGGAGTTAGACGGTTGGGCAAAATGAGTGAAGGGAAATGGGAGATACAGGCTTCCAGTTATGGAATGAATAAGTCATGGGAATACAAGGCATAGTATAGAGAATATAGTCAGTGATATTGTAATGCCGTGGTATGGTGACAGATGGTAGCTACACTTGTAAGCATAGCATAAAGTGCAGAGATGTTGAATCACTATGTCTCACACCTAAAATTAACGTAATAATGGTGTGTCAACTACATTCAAATGAAAAAATAATAAATAATAAAAAAATAATAAGACTACAATGAGTACAAGGAAAAATATAACAGTGGTATACTCAGTGTCCCACACTGACTATATTACTTCAATGTATTTTTCTCAAAAACATTTTCAATAAAAAAATTAGAAATAAATTCTATTATATTTATCCACATATTTACCATTATTGCCATTCTTTATTCTCTTTGTAGATCTAAACAACCTAGGGAACCTTAAATATTTCCTTAGTAACAGATCTGCTGGTGATGAATTATCTCAGCTATTTGTGTTCTGCAATAATCTTTCCCCTTTATTTTTGGAATATATCTTTTTCTAGGTATAGATTCTGTTGAATCTATAATAATAATAATAATATAATAATAATTTATAAATGCTTTAATATTTCCTAGCTTCTATAGTTTCTGATGAGAGATCAGCCATCCTTCTTATCTTTGTTTTTCTTAATATAATGTGTTTTATTTCTCTGACAGCTTTTAAGATTTTCTCTTTGTCACTGGTGCTCAAGAATTTAATTATTATAGACCTTGTTGTGATTTTCTTTGTGTTTATTCTGCTTGGTGTTTATCAAGCTTATTGTTATTACAGATGTTTTAAATTTTCATAAAATTAGAAAACTTCGAACCATTATATTTTCAAATATTTTTTCTGACAAATCCTTTTTACCCTTTTTTTGGGAACTCAAATTACATGTGTTTTAACTATTTGATATTTCCCTATAGATTTTTGAGGCTCTATTCTTTTTGTTGCTATTGTTGTTTCTCTGTATTAAGTCCTTTTTTGTGTGTGCTTCATTTGAAAAGTTTTGTTTTCTGCATTTTTTTAGATTCACTATTTTTTTATTCTGCAATGACTCATCTTTAATTAATCCTATTCAGTGTATGTCATGTCATTCATCTTCAGACAAATTAGATTTTAAACCATCTTTAGGTGTCCCATTTGGTTCTTTTGAGAATGTAATCCATTTCTCTTCATCAAATTAATTTTTCTTTATACCCTTGAGTATACTTATAACATTCATAATAACTTTTAAAACTTCTTATCTACTAATTCTCAGTTTTTTTGGTTTCTGTCTTTTTATTCAATTTCCCCTAGCTATGGACCATATTTTCTTGCTTCTTGCATTTGTTTTAATTACACTGTTGATTGCTGAGGGGTTTTTTTTTTTATTCTTTTGAAGGATGTTGGATTTTGTTCTGGTGCTTCATTAAATAACTATGAATCAGTTTGATCCTTTTGAGACTAATTTTTATTAGAGTATATTTTGAGACTAACGTAGCTCCACTAGGCAAGATGTTTCTGAGTACTCTGCCTAATGTCCTGTATATTGTGAGTAGTTCCCACTTTGTCTGGAAGAAGCACCAGATATTCCTAGGTCTCTGTGAGCTGTGGGAGAATTTTAAGGCTACTTCTCTTTGATAGTTCTTTCTCTGGAGAGTTGTAATTTTCTTCTCATCTTTGTGCTGATTACTTCTCAGACAAAGAATCAGAGTTCTCTCTTTTTCTGTGAGTAGCTCCTCTTACATATTCTGCCTCACACAATCTAGCCACTTTTTCCCTTGAAAACTCTGCTCTCTGTCTTCTCAGCACATTCAGACCAGGGCCTGTTTGGTTAGCCCACCCTGCACTGTGGCCTGGAAACTGTCTTCAGGTTATAAACTGAGACAATTATAAGCTATTCTTACCCGTTTCTCTTCTCTTAGTGATCACAATTCTGTACTATCCTTTTTGTAATGTCTGAAAACTCTCATTTCTTGTATTTTGTTTAGTTTATATTTGCTTGTGGTGGGAGGGTAATTCCCCTAATAGTTATTCCTTCATGAGAGGAAGTGGAAGCACTATATAATTCTTTAAAGTACAGATTCCTGAGATCCCAAGATGGGGAGTACAATAAATGAAAACAGATAAAAAATAGGAAATTTGGCATAGACACAGAGACAGGAAAGGTAGCAGGGCAGGCTTGGAAGTCACATCTTCACGCCGTTGTCCATCAACTGCAGATGCTTAGTTCCATCCCACCATTTAAGAATAGCCCACCTACAGGAAAGTTCGATCTCTGACAAACAGCTTTGTATAGAACATGGTCAAGAAGCAAAATGTTTTTACAAGTCTCTAAATAGCAGATCATACGTAGCAGGAGTCACACAATTCCCATGTGATGGTCTATGTATTTGGCTTAATCAGAGTTTTTCAGTTCCCCAATCAAAGAGTTTTTTGTCTTTTTTTACTAATTTATAATATATTTAATTTTATTAAGGTATAGTTGACATACAATATTATATTAGTTTCAAGTGTACATCATAATGTTCAACGATTATATACAATATGAAATGCTCACCACAATAAATGTAGTCACCATCAGTCACCACACAAAGTTATTACAATATTATTGACTATATTCCTTGTGCTGTCTTTTTCATCTCCATGACATTTATTTTAAAATTGAAATTTCTACCTCTTAATCCCCTTCACCTATATCACCCATTCCGCCACTCTCCTTCCTTCTGGCAACCACCAGTTTTGTCTCTGCATTTATCTCTGTGGGCCTAAATCTGTGTTGTTGTTTTTCGTTAGTTCAGTTGTTTTGTTTTGTTTTAGATCCCACATATAAGTGAAATCATATGGCATTTGTCTTTCTGTTTGACTTATTTCACTTAGCATAATACCCTCCGGGTCCATCCATGTTGTCACAAATTGGAAGATTTCATTTTTTACGACTGAGTAATATTCTATTATATATAATTATATTTATATATATTTAATAAATTTATATATTATATATAATTATAATAATTACTAATTATATACAATTATAATGATTATAATAATTATATTTAATTATATATATGTTTGTTTTCATTTTCTGTCAATGAACACTTATATTTCATTTTCTGGCTCATAGCAAGTCAAAGAAAAGGATTTCCAGAGAAATGTTAGTGAAAGAAATCTTAAATGTAAAGAAAGACACAGAAAACTATAAAAGTCTGAGAAAACTCAAAAAACATATTAAACTTGATGATTTCTAATTCCAGAATTAAGAATAATTTTTATGATTTATTTAGGAATTATATTGTGTTAAGCACAATGTAGTTGTTAACACCTTGTAGACTTCTAATTTGTATTTTATTAATAAATGTAGTATAAAATTTATTTAATTTTCAAAAAAAAATCACTGTAACTAAATTATAATATCCCATTTAACAGATGAGAAAATAGACTCAGTGAAATTAAATAACTGAACCTACTTTACATAGTTAATAAATGGTAAAGTATGGTCAAGAAATTACGTCCCTCAGAGTCCATAGTTTATGTTTTTGAATCCTATATTATTTGATATTTACAACTCAGAGAGTTTACATAATGTGCCTATAGTCATATATCTGGTATTTGGATTAGTAAGAATTTGAAACTTCGCCTGCTTGATTACAAACTTGTTGCTAGTACCTATTAAATTATACTAACATCTGATCAGCTATAAAGACATCTGATCATCTACAGTAGAAAACAGTTAATGAAATTATGCACTATGGTTCTAGTTACATTTCTAATATAGCCTCAAAAGAAGTATTTCAATAAATTCTTTTAATTTGATGTCAGCTAGAAGCAATTATACTTCTGATTTTACCCCTAAATATCCTTGGAAGTATATTAAACACTAATTATAAAAAATCAAATACTATGTGAGGAATTAAAATGAACATCTGCCAATATAAATTTGCATTATAAAAGAGCAAGGCCACTGGGGTCTTTCAGCACCTCTAAATGTATTCTAATAACCAAAGTAATTTTTACCTGATTTTTGGCTGAAACTACTTTCCATTAAGTATTATTTTAGAAGATGAAAAATGCATTAGTTTAAATATTGCTAAATTGGGGGTGCCTGGGTGGCTCAGTCTTTAACTGGATGTTTTAACATCTACTAACCTCTAAGAAAAAGTGCTAAATTCCAGGACAGAAGGGGAAAATGGAGTGGTTTTGGAGTTACTCTGATGAAGAAAGGGACAAATTCTTAATAGGCTATCTAAATAAAAAATTCAATATTTAAACCACAAAATTCTATGTTTACAAACCCATGGGACGTCTATAATCCATATAAAGCCTGTGCCTATTTCATTTAGAATTTCACTTATTTAAAGCTTAAATATTTTAAGAAAAAATTGTGAATTGATTCTTAAAGCAGTAAATTTAGGAGTGTTCCTTTTTTGTTAAGGTGTATTTCTTTAGGGATGAATAAGTCGTGGGAATAAAAGGTACAGAATAGGAAATATTGTCAATGATATTATAATAGTGTTGTATGGTGACAGATGGTTGCTACATTTGAGGTGAGAATAGCATAAGTATAGAGTTGTTGTATACCTGAAATTAATGTAACATGTTGTGTCAATCATAGTCAAATAAAAATAACTGAGGAAAGAAAAAAGAAAGAAGAAAGAAAGAAAGAAAGAAAGAAAGAAAGAAAGAAAGAAAGAAAGAAAGAAAGAAGAAAGAAAGAAAAGAAAGAGAGAAAGTAGAAAGAACAAAAGTGTTATTCTAAAATATGGACCTTAGATACACATATGAAAAGAATTTATAACTTAAAAATGTATTCATATTTTTTGAAACACATCCAATTGTTAAAAAAGACTCACACCTATAATTACTAGTATGATAGATGTCACTATTAGACTCTTTCACCTACAAAGAGAATTTATTTCTACTAAACTTTCATAAGTTATATTATTATGGGCCATAGAGATTTATGGCCAAGCCCAAAGTTTCAGACCATACATATGTGCATCTGTCTAGTTTGGCTTCCTCCATTCCTTTTTAAAGAGAGAGAATAAAAGAAAGAAATCATACACAAAGCTGAATATTTGCATATTGTAGAATATATGTGAAAGTGTCTTTTGTCTCAAAGTGCTAGCCTGTATTATGCTAATAAGAAAGTGTGTGCTTCAGAATAGCTACTTAAAATGAATCATTGTAAACTGTTCACATTGGGGGCATTTAAAGTACTTTTTTCAACAGCCAGTAAAAACGAAAAAATCATTTTATGTTTTTTGGCAAACAGATAAGGAGGTACTAAAATAGTTCTAGGAGCTAAAAAATATATTGTGAAGGATTCAAATAACACTTTCTTTTCTATTTTTTAGTGAAAATAATTTTTTTCTGGGAATCATTAACAGTGGGAAGAGGTAGTCCCATCATTTTGATGGCTATATCTGAAGAACTGCTGCTCTTATTTAAGTGAGTAAGTTCTGGAATTCAGCTCTCCTATAAGGAAATTTAGTTTCTATTTTAAGAAGAGTAAAATAAATGTGAAAAATTAGAAGTGGCAGAAAGTGCTCTTTTTAGATCATAGTGGGTGAATTATAAACATTAATTTGAAAAATCAAACTGGGTCTTCCACTGCTTTTTTCCCAGCAGAATTTCCTTTCTGTGTTAACTGGTATCTTTTTCCTTTTTGAACCCAAGAAATCCCCAGTATTTTCCCTGTCTTTTATATTAAAAGTATCACCTTGTTGTTTTTTTTTTTATGCACTTTCATGTTCCACCTAAGCAGAGTACTTCTACTTCTTTATGTTTTTGATGCGACGATGTGTCTGTGGTAAAAGAGTTAGGAAGGTAAGCTTTGATAAGCATATGAATTTCCTGGTCAAACTTCGCTGAGTATATTACCTACATATCATAATCAATATAAATATACTCTCTTAATCCTGCTCTAGGCAACATTGTTTTGTAATGTCTTTGAAAGCTTTTTCTTAAAAACATTTATATTCCATCATACTGTATTTTAATGCATACATGCACATGTGCATATGTGTTTGTGTATGGATATGTAAGTATATATGTGGATGTGTGTGTACTATGGTAAGCTTTCAGCCATTGAAAGATCTCAGGGCCATGCATATTATATATTCTTATGTACCTTCTTATATTTTTATACAGCATTTTAGTATTTGTATTATACTTTTTTGGGCTATGGATATTACAATACCACATGTGCTCTCAGCTGATGAGTCCTCTGCTACTGTCTCATTTGAATTATGGTGATCATTTATTTATTTTAAACATATATGTTAAAACTTAACAAAGGACACTTTATTTATTTGACAGTGAGAGAGGGAACACAAGCAGGGGGAGTGGGAGAGGGAGCAAAGGACACTTTAATGTATGTCGACTAAACCTTGCTAAGTTTAAACACAAACCTCATTCCACAAGACACTTAAGATCAGAGTATTAAATAAAATAAATGACAATCAAAAACAAAAGAATGTAGAGATCATTAGGAAATTCAAGACTGATGGAATTGGGAATTATTAAGGGTTCCATAAGCATCATGGTAGCCTGGGATTATTAAGGAAATACTGCAGGAAAATTAATTGGAAGAAACTATGGATGAGGTATGTTAGGACCACTGAGGATCTAAAGAGAACAACAACAACAACAAAAAAAAAACACTGACTAATGTAAAATGACTGGGAACGCACTTATATAAAGAATATATAATATACTCTAATATATAATATGTCCTACATGGCCAGAAGCCCACCCATCCAATCATCTAAAGACATTATGGTTTCCTGGGGTTTGATTTGGCAGCCAGTGTATATAACCTAGTAATAAAGTACTTGGTGATGTCAGGTTAAGGCTCTAGATACTCTTTGAGGTTTCACAATGAACATTCACTAATGTTAGAGTCAGTGAGGTTACAAAGGAACACTTCTACTAGATGTAAGGGATAAACCACCAGAAAATGGACACCACAGTTTAAGTTATAAATTATGCTCTAAGCACTACTAAAGAAAACCAAAGAAGACCACTGATTATGAGATCAGTTTTGGTTTTCAAAAATCCAGCAACCCTGTTCAGTTAATATGATGGTAAGCTGGTCAATTGTACCAAGTACTGGGAAAAGAAATTTCTGCCTTATGCTTTCTTATAGTTAAATACAAAAGACTCACTTATAATGGGAACAGAGCTTCCTTTCTGTAGGCATTATGTTACCTATGATCCCATGTTATGAGTGCCTTACAAAAAAAAAAATACCAGCAATGAAAACATACATCATTGCATATGTCATTGATAAGCAAAGTGACCATGACTAAGATCTTATGCCTATGTGACATGAGTGTCACAGACTATAGTCAAATTTGGAGAGGAGAGATAATTTTAGCCATTCCAGAATGTAGGCTGAGTACTATCTTCTCTAGTATTTTCATAAGAAGCTGAAATATTTGATCTGAACATTTAATCTCTAAATTTCAAAGTTCTAGTTCAAATTTTTAAGACCCCATAAGACTCAAATAAAATATGTCTTCAGCTCAGATTTGCTCCTGAATCTGTCATTTTCAAACTCCACTGTAATATTGGCATTGACTGAATTCACTCAAGTGTTTACCATGTTGTTGTTTATTGTACACTATCCAACCCCCCCACCCAGAAAAATTCTTCTGTTGTCATATAGGTAAAACTGCTTCCTGAATTTATTTCTGTCCTTTCAGAAAATTAGTAATATAAGGTCTGGTTATCCTAAACAGAGTAGAAATACTAGATAGTGGGCACAGTGCTTGTCAATTACTTATTCTTCTGGAAGGAAGGAAATAAGGAAAGAGGGAGGGAGGAAGAGAGGGAGGGAGGGAAGGAAGGAGAGAGGAGAGGAGGGAAGGAAGAAGAGTCACTATGATAGAGAATGTTAGTCTTTTGAAAGCTCTCAAGGATCCTCAAGAGCAAGAGGGTCTTTGATGCAATTGTATATAAAAAATTTCTCTGAAAGAATGAGCAGTGGGATGGTCCCGGAATTGCCAATTAGCCCTAGGACACAGGCTGGCTGTGCTCAAGCCAGGAGTGATCCCAACTTTCCCAGTAATGGTGACCTTTGTGATGGTTAACTTCAACCACCCATGGGCAGGTAATCAGATTCACAAAATTACTTTTCTTTCTTTTTATTTTTTTAAATATGGCCTTAAATTTAAAAAGCCTCAGGGTACAAAACACAATAAAGTCATTCATTAAAATATTTAGTCAAACTGATGGCAACATAATACAGCATATTTCATACTGCCTCTTCATCTTGGCAGGGCAATTAATAAGGCAGGTTTTGTTTTATGTCCCGAAGATTAATAAGCTGGGGTTATAATAGCATCATACTCAGACGTGGTTCGCATTAGAAATTGTTTTGCTTCTGTTTCCCCAAAAGTATATATAGGTTGCCTCAAAATCTATTTCATAAAGTAGGTAGAGTAAAAAAAAAATGTAGGTAGAGTAGATGTGAACCAATATACAAAATAAATAGCAGAAATTTATAAACAACATAAACTAGGGGATGATTGTTAGGACACAAGTCAATCAACTGTCTTGAAAAAACAAAGGGAGATTTCACTCGGATGTGGAATTTAAGAAACAAAATTGATGAATATAGGGGAAAGGAAGGAAAAAATAAAATAAGATAAAAACAGAGAGGGAAGCAAACCATAAGAGACTCTTAACTCTAGGGAACAAACTGAGGGTTGCAGGAGGGGGTGGGTGGGGGGATGAGGTAACTGGGTGATGGGCATTCAGGAGGGCACATGATGTAATGAGCACTGGGTGTTATATGCAACTTATGAATCACTAAATTCTACACCGAAATCAATAATACACTGTATGTTAACTAGTTTGAATTTAAGTAAAACCGATAAAAAAGAAAAAGCAAAGGGAATGGATGTCCCTTCTGGAAGCCCAGAAGTAAACCACATGAGAGCCTTAGTGACATCTTTCCTTCAAAAGCAACTGTGGCTATGCAGGAACTAAGCAATTAAAGGTAGAAAGAACAGGACAGAAAGATATAGAGGCTAGTACCACCCTCTGGTATGTTTATCTGGTTTAGATTCTTATACCATGGCTGATGGAAGCCTGCATTACCTGGAGATATACAGCTCATCATCATGTACAGATGGCTTGTCATCTTGTCAAAGCAGACTCTGCTACAAGACAAAATTATGATCAGAAACAGGATTTATTAACACAAAGTGGTGCTTGGAATATAGAGAGAAATGGCTGACATGCCTTCGCAATCTTACAATATTTTGATATTTTCACTTACACCATCTCAAAAGCTGCATATGTTGATAGTATCATCATTCTATAAATGAGAGTTCAAGGCTCTGAAAGTCAAAGGGGCTTGTCCACAAAAACAGAGACAGCAGTTGAGAGATTCAGATCTGGAATCTGAGCTTTCTGACTTTAAATTCTATGTGTTTACAACTTCCCAAATATGTCTGTCCCCAAACTGAGATAACACAAACAACACTGTTTCTGGAACCGTGGTTCTTCAGCTCTTCAATGCTCTGTCCTTACTTTGTCACCTCAGTGTCTTTGCTCCACAACATACAGGAGCATGTTGCTGTGCAACATACGAGCTGCCTTGATCAGAAAAAAAGGAGTATGTCTCTGAGAAGAGGGAATGCAAATTGTCCAAAGTAAAAAGAAATGAAGGGGTGATGCAAGAGAGAGGAACACAGAAATGGATGGGACAGTAGATGACCAGAGAACAAGATTGTGTTTGGGGTTCAGATGGGGAGCAAAGCCATCTCAGTACCTGCAGTGACGGAGGAAGGAAAATCCTGTGGTACACACCAGAGATGATGTGGAAGATCAAAATACAGTGAGTATATAAAGGGTGAGTAACAGAAGGGTGGGTGTTGCATCACACCCCTGAGTTAGAATCCATCTCAACCATTCCCCAGTTGTGTGACAATCACTTAGTTTCCCTGACTCTCAACTTCCTCATCTGTATAATGGAGGCAGTCACATCTGATTCACTTAAGACATGACTCCTGTGAGACTCATATATGAAATGATTTCATAAAGCACCATGTGTTTGGTAAATGTGAGCTGCCATTACTGATGGATATATATGACATTGGTTATAACCCTCACATTCTTTCGGATGAAAAACAATACATTTGTGTTACCAGTGGTCAGCCAGAATGTACTTTTCAGGGTCCATCTGTCAAACTTTAATAGGAGTTTATTAAGTAATCAGACACACAGATAATAAGTAAATAAAATTTGTTATCCAAATGTGGCACTCGTGAAGCAACCAAATCTTTAGTGGACATTATGCAGAGTATAAATCCTCATTCTAATCATTTTCTGTAAAGCTTATATCTGTTATTTTGTATTGTTCTCCATGTGTCCATTTCTACTTTGCTTTCTTAAACTTAAATCAGAATTATTAGAATTACATGCAAACATGGACTAAGTAGAATACTAGAATTCTAGAATACTTCTAGAATAACTAGAAGACATACAAATGGCTAACAAGTACATGAAAAAAATACTCAACATAACCAATCATTGGGATAATGCAAATCAAAACCACAATGAAGATATAATCAGACCTTCTAGAATGGCTGTTAGCAACAAGACAACGAATAACAAGTGTATTAAGGATGTAAAGAAAGGGAACTTTGTGCACTGTTGGCAGAAATGTGAGTTGGTACAGCCATTATGGAAAATAGTATGGTGGTTCCTCAAAAAATTAAAGATAGAATTACCATAGCTATTACCAGTAATATCACTTCTGGCCACATATCCAAAGGAAATGAAAACAGGATATCAAAGAGATATCTGCACTCTCATGTTCATTGCAGTATTATTTATAATAACCAAGATGTGAAAACACCTTAAATGTCCATCAACAAATTGGTGGATAAAGAAGATGTGATAGATTATAGATAGATAGATAGATGATAGATAGATAGATAGATGATAGATAGATAGATAGATAGATGATAGATAGATAGATGATAGATAGATGATAGATAGATAGATAGATAGATGATAGATGATGATAGATGATAGATAGATAGATGATAGATGATGATAGATAGATGATAGATAGATGATAGATAGATAGATGATAGATATGTGTATATATATATACATATATGATGTATGCAATATATATGAGATATATGTGAAATGTGGACTATATAGAATATTATTCAGCCTTGAGAAAAAAGGGAATCCTGCTGTTGGTAATGACATGGATGGGTCCCAAAGGCATTACACTAAGTGAAATAAGTCGGAAAGAGACAAATCCTGCATGGTATTACTTACATGTAAAGTCTTAAAAAAAAAAGAAAGTCAAACTCATAAAACAGAGAGTAGAAAAGTGGTTACCATGGGCTGGGGGGGGGGGTGGGGAATACGGAGAGGTTGGTAAATTGGTACAAATTTTAGCTGTAAGGTAACTAAGATCCGAGGCTCTAATGTATAATATGGTGACTGTAGTTGATAATACTGTATTGTGTAATTGATATTTGCTAAGAGAGCAGGACTTAAATGTCAATCTCTCTCTCTACACACACACACACACACACACACACACACGGTGATGGATTTATTAATTAACTAGATAAGGGAAAGCCTTTCACTATATATACTTACATCAAATCATCACAATGTACACTTTAAATATCTTAAAAGTTTATTTGCCAATAAAGTTGAAAAATAATTCCCTATTTAACCTGAAAATTAAAAAAAAAAATAACTGTGAATTAATAGAAGTTGGGGAGTTTGCCTAGTCATGGGCAATTAGGCAAATAAGAACATTCAAATATAGCATCTAACTTAGATGTCAGGAGACTTTTTAAATGAAATATTTTATTCTGAATTGTGTTCTTTTTTTAAAGATTTTTATTTATTTGAGAAAGAGAAAGAGAGAGGGGGCAGGAGCAGAGGGAGAGGGATAAGCAGACTCCACACTGAGCACAGAGCCTGATGTGGAGCTCAATCCCACGACCCCTAGATCATGACTTGAGCTGAAATCAACAATCAGACGTTCAACCAACTGAGCCACCCAGGCTCTGAGTTCTGTTCTGAGTTGACGGATTAGCCACTAGTGATTCCCGAGGAGCATACTGTTGTGGCAAACATTCTTTCATTCACACAACAAACTGGCCTTTAAATGCACAACACTGAATACTTTCAGGTCTATGATAGACACTGATGATACAGAACTAAGAAAGACAAGGAACTCACAAGCTGAAGAACAAGAAATACTTTAACAGACAGGAATATCAAATGTAAAATGTCAAACCTTCAGAGCATTCCCCCTGAGTTAATCTAACACCACATTCCCATTTAACATATTAATCAGGGGCAGCAGCCATATTTAATTTATCTTCCTTCACCAACACTTTGCATGGGTTTACTGTAAGACTAAGCAGGGAGAGTTATTCTAACTGTAATTCACATAATGTTGCAATTTAACGACTTACTGGTTCCGGCAAACCAGGTGTGCTCATTTCAATGCTATTTCAGTGCATTCATAATCTAACAAACATTCCTTCACAGTTAACACTTTTTCTGGATTTGTGGTTAAGGTGAAGGAGAAGTTTGTAATGCCAGCAACTTCACCAGAAGAACTTCCCCAGAGACCATCCCCTTTGGCTGATCTTGTTTTTACTTGTTGTAGTGGGTTGAATGGTGCCCACCCCTCCCCCAAAGCCAAAGAGATGCCCACATCCTAATTCTAGGAACCTGTGAATGTAATCTTATTTGGAAAAAAAGGTTTTTGCAGGTGTAATCGAGTTAAGGATCTTGAGATGAGGAGATCATTCGGGGTTACCTGGGTAGTCTTAAAACAGATTACCAGTGCCCTTAAAAGAGAAAGGGAGAGATTTGAGTCAGACACAAAGGAGAAGACATAGAGAGAGGGAAGGAGGCAATGTGACCACAGACAGAGATCAGAGTGAGTCAGCTGCAAGTCAAGGAGTGCCAACAACCACCAAAAACTGGAAGAGGCAAAAGATGGATTCTCCCCTAGAGACTCCAGAGGGAGTGCGGACCTGCCAACACTGTGAATGTGGACTTCTGGCCTCCAGAACTGTGAGAACAAATTCTTTCATTCTCAGCCACCCAGTTTGTGGTCATCTGGTAGGGCAGCCACAAGAAACTAATATACTTGGTTTTGTTCTCTGGTTTCACCTCGTGATGACGCCAATACATTTCTGTCCTTGCAGAGCAATGACTCTCTCAGGTCCATGTGTTGCGTCTTAGTCTGCTTGGGCTGCCATAACAGAACACCGTAGACCGGGGGGCTTAAACAATAGACATTTGTTTTTCACAGTTTGGGAGGCTGGGAAGTCTAAGATCTAAGTGCAGATCAATTAGGTTCCCAGTGAGGGTCCTCTTCCTGGCTCGGGGACAGCCACCTTGTCAGTATCCTCACACAGCAGAGAGCAGAAGCTGTTTCCTCTTTCTCTTTTTATAAAGACACTTGTATCATAGAGACCACTCTCCTGACCTCATCAAAACCTAATTACCCTTCAATGGCCATATCAACACCACCATTACACTGGGGGTTAGGGCTTCAACATATGCAACTGGGGTGGGGTGGGGGCACAAACATGCAGTCTATAACTAGTCCTCTATTCTAGCTCAACATATATGTTAACTACATTCACCAAGGCCTTTCATTCTTAGAATGTTCCAAATTGGCATTGTTTCGTTCATTAGGAAATGTGTATTTAGCTTATAGGAACCTTGCAAAATGCTTAGGAGATAGCCATGCTGGGGAAAGAAATCCCTGCTTTTTGCTGATTTGGAGGCTACTCTAGTAATTCCTATTTGACACCCACA
Organism: Neomonachus schauinslandi; assembly: GCF_002201575.2. Classification (NCBI taxonomy): domain Eukaryota; kingdom Metazoa; phylum Chordata; class Mammalia; order Carnivora; family Phocidae; genus Neomonachus; species Neomonachus schauinslandi. The sequence continues at coordinate 180,366,747 of NC_058405.1, read as the reverse complement.
TCCATGTAGACAATTATGAGCAATCATTGTATGTTTTCACTTGAATGGATCTTTGCCATAGTTTTTGTTT
>NC_058405.1:179896497-180066667 GCF_002201575.2 Neomonachus schauinslandi | reverse complement strand
TTCTTTCTTTCTTTCTTTCTTTCTTTCTTTCTTTCTTTCTTTCTTTCCTTCTTTCTTCTTTCTTTCTTTCGAGGGAAACGATCAGAGTTAGGTAGAGAGGTGGGTTTGAGACCAGATTATGGCATATTTTATGTTATATGTTAAATCATTTTGTCCCCCTCCCCCTAAAATTCATATCTTATAGGGTCTTAGCAGATGTAATTAGTTAAGATGAGTAATATTGGAGTTGGATGGCCCCATAATCCAGTATGAGTGGGGTCCTTATCCAAAGGGGAAAACTGGGGGTGCCTGGGTGGCTCAGTCAGTTAAGTATCTGCCTTCAGCTCAGATCATGATCCCACGGTCCTGGGATCAAGCCCCACATCAGGTTCCCTGCTCAGCATGGGAGTCTGCTTCTCCCTCTCCCACTGCCCCCACCCTGCTCATGCTCTCTCTCTCTCTCTCAAATAAATAAATAATTTTTTTTAAAAAGTGGGGGGAACTGGACACAGACACACACATTGGAAGAACACCATGTGAAGATAAAGGCAGAGATCGGGGTGATGCTTCTACACACCAACGAGTCCAGAGATGGCCAGTGAACTGCAGAAGCAGGGTAGAGGCCTGGGACACACTGCCCCTCACAGCCGCAGAGGAACCATCCATGGCAACACCTTGATTTTGAACTGCTGCTCTCCAGAATTGGGGCAATACCTTTCTGTTTTTTAAGCCACCCAGTCTGTGGTACTTCGTTATAGCAGCCAGGGAAACTAATATATTTTGAAAGTTGGACAAATGACTGTTTGGTCTTAATTTTATAGCCAAAGGAAAGCACAGAAAATGTCAGGAAAGAAATGATCTGACCAATTAACTAGCTCGTCACATGTTAAATTGACTAAGTGTGGGCTGTAGGAGGTAAAGACAAGGAGTTCAGTGAGAAGTCCACAGCACAACTGCAAATCACAGTGCCCAGCACCTAGTAGGTGATCAATAAATGATGACATCTTACATTTATTAGTACTTAATATCCAGCACATTACCTACATCACCTCACCTGAACTCTCACGACTATCCCATGAGGGAGATGGTTTAAGTATCTCCCCTTTACAAATGAGCAAACTGATACTCAAAGGGAGTGAGTGGTAGAGCCAAAAATTAAACACAGATCTGTCTATTTCCAGCATCCAAGTTCTTTACCACTATGGTATATGGCCCTATAATAATGTTATGGTTAATAACTAAAAGATCGTGTGTATATGCTTGTTTTTGTATGCATGTGCATAACAATGACTAAGAAATAAAGCCAGAAAGGGTAACTGCTATAATATAAATTCATCCCTTTATCTAACTGAAGTGGATACTTCACAGGGAAATTAATAAGTAAAAGAATAGCAACGTATAGAAACTTCTAAGCATTTTAATAATTGGGAATGACAAACAATTTATTCTGCTGACAGAAAACTAAATCAATAGGCAGACTGTAGCTATGTGCATAAGGAGATTTGAGATTTAGGTATTTGACCAGTCAAATCAAATTAGAAAATTGAGCTCACTTAACTTCCAGTTTGACTGCTAGGGTTGAAGACTTGAACTGATGGATAACATATCATTTGACTCTCAACTGTCTCCATCTTAATTCACCCTCATTTGTATTTATAATACAAGTACAGTTGAGTTTCAGTAGACTTCTGTTTTCTTACCTCTTTACATAGGTCACTTTCCCTTTCTTCCCTAATCCTTTACTGCCATATATTTGGAATGAAATAAAACAATACCTTTGCTCAATTATATGTCTGCTTCATTTACTTTCAATGTTTACTTGATTACTGAAGATCTCTAAGGGCACATAACCACTCTCAGGACTGTACATTCAGAGGAAAAACATCACACACACACACACAAAAAAAAAAAAAAAGAGAGAGAGAGAGAAACAAAGAAAAAATATAATGCATATAAAAAGCTACTAAAGAAGTCACAAACCATGGGTCAGGATGCAGCAAGAGCGATATCATGAGATAAAATAGCCTTTTCATATCCCAGGACACTTTTGACCATACATTTCTTGTTTAATTTATGATTGACTATAATTTTTCAGCAAGTGTGCATATTCTAAAGTTTTGGCAGAAGAAAGCAATCTAATGTAAATATTATTTTTAAATAAATGGCTTTTTATGAATACTGAATTAAACATTTAATGAATTTGGTCTAATTATAGATCATAGATATGTTACCAGATAGTCATTAAATTATAGTTTGTAGGGCATTTTTTGTATTTTGGGGCAAATAAGTCTTTTAAAATTTCAAATATTCATTAGGCCTTGAGTAACTTATATGTCTTAAGCACTCTGTACAAAATGCCTACCTAGAATATGGCTGTGGTTGAAACTCCAATATGCTCCATCAATGTGTGTTTTCTTGTTCAGCTGAAAACTACACTTCCTAGATCCCTTGTAGCTAGGTGTCGTCATGGGTAATGAGTGAAGTGTGCAAGTTTGGGTCATGCTCTATGTAAAGGAATCTGACTACCCTTGTCCCTTTCTGCTGGCTAAAATGCAAATATGGCAGGACAAGATGGAGCAGATATAGATCTTAGATCACAAGAGGGAATTTGCAAGGAGAAGATAGATGAGCAAACCACAAAAACATGAAGGAGTCTAGATACAAAACATGGTGGAGATGTCATATGAGCCCTAGACTATTTATGCTTGGATTGTCACAGAGATAGTATAATCAAGATTATTTCATTCTTTGTTAAAAAAGTTGAACTGTTAAAGTAGGATTTTGGAAGATGAAGGACGGAATCAGAGCTGGCTCAGCTCTCAAGATGGTCTGGTAGAGAAGAGATAGATATAGATAAAGATACAGATATGGATATGGATAAAGATATATATAGAAAGGTATCTTAACATAGGTAGCAAGATGATGTTATGCTACCTTTTTCCTATCAATCAAACTTGAATATATATGCATAGCACAGTACAAATATGTATAAAAGATCAATGATCAGCCTCTGCAGACAAGCCCTTTAAAAACTATTATCATTATAAATTATATGGCCCTGCATGCATCTTTGCAATATGTATTTTAGCTGGACACATTGTTTATGATTGTCTTACGTTAGATTCTTTTTTTTTTTTTAATGAACGTGAGATTTTTCTCACTGATGGAAACTTTTGGTCAACCCTTCCTATATTCAATTCCTCAACCCCTTTCTGTTTTCACAGGAGATGCAACATGGCCCGGCTTCTAATGCATAAATGCATTTGCAAATGAGTTCCCGGAACATGCTAATGATATTTTGTTCTGGATCATTTCCAAAATGGTTGCAAGCAAACAAGCTCATTTTTAAGAGAGAGAGAAAGAGAGAGAGAGACAGAGACAGAGAACAAGCTTAGAGGCAGACAATTATTCAATGGCTGTTAACTAAAAACATTTGCGCATAAACGTGATTACTTAGGAAATAGCACTGGAGTCTGATTGACTGGCATTGGAAATTGAAAATGGACTCCCTTGAAGTTCAAAAGCTTTACCACAAATCACAAGATTCATTAATTACCATACATAGGATCTTGGGAGTTGCCTGTTTGTAAAATCTGCTGCCTTTATGTTCTTGAAGCTAAACTAGAAAGGCAGAGTCCCAGCAAGAGATTAAAACATAGAATTTTGTTAATTAAACCAGTATGTAAACCATAACTCTGAAAGAATGTCAGGAGTATATGGTTTGCTGGTGGTTTGATTCTTCCATGGCAGTAGCATATGGAGAGCATGTAACTATGATGTGTTTAATCCAAGTGGATTAAAATAGTCTCCTGGGATTTGAAATAATTTTTGAAAAAGATTGAGCCCATATTTTCATCACTGTTTTCAAGACATAGAAGTGATATGCATCGCATGATCTAAAATTTTGTTTTGTTTTGTTTACTTTTTTTTCCTACTTAACCCTGTTTTAGTCTTTGGTTTTGGTTTTAATCAAATGAATAAATCACTTTTTACTTAATAAATAACTTTGATGCTACTAAAATAATGGCTAAGCAAATAATATCCCTTCATTCAATTGAGGAAGAGAATTTAAATAGTTTGTACCAATTTAAATCATTTTTGCTGTGGACATTTCTGATTTTTTTGGTCAGTCTTTGGAAAGGTTGCATATTATTCACTTTCTAAGACACTGATAGGAACATCAGTAAGGTCCTGCACATGTCAAAATATTTTTTTTCCAGTCACAGAGATTTCAATACAAAGAATTATTTGAAGATAATCTAAGATGGTAAATAAATCTTTAACTGTTGCATTCTATATTGAAGATAAGCAAAAGTAAGGAAGAGAAAGAGGGAGGGTGGGAGGGAGAAAAAGAGAGAAGATGAGTGAGCAGATCTAAAGAAGGCAAGAGAATTGCAGGAGTCAGAATAACCCGGAGTTTATCAGTTTATGCTGACACATTTTCTTGGCAAAGGCTGCTGACTGTAGGCAAAGTCACATGGCCGGGAGGCTGGTGTGTGTGTCTGCTTAAGAGCCCGTGAAGCTCTTTGCCTTCAGACTAGCATGTGCACCATGTGAAGCTGGGGTTGCCATGGTAAGTACATAGCGTGTAATGGAGGGGTTTTTTTTTCTTTCTTTCTTTCTTTCTTTCTTTCTGATATGCTGCTCTAGCATAGATACACCAGAATTCAAATTAATACTATTAGAAAATCACTGGAAGAGGAAGCTTGAAGAGGCTTTGGTTAAACATTCAGCACTTACACTAGATTCTGTAAGCAAATGTGCTACCTCATTTATTATTTTTTTCTCAAATACAAAGAGTTTATCATAAAATGGTCAATGGATTATCAACATACAATTCAAAAATATCTATTAACCATAGCTCATTGTTTCCTCTTTTCCTATGTTGAGGCTTATATTATAGAGGAATCTTTAGCTATTTGATTATGTTCATTTCAAAAGAAAATGATTCCTTTCGTTATTCTTCAAAATGTCACAGACATTGCAAGAAATTCCAGGTGTGCTGAAATTTGTGTAAAGGGTGCCCTGAGAACTAGATAATGGCTTTGGAGACTTCATGGTCCTTCTTGAGTGCTCAGAGGTGCTCTTGACTCTCCACAGTATCACCATGTAAAAGGCAAGCTTAGCAGACGGATGATGGATTTGGAATCCAGCTGGCATTGCCCAGGTGACCTGCCAGATTGGATCAATTAGAAGCAACTGATGGGAGAATCATTTCTCATCTCTAAATCCCATGCACAGGATAATGCATAATTTCCGACCCTCCTTATTCTCTTCTTTTTCAGAATTGTTATTTGAAGTCAGATATACCTGAGCTCTACCCCAATTCTGTCACTCACCATGTGATCTTGGGAAATTTCCTAGTCTCTGTGACTCAGCCTCTTCATCTATAAAATGGAGCAAATGATAGGATCTAACTCAGGGGAATATAATCTGGATTAAGTGGACATAACATGTAAAAAATACAGAGGACCTGGTATGAGATAAGCACTAAATCAATGTCAGCTGCTATTGTCATCTCTTTAAAATTATTTACATCTTTATTGCTTACGTTAGGCACATTCTTGAAAACTAGCTATTCTAGAATTTCAAAAACTCTCTCAAAGTTCTATTGAAGTTTTAGTTTGCATCTGGATCAATAATCCAGCTAAAGAACTCCACAGAAAGTACAGTGCTAATTTCCATTTCTTGATGCTTTCAAGTCACATGTTTGGGGAGGGCAGAATACCAGTGAAATTCCCTTCCGAAGAACTGGCCAAGAAGGTGACAATCAGGTCAACAAAAACCAATGGACAAAATAACAAGATTTGGAAAACTATGGCCCATGGGCCAGATCTGTCCCTCTCCATGTTTTTGTAAGTAAAGTTTTATTGGGGGTGCCTGAGTGGCTCAGTTGGTTGAGCATCCAACTCTTGGTTTCAGCTCAGGTCATGATCTCATGGGTTGTGAAATTGAGACCTTCATCAGGCCCCACAGTCAGTGGGGAGTCTGCCTGAGATTCTCTCCCTCTGCCCCTCCTCCCCACTCATGCTCTCTCTCTCTCCCAAATAAATAAATAAATCTTTAAAAGATAAAGTTTTATTGGAATACCATAATGCTCATGGTTTAAGCATTGTCAAGTTGCTTTCATGCTACAATAGCAAAATTGAGTAGTTGCCACTGTGAGTTTATGGTCCACATAACAAGTACCTAAAAATGTAGACTAAAGGGTACCTGACTGGGAAAGTACAGGTAAAGGAAGGAGGTTCTTAAGAAGAAACAGAGCTGGCAAATTATGTTCAGAACTCCAATTTATTACTCCAAGCTCCATCTTGTACCTATATTGAGAAGGAATCAATCTAATACTGAAGAGAAAAAAACAAGCAACTATCGATGGGACAAAAATGAAGATTTTAAATGATAAATGATTGTGAACTTTGTTCTTTTCTTCACTTCCCAAGGAAGAAGAATGCTACATCCCAGCCCAGAGACTTGCTCTCTTGTGCAGAGTTCAGGTACTGCACTAAGAATGAAGGAGGAGAAATCAACGTCTCTTGCTTCCCTGCCAGATCCCCCAAATCCCGAGAGTTAGCTAATCTATGCAATCAAGAGTTTAAAGTCAGAGAAGAGAGTGGAAAGAGGAGAACCTGAGTTGCATGGTATGGGACCTATTAGCAGTTGATAGGTGAGAAGCAGAGTCATTGGTTTCCTGAATGAAACAACCCTTTGGCTATTCTTTGAGATGGTCCAGCAAGGTCTACATCCCTTTACAAATATTCCAGGTTGCTAGACTTTCATTTGTTTCAATGCCATTCTGTGCCAGAGTATTTTCTTTTTTAATTTTTTTTATTTGAGAGAGAGGGAGAGAGCACACAAGCGAGGGGAGGGTCAGAGGGAGAGGAAGAAGCAGGCTCCCCTCTGAGCAGGGAGCCCGACATGGAGCTCGATCCCAGGACCCCGGGATCATGACCCAAGCCGAAGGCAGCCGCTTAACCGACTGAGCCACCCAGGTGCCCCTGGTATGGCCATTTTTTACCCACTTTAATTACATATAGATATCATTATAGAAGATGCATTAAAGGTTAGAATAGAATTATAAGTGCTTTAGGGCAAATAAGAGGAAACAACCAATGTCTGTGAAGACAAGAGAAGGTTTCAGAGAGATGATGCTTGAGCTTAGTCTTGAAACACAAGGTCATGAATGGTGTGAAATATACAAGCATGAGCAGAGGCAAAACTTGAGGAAGAACCACACGTCTTCTATAGTTGGAGAGTAGTGGCCCCTCTAGAAATAACTGACATTCCATTGAGCCCTCACTACCATCTGGCAAGGTGGGCATTATGATTGTGACTTTCATGGATGAGGACACTAAGATGCTTTGAGGATAAATAAATTTCACTAAAATTACGCAGTTTGATGGAGTGCCATTATTTGTAGCCCATTAGTATTGTATAAAAAATGATCCATTTGTTAGCAGTTTCCTAGGTGTTAATTACTGAATGATGATTATCTGGGCGACACTAAAAATGCTGACACTCTGGGTATTCCTTAACATTCATCTGCCTTTTTTGGAGTTTTGTGGAGAGAATCTTGGGGATGAGAGGCAATCTTTCTGTTTCAAGATCTTTAGCAGGTTTTTAAATTTTTAATCCCAAGATTCCACGTTTTATTGCCCAACTGTTTTCTATCTAAAATTTAAACTAAATGAGATAATTTAGGTCAGTTATACCAGGAAACTAGTCTTGCTTCTCTTTTAAATTCAGCAACGATTTGTTATATGACTCCAAGATACCCACTTTCCTGCTGGATGACATTACATATTAATCTAAATCTGAGAAAAATTGTAAAATAGGGGTTTGTTACCAGCTTATTCCCACATTCAATTCACATCTCTTTGCTTTTCACTTGGGTATCCCCTTAAAAGGACAATGCTTACTAACCTTTTATCGGGAATGGATGTAATAAATCATTCAGTTAATACTAGTATGTCTATACTAATGTGTTCTCTCTTCACTTACCTTATAAAGAATGAACCAACATGGAAGGCAAAAGAATAATTTTATAATTTTGAGATTTATGGTATTGGTTATATCAAAGGAGGTATTTTCACAGGGTAAGGGTTAAATTAGCATCCCCTCAAATGACATTATATTATTAACTTCCTATTAATTCATGAGTAAGGTCTCATAGTATCAATCAATCATTCAATAAATCATTCAAATATACTTACTGAGCATCTATTGTTCTAGGTGCTAAAAATGCAGTACTAAGCAAAGCAAAGTCCTTGCCTTGTGTTTGCATATTTTAGTGAACAAAGTTAACACTCAGTTAGTGCTACTGTGAGTTCTCTTTTAAGCCCTTCACGTGCCTACTGTCACTGATTTCTTTCATAATGTCCTAAGCTATAGGTACTATTATTATCTCTGCCCCATTATCCCAGAGAGAACTGCAGCCCAGAGAGTTTGAATAACTTGTCCATGATCACACAGCCAGAAGAAGTTAGGGACAAAATATGGCCTGGAAGGAAGTCTGACACTGTAGATTACACTGTTAACTGCTACACTCTACAATGGATTCAGATGAAAACACTAAATAAGTAGAAGAAAAAAAAACCCCCAAGAGATAAATATAATATGGAACTAATTTTCCAGAAGACATTACAGTTTTCTTTTGATTCTAATTATCAAGAAATTTATTCTTGACAAATTACCTCTTTTTATTTATCCATATATTTCCCTCTGTAATGAATATAAACTTGAGTTTACCCTTTAATATTCTTTCCTTTTCTCTCGCTCTCTCTCTCACACACACAAATAATTCCACTTTCTCTTAATCTAGTCATCAAATTGAAAATTAGACATTTATATAACATGTATATTGATTTAGTCCAATTTTATTATCAAAAATTGCCTTCATTAAGGTGTCTGCTAAAATAGATTATAATACAACTCCTACTGGTTGTATAAAATCTAAAGCCCCAAAACTTAGTTCTGCTCAGATTATTCTCTACATAACAGGTAGTTTCCATCTTACCAAAGGGCAAAAGATGCAGATTCTTAAATGTATTAGAAAGAACTCTTTTTAAAAGTCCATTTTCAAACAGAAACTTGACAATAGAAACCCACTTTAATTTTCTCACATTAAGTTTGCCATTCCAACTGTGTGTCAAGAATTTAATTGCAGCATGAAATTAACCAGTTATAAAATACCGTACTTGTGCCCTTGCCTTCTAAAGCAGAATGCACTAAATAATTTGCTTAATGGCCTCTAACATGAGACCTCAATTTAATAACTAAAGTGCCCTTGCTTGTTGGATAAATTCCTGCTGAGAAATTCTCTGTGTATAATCCATCAAAACATCAGTAGATGAAGCACACACCTTCACATGCACACATATTCGCCGACAAGAAAACAACTAAAATAGAAGTAAAAATTCTGATATGCCAAACTGACTAGTTTGAAATAAACCATGTGGCAGACATGCATTAGTACGAATGCACCTGCTCCCTGGCTGTGTTATGGTTGTGCTTCATTGACTCCATAGTGGAAGCGACATGGCCACTTCATTGACATGAACTTGCCAGACACCTCGGAAGTTTCTGTCTCCTTTTTATGAAAGTTTTCTCCCTGAAGATAATGGATTTCTATTGTTGAAATTTCCAAAAGTCTGGTTTCTAGAAAAGCAATATTACTGTAGCAATTAAGTGCCAGTTTAGACATGCAACTTTTCGTATGATGGAAATAGCTTCCAATTGTTTTTGGTTTACTTTATTAAAAACTGTAATGATTCTTTTTTTTAAAGATTTTATTTATTTATTTGACAGAGAGAGACACAGCGAGAGAGGGAACACAAGCAGGGGGAGTGGGAGAGGGAGAAGCAGGCTCCCCGCAGAGCAGGGAGCCCGATGCGGGACTCGATCCCAGGACCCTGGGATCATGACCTGAGCTGAAGGCAGACGCTTAACGATGGAGCCACCCAGGCGCCCCTGTAATGATTCTTTTAATGATTACTCCTAAGCATTTTGCAAACTTACTTATAAATTGAGAGACTGAAGAAGAAGGAAACAAAGTCTGGCACTTCAGCGACCTGGCTAAAATTTTGTTGACCTCTACTCTCCCTTTTCATTTTTGTCCTTACTTTATATCTAATTTATTTCTATTTAATGCTTTGGTTTTAGGAAGACCACGTCCTGACCTGACCACATTTAAATATATGCAGTGTAAATATCATTAGTGCTTTGGTAGTCAATGCAATTATTTATATTTACCTGTCTAAACTATAAAAGTCAAACCTGAGGGCTTTAGAATTCCCTCAAACTATAATTTCCTCTTTTTTGCCTCATTTTATATTTATTCTGTGTTTCTAATAAAATACCAGGCAAGCATAACTCTAGGTCTCAAAGGTCATTAGTCAAAAATTTAAAAACTTCTTATGCTAATTTATAAGCCATGTACAACAGAAGACTCTTCCTACAGTCTATATGAGTCTGGGTTGTGTTATTTATGTGGTTATTTGCTTTGCTCAGAAATTATAATTAGGGTTTGAATAATACAAATTGAGGCTGAGAACATTTAGGGAAAGTGTACAAATGGGATGTTTGATTAGTCTGAAGTACTTATACTTGAAAAGAAAAATAATTTGATGAAAACTTTAATTAATTCATTGTCTCCCTATCACTTTTTAATACAAAGTAATATTTTCTTAGGTCATTTCTTCAGCTTATCCTAATGAATTTGAAAGGGGGGAAGGAAACTCTCTTCTTCTCCAAAGTTCAGACATGAACGCAAACAAAAATGGAACAAAATGTTGATTTTGAGATATATCAGGTCTGATCTTAAATGCATTTGACTGTTCAAGGTGTTGAAAGTAGCAGGTGTATCTACTACATACTACTTCTTGTATGAATACGTTGCAGAATACATTGTATCCTTATCAGGAACTAACGGGGTGCCTGGGTGGCTCAGTCAGTTAAGCATCTGACTCTTGAGTTCGGCTCAGGTCATGATTTCAGAGTTGTGAGAGCAAGCCCCACCTCTGGCCCGTGCTGGACATGGAGCCTGCTTAACGTTCTCTTTCTCCCTCTGCACCCCAGCCCCCAAGCACGCTTTCAAAAGGAACTAACAAATCCGGCACATGGAAATAGTTTTTTTGCATCAGGTTGATCGTTCTGAGCCTGTTCATTAAAATGGGGTTTCATCTGTGTGACTGAGGTCATACAACATGCATACATTGTTAAAGCACATCATTAAAAATAAACATGCATACATTTGTCTAGGAGAAAATCAGGCTAGGATATGAAGGATTTTTCCAGGCCTCCACACGTTCACTGAGACCATTTCGGTTTTTTTCCCCAGCTTACCTTCCAATAGCTCACACATGCCATCAAACCTGAACTGAGTTTCTCATTCAACTCTGGGGTGACAGAGGTCATTCTGTTTTCATGTTAACTAAATCACAGTCTGTCTCAAACCAAGATTGCCAATTGTGTTAAATTAAAGGTAGAGGTTCTTTGCTGAAGGCAACTTACACGGGGGACTGTGGAAGCTGACTTCCTTTTAGAATTCTAAGTCACACTGAAATGGAAAGGCTTGGGCAGATAGGGTCACAGCATTTGACAAATCCACAAGCAGCATTCCTCCCTAAAACCCAATACCATCCTAATCTTTCATTCCTCCACTTTAATGCAATCATACAACAGCTCGGGCTTAGGATTTCTACCTCGTTTCAAAATGCTCCCTTCCATGCACGATATCTCCTCAGAGACTTTTAATCTCGTAAGAAGTTGTAGAATGCTTTCCCTTCCACTGTAGGTTTGAAAGCAGGTGTTTTTATTTTCAGGCTGTATACGAAGCCAATGGACTTCTTCAGAATAGTTATGCGGTGTCGACTCAAACCAAAGAACCTCAGGAGGACATATTATATTGCATCTTTAAAAAGTATCTGTTGATAATAATGAAGGCTTCTGATAGCGAGCCATGGGGAAGGATATAAGTCATGGATGTTATCATTAAATAGAATTGTTCATGGGTGGAGCCCAGACTAAGATGCTGTAATTAAAATAATCATGGAAGTATTTAGTTACTCCTTTTTCCCTTCCCTTTTATCCTCCTTGTCTTGTGCCTGTTTTCCCATGACGGATATCTCTGTGCTACAGTAATGCCCTAATCTGACTTTGCAAACTGTATTGACTATCCTTTTCTGGTTGTATTTTTAGCTGACACTTTTGGCAACGGGGCTTATTTGGATTACTCCCTGCCGGTTTATTTTTGGTAGATGGGTTCGAAATGTAGTTGTCTATTGCTTCTCTCTAGTTATCTGTCCTTTTTTGCTGTAGGTGGTGGTGTTCATTCAGATAGCCATCATTCTTCTCCTTCACCTGTTTAGTCTAGTCTAACCCTGCAAAAAAAATTCATCATGAGTCAGTAGAAATTCAGCATGGCACGTATTATTGGTATTGTGATTTGAGTGGCAGCCGACCAACATTTAGGGAACAATTTATCTACCTGAATTGGACTAGACATCACTAATGCACATGGCAGATTGATTGTACAGCTTTACTGGATGTATTCTTTATTAATGAGATTCAGCATGATTTGCTAAAAAGGCTTTTACTGGGCAGTCATTTTCTGCCCCTCCCCCACCTCTCTTTATCCCATTTAATCTGTTGAACCATGTACCATGTTTTGAAACTGTTTCTCCTCTCTATTTTTATTTGAAATACCTAGGCTTTTTAAATAATTGTGCACGAACTGAACATAGTACACACACATATACACATATACAAACCAGATTAGAATTGAAATGTATTATAAAACACAGGAACTAAGGAAATAAATCAAAATCCTAAGAAGAAAGAAAATCATACGGAAAAAAAAGAATCTGAGAATAAATTTGATATTTCAAAGAACTGATTTCTAGAAATGAATGCATCTGCACTAACGGGGGTTTTAAAACACATGGAATTTCTTCCTAAATAAAATATGATATTTGTATTGATCTGCTAAGGGTTGGGAGTTGCTGAGGTTTGGGGGTTCAAGCAGAGCTCAATAAAAACTAGAGAAAACTCATAAGCTACTCATTTCTTAACCCTTTGTTTCATTATCCAGAAGCTAGTAAGCAGAAGAGAATAAATTAGATTAATTGCAATGAGTTTTTTCTAAAACACTTTAGAGGCAAACTAAGGGTATATTACTTCAGATTCTAGTTTCCCCATGATCAACCTTACCCTGCTACATAATTTCATACCTGGTATGAAGGGAGGATAAAAAAGGAAGCCATCCCCTTTCTCCTGAGAGATTTTACAGGTACTCTGATCACTATAAAGATATCTCCCCATCACTTTTTAAAAAACATTTCTCCATTACTGTTCATTTTTTGTTAATCACAAAATGACATCTCTTCCCAAAATAAAATAAAATACCAGCTGCTGGAAAAACAACATTTCCTTAAAAATGATCTATAATATAACTTGTTTGACAAGTCATTTCCAGTCCTGTTTGTCATTTCTCCTCAAAACAAATACTATTTCAGTTGTGTATTAGAACAGGCATTTAAAAAATTATATGTGACAATGTAACAACAAGCATCCCAGGGGGTCAAGAATCCCTGTAGGAAAATTCTTAAAGGCTCAAGTTTCTCCATGCAACTCTGGTTCTCTTCAAAAAGAGCTGGAGAGAACAGAGAGTTACAATTACTGCATCAACTAGCAAGAAAGAAGAGCTCTTTTCTCCGAGCAAAGGGCAGTTAAACGCTATTGTTGGGCTAACCTTCCCCAGAATCCTCAAACCAGTAAGAAGCTGAAACCTTTTAGCATCATTTACATGCAACCTTGAAAGTAACATTGCTCTCCAGAAGAGAAATCACTCGGCAGGGAGCATTTTTCTTAACAACAACAACAAAAACAAAAGGAACAAAAAAACATTTTAGAATGTAGCTCTTGTAGATATCAAGTAGTTGTCATTTTATCTTCATGATTCATTATTTCTTTTACCATTTACCTTTAACCTAAAAGTTATGGCAGTTTTACAGAAAGCATGCATTTCCATGAAAAGAGTAAAAATGTAGTAGCTCCTTTGTCAAGAGGAAAAAGTTTGAGGGTAGTTCCCTGAAAATATCTGGAAATTCAGTAGTGAATTACATTTAAAAAATAACATGCTATACAAGTTTATTTATTATTCTCTTGGGAAATCCATTGTCAGCACACCAAAGTGAGTTCAAAGCAATTTGATTTACAAATGTTTCAAAACCTACTACAAGGGACAGTTTCTCTGCTCTTAGAAGCCAGTTTAATAATTAAAACTAAAATTACCAGTTATTGCAACCTTTTGAATCTATTTGTATGCTAAAATTCTTTCAGCCCTCATGTAACATTAACAATTTTAAGAGAAAAAACAAAAATATGTGTACATGAAGAGGATGAAACAGAATGATAAAGTAGGAAATTCACATTTGGGGGCCTGAGTACACTTGTCATTTGCAAATGTTCAAAGCTAACAATCTTGTTTCTTTCCCTGTGTTGGTTTCTACCCTAAATGGAAGCAGAACCATTTTGGACATGATGCCATACATCATTATTAATATAACCACATTATGTGATAAAGATGAAGGTGATAATGATGAAGGTAAAAGCAGTAATAGTAATGATAATACTAATTCTAACAACAATAACAATTACCAGTTCTAAGCAGCAACAATGTGTTGGCTACTCCACGTGTGTTGTGTCTTTATTTCTCTGAACAATGCAAAAAAGTGAATATTGTTATTTCTAATTACCAAATGAATAAACTTAACCTTAAGAATTAAGGGACTTTGGGGCGCCTGGGTGGCTCAGGTCATGATCCCAAGGTCCTGGGGTCCAGCCCCTGCAGCATCCGGCTCCCTGCTCAGCGGGAAGCCTGCTTCTCCCTCTCCCACTCCCCACTGCTTGTGTTCCCTCTCTTGCTGTGTCTTTCTCTGTCAAATAAATAAATACAATCTTTAAAAAAAAAAAATAAAAGAAAGAATTAAGGGATTTTTTATGGGTCTCACTAAAGCTGGGAAAGAAAGTTACTCATCCCACCTTTGTCTGTGCCCTAGGATTTTTCCACCACTCAGTTATGCTCCCTTGTACCCTACCCCCCAACACAGTGTTACTCCAAATTGTCTTTTTACAATGGGATAATCATCTACTGGTTTAATGTCATACCCAAGAACAGAAAAAGTTCCTAATGTGCGTCAATTAACAAACTAATTACCTATGTCTCTACCATTGTAAGAAGGTCCTAAGTGGATATTACCAATGCTAATAATTGAATCAACCCATCCTCGGAGCATTTTTTTCTCTTCAAAATTATCAAGTATTCAGCAGGCCTACACCTACCTGCCTTTTATCTACCTTCTTAGATTATAGGACTAGGGCTGTTATCTCTGCCCTAAACTGGAAAGTGTCTGAGAGTGTGGATCATGTCGCTCTCAGAATCAAGATCACTAACTCCACTAACTGCACAATGGACAGACCTCCAGGCAGTTGTTCATTTGCTGTGGTTCATGTACTGTGCTTGCTCTCCTCCAAATAAACACTTAAAAAAACACCTGTCCCAGGGCGCCTGGGTGGCTCAGTTGGTTAAGCAACTGCCTTCGGCTCAGGTCATGATCCTGGAGTCCCTGGATCGAGTCCCGCATCAGGCTCCCTGCTCGGCAGGGGGTCTGCTTCTCCCTCTGACCCTCCCCCCCTCATGTGCTCTCTCTCTCTCATTCTCTCTGTCTCAAATAAATAAATAAAATCTTTAAAACAAAAACAAAAACCTGTCCTCAAACTTAAATGTTTCAGTGTCTGTCTAACTTTTAGAGTTTTATAAAAGTATTTCAAACTTCTATAAAATTATGTAATCTCTCACCTACAAATTATCAAAAAGGAAGTATTAATTGTTACAAAAATCAACAAATCGTTGGAAGCTTAATAAACATATCAAACTTAGTACATCCAAAATCTTTCTCACCCAAACCCTTCGTCTGTTCCCCTTCCATCCTAGTTAATAGGAATACCATGGTTTTACATCACTCTCAACCCCACATGGAATCTGTCACCAAATTCCATCAACTCTACCTTCACGGTGTATCTTGAATTCCACTGTATCTTCCCCTGTCCATGGACTCTGGTCCACATCAACATCTTCCCTCCTCATAATTGTTTTTGTAGCTTCCCAATTGATGCTCCAGCTTCTTCCCTCGCTTCTCCACATAGCCGCCAGCATGACCCTCCTTTTAATCACAGAAGTCAGATAGGGCAGGCATTCTTCTTCTCAAAACACTATGATTTCTCATCTCACCTCATTTGAGTAAAAGACAGAGCTCTGACAGTGACCTCCATGTCCTGTCGAGATCCAACCCCGTTCCTTCTGACCTCACTTGCCCAGTTCTAGTCACACTCACCTTCGGTCCGTTCCTCCAACGTGCCAGAAAGGCTCCCACCTGGGGCATCTTTCTCTGGGTGTTTCCTCATCCTGGAACATAGCATTTTCCCCTCAAATGTGACATGCTCTGTGAGCCTTTCCCTGACCAATCTGTGTAAAATTGCCTTCCCCCCCAAACCCCTGACCTCCAATGCCCTGATTTACTTTTCTTCATAGAACTCATCACATTTTAACTTACTCTATACTTTACTTGCTTATTGTCTGTCTCCCTCTTCCCACCCCCACAAGACTGTAAATCCCACAAAGGCAAACATTTTTACTACTTTGCTGCTTTGTCCCAAAAACCTAGAACAATGCCTGCCATGAAATAGATGTTCAATAAATGCTTACCAAAAAAATTCATGTAGAAACAAAATAGCTAAACAATACCCATAAACATCAGCCTAATAGGAAATTAAGACGTCTCCTTGGTAATGCTCTTTATTGTTGAACAACCTCATTTCTTATTCAAACATCACGTTATGCTGAGTGGTATACTTAGCCTCAAATCAAAGACTAAAATGCAATTTACTAATTAAAATAATGGATTTTAAATGCTGGTCTCTTTATTTTTAAAGCGTTTTCCTTGTATATCTTATTGAAAGTGCTTTTCTTAAAAAAAAATGAAGTTTGCCTTTTTTTTTCCCCCCCTCTGCTTCCTGGCAGGCTAGTTATATTCATATTCTAGGATGGACATGAATATTTTGTCATGTATTTCCAAATATGAGTGTTATTGAGAATAACTTTTAACTAGAGACATATGTTTGGGGCAAAGATCCATTTTGGGCGGGGGGCTTGATATTCCTTCTATCAATTCATGATCAAAATCAATTTCAAGGTGACCTATAAATTTATAATGAAGTTTTTTTTCAGGCTAAGTCAAAGTTGGACAGAGCCTTGGAGCTATTTTATTAACATGTTCAGTCTCTAGCAGTTTCATTTGCTACATTAGACATGTTCTCTAAGCCATATTGCATTTTTAGTAGCTAAAAAATCCTCTGACTCATAGCCTTGCTCTGTAATAATTCCTTTCCCTTATCTGGGTTTTTGAACATTTTACAAAGGACATGTTTAGTTAAAGACTGAGACAATCCTCTGAGAGCCAGAAGAGTATAAAAAACAGCCCTGGACTGAAAGCTACTGCCTAATTAATCTACAACCATCTCTAAATATTTAACACTCCTTTTAAAAGAAAGATTACCTGAAATTTTCCAAAGGGTGTCTTTTCAGTCATTCAGGTGGCTATAGGTTTGGAGGTTGGGAAGGTCTACTCTTTGCTGCTATTTCCTCAGCATTAGAAGAGCTTAATCCTCATGCTGACTGACTGGCCCATACGGGGTTATGTTGTGGAAGCCCCTCCTCTTGCCAGCATCTGTCTATTTATTTCAGATATGGAACAGATACAGAGATTCTTAAAATCTAAAGTCAGGGCTAGGTCCAGAATCTAATTCAAGTTGAAACAACCACAAGTATAAATAGCTCCCAAGAAGGTAAGTGAGGAGGAGAAGGAGGCTTATCCTAAATGAGCCTTTATGGCTTCTAATGAGCCTTCTGTGGCTTCTAATCTGTCTTGGCAGGTGACTGAATGAAAAACTTAAAATTGTCTTCATTACAAGTATGGATGCAGTGTAAATTGTAAATAGATGAATGCTACTAATGTTTGTATTAATCATATTAGGACTGTGGTGACCCTTCCTGAAAATGGCAGGCCAGAAGGACAGACACCACTTTGATTTGCAAAGTGAACAGGCACAAGGGCCAGAATGGACCAATGTGGTATCCTTAGGCTAAGTGGGGAAAGTTGATATTAATGAGCATAAGTGGTGTCCCTGGATATAAACTCATTAATATTAACTTTCCCCACCAGCACTGGAAAAAAAAAATGGAACACTTTCAATAAATCAATTTATTTAGGATCAGCCTTGTAGATTTGGCTTCTGGCTCAATAAAGAGCAGCCAGTGAGGGGTGGACAAGGTGAATTATTGAATTCTGTCTTCTAATTGTATGGTTCTGTGAATAAAAATTTCCCCATACACTTGATGTTTCACCAAAATTACTCCAATATCTGGATATCTTGTTTATCTTTGAAAAAAAAAAAAAGAAAATCTGGATGCATAATTTTAACATAAAAACAAGCAAAGCAGCTTGAGGTCCCCTGAAATGATTAATACAAAAGTGATTGGAATTAATCACAAACACAAGAGGAAGCTGAAATTAGAGGGTTATTAAGATACTGTCTGCTGTTTAATCTCACCCCCTTATCAACACATTAACCTTGTTTTCTCTGCCTGAGCACTGAGTCCTACAGCAAAATTAGGTCAGAAATTCACATCAGATCAGATCAGCTGATGCAGTCCAGCTAGACCCTGACATGCTGCAGATTTGAATTTCATTCTAGATAGGATTATGGTTGAGGGCTTTTTGAGTTTGTTTCCTAGGCTCTAAGCATAGGAGCTTTCGCTAATTGTAGAGTATTTCTATACTAGCTATAGAGTATTTCTAAATATTTTAAGACTAGCTGTAGAATATTTTTAAAAGCTGACACAGTTATGTTTCTGAACCCTGGTTCATTTAACTCTTCAGTTCACCTGAGCAATGATGCTTCAACATCTGTTTTGATATACAAAGAGGGTATTTCATTTTTCTACATGCCTCCAATTAAAACAAACCCAATGAGATTATCTATTCATGACCAAAGTAGGTATTCATACGGCACCGAATGGATAGATCACTCACGAAAATGCACTTCAGCAAATGCTCTCTATTTCCATATAGTCTTGTCACAAATCATGAGTATGACTTCAGAAGCCATAACTATCTAGAGAGGATTTATGTAACTGTTAACATTTCTCTAATAAGAGTTCTCTGCGTAATTATGTCTTGGCTAATCATTTAAAATATTAACCAATTCAAAACCCTGGTATTAGAACCATTTGCTTTTTAGGTAGCAATGTTTTAGAAAAGGAAAAGCAAATACTTCTTTTATTTTTATTTTTATTTTTTTTCCCTCCATGGTCTAAAGGATACTTAGTGGTCCTTTGTTTCTCTTTGACTAACAGAAATACTGAAACCTTCAAATATAAATAACTTCCAAGTATACATACTAATATGCAATTGCATGTATTTTTTTAAAGGAGCTGTAAGTAATCTAATTCCATTTCTGACTGTCACTTTTAAAGAGGAAATATAACCTCATATAGATCCCTTGAGGACATCCACAGGGAACAGAGATGTTCCTAATCAGCCTAAGTAGTCCTTTGTGACAGAACCACTTTGCTGTAGTGGAGAGCTGTCTTCCAGACTTGCAATGTTTGGGAGAATTTCACTAATGTAACATTTGTTTCATTAGGGGAAAAAAAAATCCAACCGGGTCGGATAATAGAAAACATACTCAGAAAATCATGTACTGGGAACATATTTCCTTGTTGCTTTTTATTGAAGGGAGGTTGCCTATATTGTTTTCAAAATTCTGTGGCTAATAGTATAAGGAGATAGAGCCGAGACAAGTTCCAGAATCCAGAGAGAAAAATTCACTTGAAAGGAAGCCTCAAGCCTCAATGTGGTCTTGATATACCAGATGCTCTTTTGATCGCCCCTCCTCCTCAGAGAATCCTAAACAAGGCTTTACCTATACGTAGTGAGCTTCCAAAACTGGCCTTATGTTCACAGGTACACACAGGCCGTGCCTTTACAACTTGTCTGTGGCCAGATTCTGTTCTCTTTGGTCAATTGCCTCCTTCTTAATGTCTGGTCCTGTGCTACATCAGTGGTTTACATCCCCATCATCCCTGTTTCTTAAACATCGCTTTTCACCCCACACATGATAAACCAGAGTTTTGTAACCCACATCGAGGGAGCTCACTTGCTGCAAGCTGTAAGTTTTGAGTGTTTGTTTTCTTACAGGCTTTTTTTTTTTTTAAAGATTTTAATTATTTATTTGAGACCGAGAATGAGAGAGAGAGAGAGAGAGAGAGCATGAGAGGGGGAGGGTCAGAGGGAGAAGGAGACTCCCTGCCGAGCAGGGAGCCCGATGCGGGACTCGATCCCGGGACTCCAGGATCATGACCCGAGCCGAAGGCAGTCGCTTAACCAACTGAGCCACCCAGGCGCCCTCTTACAGGCTTTTTAATAAAAAGTAAATCTCATTTAACAGTGCCTGCACAAAACCATTAGGAATTAAAATAGCAGAAACGATGAGCTACTGAAATAATTTTTTCATTCTCCATTAACTTTTCTCCTTTTTGGTCTTTCTCTCCCATTCTTTCTCATCAAATGTTATTTGGGGCTGCTAAAAAAAAAAGCACTAACAGGATCACTTTATTTATTTATTTATTTATTTTTTAAAGATTTTATTTATTTAACAGAGAGAGACACAGCGAGAGAGGGAACACAGGCAGAGGGAGTGGGAGAGGGAGAAGCAGGCTTCCCGCCGAGCAGGGAGCCCGATGCGGGGCTCGATCCCAAGACCCTGAGATCGTGACCTGAGCCGAAGGCAGACGCTTAACGACTGAGCCACTCAGGCGCCCCAACTTTTTTTATTTATTTAGAATTTTTCCCACAATAAGCCTTTTCAGTAAAATCCCATTTGAGAAATGGAAGTGAAGATACCAGAAAGTTAGGAGTGACAGGGGGCTCAAGTTAGTTTAAAAATAAGGAATTGGACTCAGAAAGCCTAAGTGATTTACAGCACTGAGAAAGTGATGAGGATATTCTTTTTCTGAGAGCTCAGTGTTTTAAGCCTCCCAGCTTCAGCACAAAAGGCATTTCGGCACATATGTGATCCAGAAGGTCAATCATATGAAATCCTATTTCCATTTTTTAAGCAATCCTTGGCAGTCTGCACATTTCTGAAATTGCAACTGGCATATTTCACAGAGAATTATCATCAATGCCTTTTCAAGGTCAAACATGGCCCATCTTTAGATTTTCAGCATTTATATCCCATATATTAAATCATAGCATAAAGAAGGTATTCAGGAGACATGTTACAGAATTTTAATTGATTAAGCTATGTTCATTAATGTCATGTAGAATTTGTTTACAACTGGACATAAATTACATGTTAAAAATATTAAAATAAGTGTTAAATTTAGATGTGAGTATTCTGCTTCTGTTGCCAACCCTGAAACCCTGAAATGCTTACGTGACTGGAATCTTGCTAGGGGGTTTTCAAAAATATTAAAAATATATTTTCTGGGGCGCCTGGGTGGCTCAGTTGGTTAAGCGACTGCCTTCGGCTCAGGTCATGATCCTGGAGTCCCGGGATCGAGTCCCGCATCGGGCTCCCTGCTCAGCGGGGAGTCTGCTCCTCCCTCTCCCGCTCCCCCCTCTTGTGCTCTCTCACTCTCTCAAATAAATAAATAAATAAAATCTTAAAAATATATATATATATATTTTTTCTATTAAGAAGATTGAAGTAATTCCAAAAATGTACTGTGAGAAGAAAATAAAAGATCATTATGTTTTCGATTGTTAGAATCCCAAAATACTGTCACCATTTGAACAAAATAAAGTTGAATTTGGGGCGCCTGGGTGGCTCAGTTGGTTAAGCGACTGCCTTCGGCTCAGGTCATGATCCTGGAGTCCCGGGATCGAGTCCCATGTCGGGCTCCCTGCTCAGCAGGGAGTCTGCCTCTCTCTCTGACCCTCCCCCCTCTCATGCTCTCTATCTCATTCTCTCTCTCTCAAATAAATAAATAAAATCTTTAAAAAATAAAAAAATAAAAAAAAATAAAGTTGAATTTGGATATTACAATGGACACTGAGAGAGGATAACATAAGAAACCCACAGCCAGCCCTGGCACAGAGTCGTGTGAGGCTTTTGGACCCCTCCTCCTATCTGATCATTGCATTTTTGGCTCCGTTGATGTTTCTCTCTCAAATCCCACCCCTTCCAACAATATCCAGAGACCTATATGTCCTCATGTTGTACATGGGCCATGCTTTTGGAAAAGAAAGACATCTAGAAGCCTCAATAATTTAGGAGGTTTTGCTAGTATTTTGTCTCTTCCAAAGATATTTACACTCTAAATTAGGATTCCAGAAAAATATTTGGAGGAGTGGGTGCGGGAAAGAATGTGTAGAGTTACCAAATAGAGAGACACATACCACATCTTCAAATCCTAACACATGAAAAGCTATGGAAGCAGTAATACAATGGTGTTTGGGATACAATGAACCAGGTTCAGGACTTTGTCCTTCAGGGTTAGTCATTCATTCAGTCTCATTCAGCCATCCATACCCTGGGCCATCTTTTCTCCTACGATGGCTGGGCAGTCTATGCTTTTTCCTAAGATGCCTGAGATCTTAACCCTTCCCACCTACTCAAGTCCATAATCACAGTAATTTTTCCTTCTTGCTCTTAAGCCATTAACATTTCCCTTTCTATTGTAATCATTCATATCAGCATTTTAAATAAGCTAGTTTTCTCTCTTCTTAAAGGAAAAATATAGAAAAACAAAATACCAAAGACCCCAGTTTCCACTACAACTACTCTCCATATTTTTAAATTTTTTTAGCCTCAAAGCCCTCAAAATGGTTCTCTATATTTTGCTTCAGTTCCTTTCTTCCCACTCTCTCTTGAATATAATCTCATTGGATTTTGTCCCTAGCCCTTCATCAAAACTGTTCTTGTCAATAACACCAATGTGGTAAGAGGCGTCAATTCTCAGGTTTCAACATGGCTGATCCATCAGTAAAATCTATCTTCTTTAATCACTTTTCTCACTTCACTCTGAGACATCACCTTCTTTCATGGTTCTTCCCCTCTCTTATGGCTGTTCTTCCTGGATTCTTCTATTGTTCCTATCATGTAAGCAGTCAGGTGCCCCAGGGAACAGTCAGGGATGCTTCTCCCAACCCTCTCTAATTTTATATTCTAGGTATATTCAACTAGGCTCATGCTTTGAAATCTATAGACTATGATGACCCTCATATTTATGTCTCTAGCTTTGATCTTACCATAAATCCCAGACCCAACTATCTATCCAGGATTCTCTACTTGGACATCCAAAAGGGCTCACAAAATTGGGATACCAAAGCTGAGCTTTTATTCCTTTAACAGTTAATTCAAACTTCTTCTCTTCTAGTCTTTGCCATTTCATTTAGGCAAAAGACAAAGCATTCATTCTTCTTGTGTTTCAGGCAAAAGACAAAGCAAACACACACACATGCACACATGCAAACAAAACAACAACAAGACAAAGTTGAAAGCCATCTTCAGTTTTTTTTTTCTCTTACTCAACTCCTACATCTCATCAATTAGAAAATTTGGATGGTGCCCGTAATTTGATCATTTTATGCCACCTTTACTATTACCATCCTAGTCCAAGCCACCACCA
Organism: Neomonachus schauinslandi; assembly: GCF_002201575.2. Classification (NCBI taxonomy): domain Eukaryota; kingdom Metazoa; phylum Chordata; class Mammalia; order Carnivora; family Phocidae; genus Neomonachus; species Neomonachus schauinslandi. The sequence continues at coordinate 180,042,936 of NC_058405.1, read as the reverse complement.
TCTCTCACCTGAATTACTGCAAAGGCTTTCTCTCTGGACTTCCTACATTTAGCCATGCCCAATCCATCTATTCAACACAGAAGCAAGAGTAACCCTGGTAAGATGTTCAGTTAATGCAGGTCACACCTCTGCTCAAAAATCTTCAGTGAATTTTGTTCTCTTCTTCAGAATAAAACACAAGAGCTTATAAAGGTCTACATTACCTGGTGGCCTTCTACCAGTCTAGAATTACATCCCCCCAATCCTTGCCTGGTCACTGTGTGACACCTTGTCCTCTGCTTGGAACACATCGAACTTGTATTCCCTCTACCTAGAGTTCTCTTCCTGCCGATAGCCATACACCTCACATTATTGGCAGCACTTTTCCAATGTCTCAAACATCATTTAAAGGGCCTTCCCTGGGCTCTGTTTTTATCTCCTTTACCAAGCTTTGTTTTATCACCTGTTGTATATATATTTATATATAATTACATTTAGTGTTGTCTCCTCTTCACCCTTCCCTCAGAATGTACCTTCCTTATATCAAGAACTTTGTTCTGGGGCGCCTGGGTGGCTCAGTTGGTTAAGCGACTGCCTTGGGCTCAGGTCATGATCCTGGAGTCCCGGGATCGAGTCCCGCATCGGGCTCCCTGCTGAGCAGGGGGTCTGCTTCTCCCTCTGCCCTCTTCCCTCTTGTGCTCTCTGTCTCTCATTCTCTCTCTCTCAAATAAATAAATAAAATCTTTAAAAAAAAAAAGAACTTTGTTCTGTTCATTGCTGTCTCATCAAGGTCTGGAACATTGCCTGGCACTTAGCAAAATTTTAAAATATATTTCTCCAATCAGTTAATACATTTAACAGCAAATGTTCATTGCACAATAGATCTACTTTAGATCCTGTTTGAAGAACTGTATGGAAAAATGGGATCATTCTCATGAAACTTACACTGTAGTTTGGACATCGGCAACCATGGTGCATACTGCATGCATTGTTTGCCAGTGGTCTTGAAACATCTTGACCTCAGGTGTGAGGTGCCCTATCTGTCTCACCTGGATCGGTGTCATTCCTTATGACCTGGATTAAGTCTCTCTGCCTGATCCTTACTTCAGGGTGGAGTCAGAATTCAATTTGAAGATAAGTCCACTATCTTAATATCTTTAGATAGAACCCTTCTAAAGGTTGTTGATGAAACACAGAAGTTAGTAGTACAGTGATAAGCACAAGCACGCTTTAGTATTCTGTAAAATCTAATGCAACGACTTCAAATAATTCTATATTTAAGGTTAAAGAAAAGAATGAATTATTGAGTTTTAATGCCAAGATCAGGAGAACTTTCATTTTAGAGGTGAAGCTGTTTTAGAAGACATGTGGGTTATCCTTTTTTGTAATGAATTTTAGAAAACTCATTTTCATAAAAGCAAAATGCTTGCATACATACATAAGTCCACCAGAATTAATTCCCGGAGGAATAATTGTCCTGAAGAAAGGACATTTAGTGTATCCTAGAAGGAAATTGGTGATACCAACTAAAATTGGGTAGAAATAAAAAATTACATAATCCCCAACAACACATTGACTTAAATATACACAATTGTGGCAACATTTATCAAGTATGTAATTTTGCAAACATTTTTATACCTGGTAATGCATGGATTTCCATTTTAATAGTTCAAAATAAAAAGATTACCCTCTTTCAAAAATAATCCTCCGTAACATTTCTCTTTTTGGTTTCTAAATCTCTCTCTCTCTCCCAAACCTCTCATATAAAGTTATATACCATTAAACGATTAAAGTAGTGCCTCCTTATCTAGTTTCATTATAAGAATAAATAGTTCATCTTAAAATAATAATTTCCTTAATATCATAATGTTCACAGAGAGTAAGCAAAGTATTAATGTTGGATTAAATGAAAATCCACCAACTATCAAAATAGCTTAACTAATATTATTCAGTATCCAGCTAATTGATATGAATTAATTTTCTAAATTCTGAATCTTTGCACTTGGTAAATAGACCTTATTGAAAAAATAAGACTTTGTATAACACAATATGCCTCTCCCTATACCCCTATTGAGCATGCACACACACATACACACACCGGAAACACTATGACATTCTTTGGGAAATCAAAAGATGTGTATCTTTCTTTGGGTTTCATTGCCCCAGGAAATTTAGCCTCAGTTTGGAAGCTGTAATCTGGCACTTATTTGCTTGTAGCTGTAGGTTTTGTAGCATAAAAGTCATTTCATTTCAATAAACCTGGGGCACTTGGTACCAGACAAGATATGTAATAGTCATAAAACTGCACAGAGAGCACATGGTGAGGGTTCCCCATGCCTTCAGAGGCTCATATAATTCTAATTATTGATGAGTCTTTTTATAATCTAAGAAGAAGATGACTATTATAAGGTAAGAACTATAAACAAAGATCATTAAATAAGGTGGGGATTTTCATCAAACATTGACTATGAAAGTGCTTATGTGTTCCCTTGGGCTTTTATCAAGAGGTTGTTTGGTATGAGTTTTTATTAAAGAAAACTGAATTGTTTCCCAGTCCCAGCTGTACCTCCATATGCACAACACACCAGTAAATAACTTTTGTTAGCTAATGAGAGAGTCCTGTGAGTCAGAAGAATTGTATTTCTGTTGTAGTTGAGGTGCCAATTTCACTTTGTCTCATGAAGCCTAACTGTGGTAAACATCCTTCCTGACCAGGTGACAACATCACAGCCTTTGCAGAACTCACCGATTTCCTTGTGTACCCAAGACTCAGAATACTTTTATTTATATTTACCGTTTTATTGCTTCTTCTTGTCTTCGGCGTTTTTCATTCTTTTCCTTCAAGTAGGCCAGGTTGGTTTCATTTCTCAAGCGGTCATTCTCTCGAGCAATGTCTGATGCATTCTGGATAACCAAGCTATCGTAGGCCTTCATCCCCATATCCTCAATATATTGGAGAAATGTGTCCAAAGGGTCTTCCTCAGGATTAGAACTCATCATCTTGGAGGGTATCATGTAAAAAGGAACACTTCCTGTAGGATGAGAACACATTTTACCTTTATCAAAGGTGAAGATAAAAAACAAGGTGCTGTTTATTCACCCTAGTATCTCGTCAGACCAAAAAGCTCCAATGATTATGGTAGAATCTATTTGGAGAAAATGCCTCATTAGAAACTACAAACCATCAAGAGTATTTGAAGTAAATATTAAATGAATGTTGCCTGAGTAGCAAACACTCCTCAAACCAACAAAATTAGCACATCAAAGGCCAAATTTCTCGCAGTGGTAGGTAATGTGAGCATACAAATACAGTGTGCCAACATCAATGTTTGGTTTATGTATTTAGCGTCGTGGTTTTGTTTCTCAAAAATGTGTTCTTGTATCAGTAAGATATATCAGATCCAAGCTTCATTTATTCCTAATTGCCATAAAGACTTCTTTGCTCAATCTGAAATAAAATGATATAATTATTTGGAACGAACTTTCTTATTGTGTGTGTTTTCCTTATAATTTTAAATTAAGATCTACAAACCTAAACCATTTGTGCAAAATATAAGCAGTACTCAAGGAAATACACATTTTTAATATAATTTGTTTGGGAAATAATCCCTTTTTGACCCAACATTATTTTCCAAAATGGTGCTCCATCATGGATTCCTACTATGATTCAAATATCATAGGGCACCAAGATCATATTAATCTTCACCAGTCTGGTAATTCAAGCCGTGACAACGACAATTTTCACTGCTATATGAAGGTTTAAAAACCCAGACCATAGAACAGATTACCGAAAAACCAAAATCAAATCAAAACAACAAAACATAGGACTTTCAACCAATACATATTCCGCTCACCTACAAAATGATGGAATAATAGCTTCTACCTCCTGTTGATGTAACGATTTAGAGAAGTGATGGTATAAAGAATTTAGCATAGAGTTTAACAATAATAAGCATATAATAATATTAGCTAATATTACCATAATAAAAGTACATGTAGAAGATTGGCAGCAATGGTAATGTCAAATGTGTCTATGTGTATAGAGAGATGGGTGATGGATAACCAACAGGCTATGAAAATCAGGATGCTTTGAAGTAGAAGTATCCAATGAATCATAGAAATCAATGAAGCCAGGGGATAGAGAAATGGTGCTTTAATCAATCAAAAAAAGAACTGAAATTTAATTAATTAATTGCCTACAAGTTAAGTATTTTACCCATCTAGCTTAATAAGACTTCCTGTCCTCAACTGCATCTTCACTGTTGTATAGGAAACTGGTATAATTGAGTCAGATTGAAAAATCAAAAGCAAAATCAATTAACAAGAAAAAAAGTTGGCCATTTAAAATTATAAATTATATTTACGTCTTTTATTTCCTTTAAAAGGCTCAGAAAGACATTTTTAAAATATCAGCCCAACTATCTAATGTAGACATCCTAGGTTTTCATTTTTGCCATTACAAATAATTTTCATTTTGATTTTTTTATGAGTATAATCATATTCCCTACCTGGATGGTAGCTATGGAAACTTTATTTCTTATCGGAGTTTATTAGCATTTCAGCTGCCAGTCAATTCATATGTTATTTGAGTCCCACTCTGAATTTAAAGATTTATTCTCCAATCTGTAAGAAATTGTTGAAAATAGAGGATAGGAGTTGTTTGTTGACTCATGATTTCTTTTTTGTTATGTTAAGTTTTATTATGTTTGGTTTTGTTTTAAGTCATAATGGGTTGGCAAATGAAATGATCTTTTAATTCCAACTATCTAGCATAATTGAATTGTATTGTAATATCAGTCCATGAGTTTAGATGTTCAAGTGGTGGACATACATAGAAATAAGAAATTACTGCAACAAACGACTGCAATTTTCAGGAAAAAAATATAGGAACATGATTCTCAGAAAGCTGAAGCATTACCATTTTTGAGAATTCATTTCTACTATAGACTTCAGCACTAGGTGTACCCGAATAAAAAAAAAAAAAAAAAAAAAAAAAGATCTGTATAACTTTATGGCAATTAATTCTACCATAGTTAAGCGAGCCAAGTCAGTATTACAAGGATTCCAGAGATAATGCCTCAGGGTGGAAGATGAGCACTCCCACTTTGCCCTTGAGCTAAACTGTATATATCCCATTGTAAAAGCATTACCGCAAAATCTGTGTTTCTTCCTTTAAATTTTCTTTCCATCCGAATGACACCAGACATCCTTTATACAGTTTATATATTCCAAATATTAACAAGGTTAATTGGTTACTTCTGAAAATTAATTATCTCTCTAAGTGGTCTTTCAAATTGGCTGGAGTTTAAATTGTGTTTATTCTGAGACAATATTAAACAATAATATCAAAAAATATTTACACTATGGAAAGTTGTACTATAAGATTTTTTAAAAAGTTGGGATGAAAATTTAAGGGATAAAAATCAACCATAAAATCTAGTAAAACTTCCAGATAATGAAATTGGATGAATGCGAGCATGATTGTCATCTAGTTCTAGGGAAGGATTTGATTCTACGATTGTTCATTTATTATTTGTTTTTTTTTTTTTTAAGATTTTATTTATTTGAGAGAGACAGAGAGAGCACAAGCAGGGGGAGTGATAGGCAGAGGGAGATGCAGACTCCCCACTGAGCAAGGAGCCCAATGCAGGACTCGATCCCAGAACTCTGGGATCATGACCTGAGCCGAAGGCAGACGCTTAACTGACTGAGCCACCCAAGCACCCCTATTCAAGTATTTCCTGAGCAGCTATTATGAACGAGGCACTGATGAGGCAAAGCTGTGTCCTTCTAGACAATCACATTGCAGTGTATAAGCATGATAAATAAAAAATTGCAATGCAGTGTAACAAGAGCACTGATTGAGGTGGCAGTCGGGGGTTTCATTAGTTCGTCATGATTTATGGTCACCAATTTTGAGGATGATAAAAGAACACTTTTCAACAATTATACCTAGCCTTCAAAAATAAACATAAACAATGGACTTGGACCCTACCAATGTTTAAACATCACACTTTTCTGCTCTCCTGTCCACATATAAAAGATAGTTTGTGCAGGGCAGAGGGCAGTCAGGCAGTCCTGAAGAATGTAACTGAGAACTTGAGCAGTACAGACTGAAAATCCCAATGAAAGCACCCCTAGGTCTCTGACTTTGTGCAATTTAATGAACCCCTCTAAGCTTTAGTTTCCGTGTTTTTGCAACGGTGGTTGGAATGATACTTACCTCCTTACACTGTTGGAAGTTTGGTTAGAAAATTCATATTCAAGAAATGTCAGCATAATCACTAGTCAATAACATTGCTATTAGATACTTTTCACAATTCTTAACCATGGCCAAGATTATGTTTAGTAATCACTCCTTGATAAACACATTTTTACTTTGGAACATAAGTGAATAGAATGTTTAGTGCAGTTCAATGTTCTCAGTCACAGATGTGTAAATGGAGGCATGGAAGGCATTCATAGACTTGCCCCCTAACCAAATGCATGCAGACAGATCATTTATCCATTCTGCCCCATTTTCTACACCTAGAAAATAAGGGAATTGGCACATAAGAACCATGAAGCTCAAACACTCAGACTCTACCCTTCCAAGGCAAAGGATGTTTCTCAACCAACTGAACTCTGAATGAACTGATTTATTCATTCACTCCTCACTAAAGGAAGGTGAGGCCTCACTAAAGAAAAGTGAACTTGATGTGAAGTGTCTATCTTATTACAACAGCTACAATTTCTATGTAGTGAGAACCCACAGTCAGGTATGATCATAAATCTGTCTTTCAGAAATTTATAGTTATGGCTAAGATAGATATTGAATAAGGTACGCTCTATACCATTAAAAATTTGGCTTCGTTTTGACTGCTGGGTATTAAATCAAGTTCATTTCTGGCCCTTGAACAACAATCCTGTATGCAAGTATTTTGTAAAAGCTTGTCTTGAGCACCTAATTCCTAATGTTGACATCTTAAGAAGACCTTAGTTAAGGAGCAAAAGAGCCCTTCTCCTTTAGGTAGCATCTTTAGCCCTACCGTAATAAGTAAGAAATTGTTATTAGACCTCAAATGATTGCATGGTACATTTGTGACAACAAAGTGAGTGAGGTTGAAGAGAGCTTTTGATTGTACATTTCTCCAGTTATCCCCTTTATTTGAATTAGTATGTGTCTGAAGCCATTTTTGCTCCTAACAAATTAAATATTTTAGCCCCCTCACCCCCAGAGCATTGGTTGAAAGCTGACATCCTTGGTCTTCATCTACAAGGTAGATAGGTCTTAATAAGAATGCATGGCATGGACTCAAATAGTGCAAGATTTGTATGTGTGTTCTTTTTTCTTGGAAGTTGTGGCTAATATTGAAAATCTGTGTCAGGACTGTCCTGGGAAAGCACTTAAAATGACCGAAATCAGAATCCCCCTACGAATCAGATAGCTTCACATCTTCACTTTACGCTTTTCTTCTACTGCTGTATTGTGCATTCACAAAACCCTCCTTTTGTTTGATTTTTGGATTATTGTATTTAAAATCATTACCATTGTAATAAAAGCTACAGATATTGGCTTAAACACGACTGGCTAGTTAATTGCTCATCTTTATTTTATTCTTTCACTCTTGTTACTTATTTCCTATAGACCACACCCTTCACAAAGACTATTTTATATAATATTGTGACACTTTCTAAAATTTCATTCTACTCAGCTAAGATGCACAAATTTAAACTGGTGAGATTGAGGTCCATATTTAAAACATTAAGCATTTAACTTTGTATTGAATTAACCATGTCTTTATTTTCTTTTGTGTAAAACCATCACTTATCCATTCTGAGCCTAGAGCTGAAAATAGCATTACATTTCTTTACAATGTTTCCACTGAAATAAAACTATTTATCACATATACAAAGGTATCCAAATAGAATCCATAGAAACACAAAAATCTACTGCCTTTTTTTCTCTTTCTGTAGTCACTACTTGCATCCAAGGAACCCAAGAAGCTGAGACACTACATGACTTTCAATGTTAAAGCCAAAAAAAAAAAAAATGGAGCACATTTTTGAGAATTAAGTGTATGCAAAAACTTTAAGAACATACATTTATGTAGATTTATCTTGTAAATTAGGAATAAAATTTTTGTAACCTCAATTTACCAGAAGATGTTTAATGTGGCACTAACTGGTGTCAAGATTGGGTTCTCCATAGTATAGAAGGTATTTAATTAATTACAGGCTGTTGTTGAAGAAAAGACATACAGAAAGGGTCAGATAAAAATTAAGCATGCCATCTTCTTATCCAAGTTAAAGTATTTCTTTTTTCTTAAAATGCAGAACAAATTCCTCTTTTAGTGTAATTTCATGCATTGTGACATCAGTCACTCTAGCTCCACGAGGACTGGCTCAGGTGGGTGTGTACACTGACTTATCAGGCAGAGCCTTCTAATGGATCACTGGCCACCATTTACCAAAAGCAGGGTTCTAGTATATTGGTGTCATCTGAATAAATTAGTCCACTGGCCCTTGTGGGGGCCCATTCTTTTATCTCTTCTTAAACTGTTTATTCAGAATTCCTGAAATGGAACTGTTCTCCATCTAAAACTTTGGTTTTCCAAGACTTAAAGTTGTGAAAACTCCCTTAATCCAGATATTTTCCATATCTCCTGAGTGATGGAGGAAGAAAAAGCAACTGTTTGGGAGAGAATTGCTCCCCAGTTCTTGAAGTTAAGAAGCTTCTTAAATTTTAGGTCACAGTTAACCCTATAAGATAATGTTATAGTTAGCATCATGTAATGTTTATCTTGTGTTATTATTATAATTCTATTTGTTTTGATTGGGAAAAACAAAATACATACAAGGGAATAAATATCCTGGTAGAAAGACTAGGCATTTTGCCTTCATTTCACATTTATGTATTTCATTTCATTTGCATATGGGAAAGTTTTCCAAGCCCCCCCCTCCTTAGTTATTTCTGAGGTTTTCACAACACACCTGTCTCAGTGCTGTGAGGAAGTTATTAGAATTTGAGCTATTAAAACTTGATTTTCCCTCCCACTCCAGTCATTGCATCTTCTCCAAGATAGAGAATTCTGTTTTGTCCAGTAGAATCAACTCATCCGGATAAGTTTCCCAAGGCAATTTTAACTATTTTGTTGTTGTTGTTCAGGGGGAGGAAAAAGAGCTCTTACATTTTCTGCATGTACTCAGACCAATTTGAAAACACATTGTGAAAATATAAGTATTTAAATAATCAGGCTTCATATACATATGTAAAATATGTATGCAAATTAATTTCTAAAATTTGCTGACTTCACATAGGATCAAATCAACAGACAAGATTGCCTGGCTATAATTCGTAACCTGTGTAAACCATGTCAAAATTGTTTTTCTGATAATGTGTCAAAAATAAACCTTATCATTTCACTTTGATTATGCTTAAAATCCTACCCTCAACCCCACAAATGGTCAGACTCATTTTCTTATTCTCACTTTCATCAAAATGCAGCTGTTCTGCCCAAAATGGGAAATGTCAGAGTTAAAACCATGAGAGCTTGTTGAAGTGACTACAAAGACACTGATTGCTTTTTTCTCAGAAAACAGATTACTTTTTAGTAAGTTTTTCTCCACTCTCTCCCTTCCCCAAATGGGTAAAATGGGCATAGTTTATGTTAATGGAGTAGCATCATAAATTGGACACCAACCCCCAACTTCTAGGTTGTCATGGTGCTATTTGCCTATGGTATAAAGCAATAGCACATTTCCAGTAATATTAGGGACTCACACAAAATGTCAATGACTTAGGTGCTTTTCTAAGCCTTTGGCCAAATGTTTCCAGATGCTTACAAGGCAGTATTTGCAAAGTAGATATAGTCAGTATGATAAATTGCTGACTGGAGCTGCAATGGAAACCATCTAATTGAATTGAGAGTATATGACTCTTTTTTTTTTTTTTTGTAACAATAGGCAACCTTCTTGTCTCTAGGATTTTTGCACTTCTCCTTCTAAACTTTGCAAATACCTCAAGTCCTTGGGCTTCTCAATAGTTCCTTGTGAAGTTGTAGTATTTTCTCTCAGGTCCGTTTTCACTGATTTCCTAAACTATCCATTTCCTTCAGAGTCCCCTTCTTTGCTGAGTTGGCAAACATATGTTGCAATTTCCACAGAGAAATAAAATAATTTTGGTATTTGTGGCTCACATATTCTCATATTAATCTGTTTACCAATTGACAATATAGAAAATAAGTTGGAGCATTATTTAACATGTGAAGAGTTAGGAGAGGAGTTAATTTTCACTCTTGCTCTACAGTCATTATTTCATACTACTTGGTTACAAATTCTTGCATGTTAAAATGACTAAAACTACATTGTGTAACTTCTTACACTGGATTCCCTTATTTGGGGGCTATGTTTACAAAAGAATACAGTTCTATGGTCCCAAAACAACTTTATGATTTCCTAATGAGAAGGAACATTATTTCATGTAATAGTTCTTCCAGCTAGGGAAGACCTTCATTTCATGTATTTAAAATATTTCTGGTTCTTGGAAAAATTAAAATGGAATGTGTGTCCCAAGTAAAACAAGTCCACTTAAAGTTCTATTGAAAATATTTGTTGTGATGAGGCTAAGGAAATCTTCCTGATATTGAGTGATATTAAAATACATGTTTCTCAAAGAGGTTTATGTCTACTCAGTTAGGAAGAAGCAGTTTCAGCTTGGGTGTATGTCTGATAGTTTTTGGGTTTTTTTTTTTTTGTAGGTTTTTTTTTTTTGAGAATGCAAAATTAGGCTGACACAAATGTGCTGAGAGACTGTTGTAAAATATTTATGGTATGGAATAGCAGATAAATAGCTAGCATGCACAACGTGAATGCCAATTAATACCCTGGAAAATATTTTCAATGCTTTTGATGATTTAACATGGCTTATTTTACCAGTGAAAATCTAGTTTAACCATTTCCGGGATAATATAACTAAGTGGGTAAGAGGGTACAAAACAGCCTGAGGCTTATTAAAGCCTTGGATGCCTTTGCTGTGGCTTTATTCTGTTCCACCTAATAAGACATGCAAACTTCAGCATTAAGTATCCCCAGATAAAATCCATTCCATTTCATAACCAGATTGCTTGATCTATTTAGTGCTGGATTCAATTAGCATGCTTAGAGAATCTGAAAAATGAGATACATACCAAAATTTAAGTCTCCAGGGAGAGCTAAGTGCAATAATCAGAAGGTGACTTGTGTCTGTCAGAGCCCTCTCTCGCGGTAGATCTCAGGGCAGTTCTGTAGGAGTAATCCAGCACCATAAGAAATAGACTTGTAGTTCAGCTCAGTTTTTCTTCAATTAAAGTGCATTGTATCTGGATGGGAAAAGTGTCCATTCCCAGATTCTTCATCACTAGAGATCAGAGCATTCTTGATGTTCTTCCTATCAGATAAAATGGCCTTTAAAGTTTGCTAGGAAGATACGGTGGCAGAAGACAGGTGCTTGCTTCCTTAAATCGACATTCAGAGAAAAGAGGGCATAGCTAATGGGTGGGGATGAATACACAGCCCCTCTCCTTCCAGGTCCAGCAGGAAATAAATTGAATGATTTTACCCACTTTGCTACACAGATTATTACAAGACTCGAAGCAATCACCCAGGCTGGCTAAGGTGGCTCATTTGATTATATTCTGTGAAGACAAAAATAAATGAAAACAAAAAATCAGAAGCATCCTCTCTAAATGTCTCCTTTCAGCCAAAAAGATGCTCTTTCTCATTGCCACTTACATACAGAAGGTTTGGAGCAGCTTAGCTTGTGGCATCGTCCCTCCCCCGTGACAACCAGCTCTCTCTCTCCCATTCTCTCTCTTTCCCCTCCCTCCCTCCCTCCCTGCCCCTGACTCCCTCCCTTCCTGCTTCTCTCTCTCCTCTCCAGCTGCCTTAGTCTGTTGATGCTGCTGATGATTAATCAGGGATTCTGAAACAAAGAACCTACCTTCTGAAATAAGCAGTAATCTTTCTTCTCTGTTTCTGCAATCCGTCTGCATTGAACGGCAAAGCTGCCAGCATTCTAGCACCTTGGATAGTTCCTGCTCACTAGGCCCATGGGAAAAGGGAGGAGAAGAAGGAACTGAAGAAATGACAAGAAACCCGAAAGCAGCATCGTTCTACTTCAGATTTCGCCTCCCTGGGGCCTCCCATCCTCATTAAAGGCCTCACATCTAGGCAACAGAACCTCTCTCTTTTATCTATCTGAACTGAAGTCTGATTAGTAAATAATAAAACGAAAAGAGAATAAAGAAACCCTTTCATTTATATCCACTACAACATTAATTCAATCTTTATGGAGAAGAAAAATATAAATCCATCAAAAATAAATGTTCTTACTACAGAGGGTGTTTAAGTGATAAGCTTTTCACCCCTGGCATGGCTAATGAAAATGAGCAACAACTTAAATGGAACATCGGGATCTCAGTTTGATACCCTTATTTGATATCAATTTTGCCTCCACCCTCCCTGCATACCCGAGCCAGGCACACAATTACTGCTGACGTACTTCGGGCTGCTGCTTGGGGAAAGAGGGGAGGAGCCTTTTAACCTCATCAAAACAGCTTCATACCACCTGCTCCCATGGCATGAGAACAAAACTAACCCACTTAGCAAGAACATGCACGGCACACACGTATGTCGAATAAAGATCGCACTCGGAGAGCAGGCGAGATTTTTTTTTTTTAACAAAAATAAGATGTGAATTAACTATGGTGTATGTGTCACTGACTCTGGTAGACGCACTGTTGAAATTATTTAAAGTCATCCTATTTCCTACATTTCCTGAGGACTATCCTCATTCCATTCTTAAAAGCCTGCTGAATATATGCGTATATGCCATGTTACATAATACAACTTATACAAATATATGTATATATGTATACAAAAATATGTGTGTCTATGCATACACACAAGCTCTAAGTTTTTATCTGACCTGTTTTTCCTCAGAGTAAGAAGTATAGTGAAATATAATATGGGTGTTTTATTGTGTAAGTTGGTATTATGGCAAATGTAACAATAGCAGTGAGTTTCTGCCTAAATGGGGTTAAAATACCAATTTTTTGTCGGGGGGGGGGTAATGAGTTTATTATTCAATGGTGACCAGTAGACTTTTTTTCACCACATTTTTTTCCAGCAACTTTTTTTGTAAATCACCTTCACTCACAAATTGATTTTCCCAAGGGCTGCATCCAAAAATCTAAATTCATAACTAATTTCTTAGAATAATGTGATCTGAATGTAATTTTTCATGCATCAACAGACCATAAAAAATAATAAACTTAAATTTACCTTCCTAATTCTTAAATGTTATCTGAAACTGTACTACACTCTTGCAAATGTTTTTGTTTTTGTTTTTGTTTTAACTTGGAAGTATCTGGAGAAAAATAAAATTAACATGTTGCATTGCTATAAGAGTTTCAGTTTTCACATGTCCTAATGTGCATTCTTAAAACAAATCACGTGTGTCACTTATTTCCCAGTCTTTGTGCCTCTACTTTTTGGCTAGAACAGAACATCTGTTTCATACACTGTGGAAGATTAGATAGATGAAAGAAGGAAGGGAAATTTAATTAGGAAAGAGAAGAGGCCACATCTCTCTCTCTCTCCCTCTCTTTATAATCCTGCCCCCCCCACTTTCTCTCTTGAAGATTGTGGGGGAGAAAAGTGCCTCGAGTACCACGTACAAACTAGTAACAGTCACCACACTGTCATCAAGAGGTTATTTTTGGTGGTCAAGTGTTCTCATAGAAGTTGTCTTTCAGCATGTGACCAAAGGCAGAAAAGATTCGTTATAAAGAAATTCTTTGACAGACATTTTAAGAAGTGAAAGTAATTTATCATTACTGATAATTCTATCAAGTTTGGGGGAACTACATTTTTTAACTATAGAGAGCTCAAATAGACACCACTATAAAGCCCATTTCTATATAGGAGAAAATTAATACCCGGATAAGCATACTGACTTGCTTCAGGACTCACACTCATTGGATCATTGGGATAAGGATAAGAGGTCCCTGGGCTTCTCTGCATCTCATCAACCTTGACAACATGGTTCTCAGTCACCTTGAGATCACACACCAGGATAATTTCAAACAAAATGAGGAGAGATTGACTTATGGTTGCTAATGATAAAAACAAACAAACAAACAAACAACAACAAAAACACACTTTTTTCCCACAAAAATCCCAAGAGTAAAAAGGACTTTATCCCCAGAGAATAGGGAGAGCATAATATGTAGTTCTTTATATTTAATATTTTCAGTTTTAGGAAAATTTATGATTATTGTGTTTCCTTCCTGTTTTCATTTCTCATTTTTTTTTTTCTCTTCTTTTCACAGAATAGAGTTTGGGACCCATCACATTGTATCAAGCCTATCTTTTCAACCCCACGCCCTCCTCATTTCAGTCCACAGTTCATATTGATCAGGCAATGTCTTCTCTGATGATATATTTGTGTTTAGAAGCTTATGGCACTGTTGGGGGTTGGTGTCTAAGAGGTCCCCAGAACCAACTCTTTAGGTCTCACTGAATGAAACAGAAAAGGATCTACACTTTCAAATAACCTTAGAACCAAATGTAGAATTCATTTCTAATCATTTCAGTAGTATTCAGAGAAAAAGTTCACAGTACAAAATTAAAGTTGAAAATTTTTATATTAAGAATAAAGGTATAGAGATACCAACAAAGCTCAAATTATAATTATGTGTTGGTTTATTTCTTGAACATCTTCATAAAATACACAGATGTTTCTGATGTCATAGAAACCAGTCACTGAAATGCCTCATGACTTATTTCTTTTAAAGTTCTTAAGTCAAGATAAAGTTGGGCTCTTTCTGTTGTGCTATACTGACTAACAGAGTTGATGTTCTTGGAGTTAAGTAGGTCCCTTCCATGAACTCAGATAGATAAGGAGCGCTGAAGCTCTCTGAAAGTGCTTATTAGTCTATAAATCAGCCAGATGGTGGGGAGTGCTTTCTGTATAAAAGTGATGCAAATGAGAAAATGAGAATGGAAACCGAGCAATCTAGTTACCTAAACTTAAGGGGTTTATTCAAATATATCAAGATGTACTCTCTGAAGTCATGTCATAATTTATAATAAAGCCTTTCTAGTTTTTTTTTTCACAATCTGTAATCTTTCTATTATTCTTTCCACATTTAGCTTAGGGAGATGACACCTCTGTTATAATGAAATTATTCCACTAGGGAAAAAGCTAATTTTCCCATCCAATCAGGATTTCTAAGCATTCTGGTAATAGCATGAAATGAAAGTCTTGGTAGAATGGGAACCATATGTTCCTCATGATTTTTGCCTATACAACAATGTAGATATAGACAGAAGTTACACATGACTTAGGGACTGTCAAGCAATGGATAATGATATAGTGTTCCAGGATCTAGAATACTGAGTAACTGGGGGAAGGGGAGATTTATCATTTAATAATATACCTAAAAGCTAAATTTATACTGTCAAGGGAACAAACTGGCAAAAAATGGAATATTTTATGACAGGAAACACATAATTGACCCAAACATAAGAATTGATCCCTCTTTTCTTAAGTCCAGCAGATATTTCCTAGTGAAGATTTCAGAAGATTTTACATTCATAACAAATTATATTTGTCTCTATACTCAAAAATAATAAAAAATATTGTTAAAAAACAATTGTATGTTCTAACGAACAAGATACTCCCACTCCAACGAATCTCTCCCTTCTTTGAATGGATGATGTCTACTCAAGTTTCAAAACTCAGGAATACTTTACCCTGGTTGCTTCTCCTGAGTTACCACCATCAAGCCTGGATATGTGTTCTCTGTAATATGAACTACCCCACTATTAAATACGCCACCAGTAAAGAATAAAGTTATGAAGAGTTTTTTCATGCTCTTCCTAGCATACCTATTTCATTCTCCAAGTGTGCTGGTGTAAGACTCCTGAAAAAGTGGGATCTTTCCCTTCTATTCCCAGGGCCCCAGCATATAGATTGCGTCTAGCCAGTGGCAGGGATTTGTTGAAGGAATGCATGATTCCAGATCTCAACTAATGACATGGCCTGACCAAGTAGAAAATTCAAAAAGGCTCATATATTTTTAAAAATGAAATTCTAAATCAAGATTTAAAAATGCCCCTCCCCCAAACTCAAACATTTGAGGAGGAAAGGACTTTCCAAAGGGACTCCATATTTTCTATGTGAAGAATCCAAAATAATCAGTTTTATACTGACTAGAAATAATTAGAATACCACAGGAAGACCAATTGAATACAGAAACATAGAGATCATGTTTAGAGAAAACAATAAAATTTTTCTGAGACACTGTCTTGGAGCTCACACTGCCATAACAAAATACCATGAACTGGGTGGCTTAAAAAACAGACATTTATTTCTCACAATTTCAGAGTCTGGAAAGTCCAAGATCAAGGTGCTGGCAGATTCAGTTTCCAATGAAGTTCCTTTCCTGGTTTGCAGCTTTCTTGTTGAGTCCTCACAGGATAGAGAGAGGAAGCTCTGGTCTCTCTTCCTCTTCTTAAAAGACGCTACTCTCATCATGGTGATTAAAACCCTCCTGACCTCATCTAAACCTAAGTACCTCCTAAAGACCCCACCTCCAAATACCATCACATTGGGGGTAGGGTTTCAACATATAAATTTGGGGTAGACACAAACATTCAGTCGATAGCAGAGACATAAAATAGGGGAAAATTAAAAAATGCCTTCTTCTGGAATAGAAAAAATCCATTTTGTAAATAATTCCCTCTTACTAAATTGGCTTCAAAGTGAATGTATTTTTAATTTAAATAAAATCTGATGTTTGATGGAACTTGAAAAGCTATTGATAGATAATGTCTTGACTAAATATTAAAGCATGTTGCAAAGCTATATCGATTTTCTGGTAACATAGGACAGTTGACTGTGCATCAGTAGAAGAGTTCAGAGTCCAGGAAAAACATATATGGGTATTTAGCACATAATAGATATGCTATTGCATATCAGTAAGTGATACAATTAAACAAACAGAAATGCATACATACACACATAAAGGGTTTTATAATTCCTTGCATAAAAATAAATCTAGATGCTTGCTACTCAAAGTGTAGTCCAAGAAGTTGCAGCATCAACATCATCTGGAGGCTTGTTTAATATGGGAAGCTCAGTGTCCCCCCACAGACCATCTGAGTAAGGAGCTGCATTTTAGCACATGCCTCAGCGCGTGTTGTGCATAGTAACATTTGAGGAGCACCGTCCAATGAAAATTCATATGATGATGGTAATGGTCAGTATCTTCACTGCTGAAAATGATAGTCGCTAGGCACACATGGTTGTTGAGCACTTGAACTGTGAGTGAAAATGAGGAACTAAATTTTACATTTTAATTAATTTTAATTAATTTTAATTTAAAATTTACATATAGATAGTACTATCTTACTGGACAACAGAGTTCCAGACCTTCCTTTGAAATACTCGCATATAAAATACAATCTACTGCAAGAAACTTCAATATGATTTGGGGTGGAAATGGCCCATCTAAAGATAACATCAAAGCTCAAAACAAGTAAGTGACAACCAAGAGAATTGAATGTGTAAAAATACAAAATATTTAAGTGGGAAAAGATTATAAATAAACTTATTTAAATGCAAAATTGGGAAATTATTTGCAACATATATGAGAGATAAGCAGTTATATAGTCCTCCTATATTATTGATAAAAAGAAAAACTCTTATAAATAAGCAAGAATGAAACACCATAATACTAAACAAGGACAAAAGAAAGGAATGAGTTATTCACAAAATAAGAATTTGAAATGGCAAATAAATACAAAAAAAAAAAGTTTAACCTCAGTAGTGATACAATGCAAATTAAGTCACAAATAGTTCATTTTATTTTAAAAAATCCCATGCTGGCAAATATGTGGAGAAATGGATAGTTATATAGATGTATGCAACCAAAATGAAGGGAAATCTGATAGTGTTTTAAATTTTTTTTAATGAGCACACAGTCTTTGAAATAATAATTCTACTTTAAGGACATGGTAAGTGTACAAAACTATATGTTTGAGGTCACTTATGGTTTGTAATAACAGAAATTTGAAAATTCCCTACATATTCAACAATAGGAGATTGAAAAATAAATTATTATGCAAGTATTAAAATTATGATATAGTTCTACATTCATTTATGTGAATGTGAGTACTATAAGGAGAGCAACAACACTATTTCTAGAAAGGAATTGTCAGGCTGGGATATTGCTTACCCCTATATCCTAACTGCATGACAATGGGCAAGCTATGTAACTTCTATCTCAGTTTATTGATCTGAAAAATGACAATAATATTAGTGCAAGTCATAAATTTATTGTGAAGATTCAAATAGTCCATGTAAAAGTCTATGTAAAATAAAAACCTGTGTCTAGCACTTAGTGTATAACAACAAATTCTAGCTACTCTTAGTAATAGATGTAATCACAATATAGTACAATATAGTACTTGGAAAGGTAACCAGTACTATGCCTAAAACCAATTCACTCGAGTTTCAAATCCAGTGGCCATTCTCTTCATTATCCCACTTGCAGAATTATTTTCTTATCTTCCATGACACTGTATTCTTCTGTTTTCCCTCTTATTTGGGGGACTTCTCCCTCCTTGTCTCCTTTGCCGGCCCACCTCTGCTTAGGTTCTAAATATTGGAATGCCCCAGACTTCATATTTTTTTTTCCCAATCCCCTAATCTATAAAAGAAAACCAACCCAGTCACTCATCATCCCATCGATCAGACCACTTTCTCTGTAAATACTTATCACCATTTGATATTACACATGCATACTTTTTTATTTTACCAGTTTTTTCTTAGTAGGATACAAGCCTCATGAGAAGGTACCTTCAAGGTGCCTCATTTCTGGGTCCCAGCAAATAGAGAAGTGGTTCATGTATAGGATATACTGAACTAAAACTTATTGAGTAGTTATATTACATAAAAAATAACATAATATACCATGATACATGCATAACTATAGTAATACTCATGCATAAACATAATATAGTAACAACAGTAATTGTAAACACATACATAATGTTTATTATGTGCTCAACTAAATTAACTCAATCATTCAATCACGACACAAATCTTATGAGCAAGCAAATTTTCTTCATTTTAAATTAGAATACTGAGGTAGAGTTGAAGGGATTTGTCTAAGGTTACACAGCTATTATATTCAGAGGGAAATTTCTAGTACAGAAAAAATAGCATGATTGCGTTTATATCTGGGTAATGATTTTTTTTTTACTCTTTAAAAAGTAGATGTATGTGTTCCTTAGTTCTCTCGAATAAGCATATCCTATTTTTATAATAATCTTACATGGTAATTTTGGGGAAAATGTAAAATTCTATCTTCACAAAATTCCCCCTGAAAGAGAAGTCTTTGGAATCTGTGAGTTTCCATTTATTTTTAAAATGAGAAGCCTGGGTCAGGAGGATTTGTGAAATGGAAATGTGACCAATGCATTACCAAGTTGGCAATATCTGCAACCAGGAGATAAAAATTCAAAAGTAGGTATGAGTAGTGTATTGGCCAGATAGGATTTAGGGAAGAGTTATATTATAAAGCAAGAAGGAATTGCAGGTGGAAACAACCTGTCTAATGAAAATATTTAAAACAGGGTTTAGAAGATTGTGTCCTTCAGGATTGGCCGCCAGTTGGTTATCTGTGACTGCTTTAGTTGTTACTGAGCCAAGGCTTGCCCTCTTTTTCAGCTTCTGCCACTTAAAATCCTCTAGTATTTCCTGAATGGAGACATTGTGGTCTTCTTTAAGCTCACACAGAGTTAATAAGTATTTGAAAATACCCATCAGTAATTAGAGAGAACAGTGGAAGAAACAAATGAAAGCTGCAGCCTACAATATATTCTCCTCCAAACCTATTTCTTCACCTCATTTAGGTAATCCAAATAAAGTTCTTTGAGGGAATTTTTAAGGCATGAAGGAGGCCAGGGAAATTGATCACTAAAGTAAGGCATGAGGTACCAACATCCCTTCAAAACATAATAATCAATGAGAGTAATAAATTCAACATTCTCTTTCCTCAACATTCCATCTTCTAACTCTAGGCTGACTATGAATTAAATTTAAGGTGCTTGTGGATAAAGTTTCGACTTGATTGTGCTGTAGTTCACTCTCTGGGGGGCTGGCCATTATTTTGGGGTCAAATTTAAATTCAGAAACAGGACCTTGTTCATAAACCAGTGTAATCCCTTCATTAAACAGATCAGGAAATTGAAGACAGAATGTTAAACAGCTTGCTTAAGAAAAGGTAGCTTCTTCTTTGGCTGTCCAGGACTAGTTGGTTCTCTTTCTGGTTTGTAACACTTTATTTTCATTCACAGATTTTTTTTTTCTCAGCTCTTTACCCAGGAGGTTAGGAAGAATAAAGTCACATATTTCAAATGTAATCCAGGAGTAAAACAAACTTCATAGAGGGGTGAAGCAAGACAATGAAATATCCACTGGGATCTCAGAAATATCAGGCAGGCCCTAGGTACAATTGTGAGGTGGTTTCCTGGTGATCTCAGGAATCCCTTTCGACTTTCCCCACCCTATCTCATTCTGCACCTCAACCAGGCACCTACTGTCCTCTCCCTGGCTCCTGGAAACTTCACTCAAGAGAGAACCTGCTCTTAGTTCCAATTTGCACACATGCTTCCCTCTGTTTGAGATGCTCTTTGCCGGATATCTGCATGGCTTTTCTTGATACCCTCTTTAACCTCCCTCCTAAATATCCACGCTCAGTTATTATCATGCCACCTGGTTGGCTTTGGAGCTACATTCACCTGAGTTTATAGCTCATCTTTAGTCTTAGTTAGTTGTGTATCATGAATAATATTTAACTTCTAGGTGGTTCAACTTTCTCTTTGAAAAAAAATGGTAACAGGACCTATGTCGTACAGTCGTGATAATTAAATGAGTTGCCATTTGCAAAATGTAAAACAGTAACTCTGATTGCCCTATTTTATTTCCTTTCATGCTTTTTTATTATATGTTATTATCTTAATAATATATTCACCTATTAACTCATTTATTTATTATTTGTCTCTACTGTTATTTTTAAAAAAAAGTCTAGAAGAGCAGGGAACTTGATTTTCTTTTTCATCTCACATCCCAAGTATTGGGAAAGTTTCTTGGAAAACAGAAGGCTCTTAAACGTTTTGTTAAGTTGCTGGTAGTTGTTCACATTGGGGGGGCACGTCAGTGTACATCCTTGGGCCCTTCAGTCTCAGGCTTATTTCTAACCACTAAATGAAGCTCTGTTCTGATTGAAGGTGTTTCAGTACTCAGTAAAGAGAGTGGTGAAGGGCACAGGGGTCCAATGTGGACAGGTGCCCCAATTCTGTGTTTCCATGAGTGCCCTGTGAGCATTGAGAAAAGTCCCTTTTCCAAATGATTTTCCCAAGTGAACCATAATTGTTTCTGAAATTCTATTCTTTTTTTTCACTTAAGCTTTGCCTTTATCTAAAGGTTACCAAATACCCACTCTGAGGAGTTTGTGTTCACATACGGGTGAGTTCTAACTTTGGGGGTATCACCTAGTTTAATATTTTTTTCTTGCCATAAATAGGCCTCTGACAACAAAAGGGAAATTTGTGTTCATAATCCTCTAATTATTTTGGCCGGTGCTTACGTAAGTAGGCAGGTGGCAACACTAACAAAATGATAGAAATGAAACATGGAGGCAATTCAGTTCAACAATTTATAGTTATGAAAAATTCATATTTTTATGCATTTCTTTACATTTTAGTTTTCTCCTTTCTTGGGTCAAAGGGAAATGAATGTGGAAGAGAATTTCAAATAACAAAAGAGTATAGAGAAAACCATGCCTTGGGAAATAAAATATACTAGGTCTAGAAAAAAAGTGAAGAATTAAAGTAAATCAATTACTTTCCAAGTTTAAATCACATTTGACCTAAGGCTTAAGAGATTAGCAAAAATATTCAACGGAAGTACAGAGAACCAGGCCAATCAAACAAAATCACCAGAGTCAAGAAAATGTAGATAGCTAATTTTGGAAGTGAAAAAACTTTTGATGACATAGATACCCAACTGCTCCCTAGCCCAGGGACTACATTCACCAGGCACCCAAAAAACACTACTTACTGAAAAATGACTATACAGAATAAGCACAATGGATGAGTTCTAACTTGCTCCCCTTCTTCTCCTTCTCCTCCTTCTTGTCCTTCTCTTCCTCCTCCTTCTCCTCCTCCTCTTCCTCTTCCTTCTTCTTCATTACTGTTGTTATTAGTATATTTCCCAAGACTATCAAGCATAGTTGTAAATATACAAACACTTACAATTAATAAGTAAACAATTAATTAAAACAAATGTTTGTGAATGAACTCTGCTTGGGCATCTAGTGAAGAAATTTTGAGGTAGGGAGGGGAAAGAATGTAAAAGTCAGAAGGGAATAACAGCATGGTCCATTTATTTTACAGTTTAAATTGGACTCTGGTATAATCTAAAGATCTCTATTAAATTTTCACTTATATGCCTATGTTTAGATGAGTCATTTCAGTAAACTGTGTTTTTATTCCTTGATAATAAAATAAGATTCATAACTACTTTGTCTGTAAAACAAAATATAACCATATCAAAATTGTAGGAATGTTATTATAAGAAAACCATATTAAATTAAACCACATAGCATAAAATAGTTAGATAAAATCATTTTTTTCCAATGTCTTTATTTAATAAATGAAGAACACATAGCCAGAAAAATGCATGAATTGTGCATGTCCATCAATGATAAATCTGTGGTACAGTCTAATGTTCTGGTACAGTCATTATGGAAAATATCAAGTTTCCTCATAAATTAAAAATAGATCTACCATATGACTCAACAATCCCACTTTTGGGTATATATCTAAAGGAAATGAAATCAAGATCTCAAAGATATATCTGCACTTCCATGTTCACTGCAGCATTATTCAGAATAGCCAAGAAAGATAAGGAAACCACCTGTGTCCATTAATGAATGAATGGATAAAGACAAAGTTTTATGCACAAATACATGATCATAGTTACATGTGGAATTTTAAAAAGTCAAATTCATAGAAGTAGAGAGTATAATATAATAGTGGTTGCCAGGGGCTGAGAGGAGGGGGAATGGGGAGACTTTTGTCAAAGGATACAAACTTTGTTATAAGATGAATAAGTTCTGGGGATCTAATGCACAGCATGATGACTATAGTTAACAAAAGAGTACTGTATGCTTGAAATTTTCTGAAAGTAGATCATAAGTATTCTCACCCCAACAAAAAAATATGTGAAGTGATGGCTGTGTTAATTAACTTCATTGTGGTAATCATTTCACATTGTATATGTATATTAAATCATTACATTGCATACCTTAAAAAATCACAACCTAAATGTATGCAATTTTTGTCATACTTCAATACAGCTGAAAAAATTAGTAAAAGCATAATTAATAAAAATAATCTAATATTTTGTCTCCCAGTTTGGTGTTCTTTTCCCCAGAAAAAGGACATAGATAGATAGTCTGGAGTAAATGTGACCAGACTTGTAATTCTTCATCTAAGAAATAATATTTTGTGCTCAGGTGTGTTCCCAGGTGCATTCACCTGGGAAATCATGTAGTGAGAAGCTCACTGCAAAGTATATGTAACTGATATGAGGGAAAGTAAATTTTGTGACAGTTTTGTTCCCTTGAATTTCTGCTTATTGACATAGCATCATGATTTTTTTCCAACTTTTTGACCTTATTAAAAACAACAGAAGAAAAAGTCAGAAAAATATCAAAATGTATCCTGAAAAGATCCAATTATAGTAATCTCTTAAATACAGTGTGTAAATATTTATGTACATACCATACATACACAAAATCTCATATATATGAAATATATATTATACATATACCCATATATAGTTCTTAAAGTCAATGTACTGCCATAATTTTAAATTCTACCTGTTTGAATGTTATTGTGAAATTTCAGTAATTACAACAGGGTAAAGGATTTGACATAAATTAGTTTTTAGTGGATGCTCTAAATTTCATTTAATTGAATAGAATTAGAGTAGGGGAAATAGTTGAGTCTGGCTGCACCATTAACAGGTTGTAAAAGTCCAGGGTAATTACTAGCGATTTTTTATATTTATTTTGAATGGAGACTCTTATCTCATTTAAAATATTCAGAGTATTGTCTATAATTATTAAATTTTCTATTCATATTAAGAGAAAATATACAACTAGAGGGGGGCTATAGTAAAGCAAAACCAAAACCCAAGGCACTGAATACACACAGCCTATTTTAATTTGGGTCCTTTGTGAAATATTAAATGATCCTTAGTATTTATTTTATTTTTAAAGAAATACATGTAGAGTCATCTGAAATCCCCCCAAAAATCATTTTAAAACTACTTAGAATATCTTGAGCTTGTCTGTTTTCCAATCATTTAACTTAGTTGTGTATTTAAAATTAGTTTTATGTTGGGGCGCCTGGGTGGCTCAGTCAGTTAAGCATCTGCCTTTGGCTCAGGTCATGATCTCAGGGTCCTGGGATTGAGAGTCCCATATTGGACTCCGTGCTCAGTGGGGAGTCTGCTTCTCCCTCTCCTTCCCCTGTGCTCATGTCTCTCTATTTCTGTCTCCCAAATGAATAAATTAAAAAATCCATAAAAAAAATAAAATTAGTTTTATTTTTTTAATGGAAATATTGCACTGTAAGGAATGTTATGTCTTAAACTGATTATAAGCTATAGTTATTCTATTCTTTTTATACTCAGGTCCTAAAACTGAAATTGATCATTGTATGCAGCAAATAATTTACACAGCCTAAACAAGTACTTAACTGATTAGGAGATTTTGTATATATGAAAAGTTTATATCTCAAGCTCATTGATTTCTTTCTTTGTAGGTAAACTTAGAGAACAATGCAGGAGAGTCTGTCTTGCTTTGTGAATCACTGTTTTTCTTGAAACAGAAACCGGACTTAAATTAGCCTGAAAAAAAAAGAAGACAGTTATTGGGAAAATAGTATGGTATATTCCATTTCCATCTTGGGTCTGAACGACCGATGATGAGAGGACTAGGAATGGATGAGCATTAGAGACAGCTAGACACAGGGCTCAAATACCTAAAGAAGAGTATCTCACTCTCTCTTTCTCCTTCTTGCTTTCTTTCCCTCTTTCTTTCTCCTGCATCTTGGCTTGAGTTTTTCCACTGTCGACTAGAATTTTCTGCATAGTAGAAGACCTGGCTGCCAACACCTCCCAACCCTCATAGTTCCCAGTCCTTAACACCAAGAGTAATTACCATTTTTGAAATTCCAGGGAAGAAGAGCAGGAGTGGGGGAGTGGAGAGGACTTACCTGTTCCCTCTAAGGGCATGACCAGAAAGATGCACAAATCACTTGTACTCACATATTACAAGTCAGAATTTATATTCATGGTCAAACTTAGCTGTAAGAAAGATAAGAAAACATGTCTTAACCAAGGCAGCCATGTGTCCACATAAATTTTAAGGAATCTATTAAAGGGAAACGAGTGGTGTAAGTATTGGAGGACGACTCACACTGAATCATCATGGCAGTGAAGATGCAGTAAGAATAATCCACGTATTGTTTGCTTGATGTAACTGGGGTAGAAACAGAGAAGGACCAAAAGTGGGTGTGCTCCCAAAAAAGACAGGGCGTTTTGAAGTCATCCTTAAAAAATTACTTTGTTACTGCAAATGAAGTTTTTACTGTCAAATTGTTTTTCATCACACAGTTAGCCAGCTAATTAAAGTTAAGACTGAGCTGGTTTGGTTTTGGTTTCCCCTGGTGTGTTATGGTAGTTTCATTTAAAATGTTAATGGGTATGTTTGTCTGGAGAATCAATGACCTGTTTGTTTTCAGGGGCAATATTGTTTCCTTGATAACACCTAAATTTCTGAAAGCTTCTGATGAGGGGATTAAAAATAATGTGCTGGATCCTGCCAGGTGAGTAACTACTCAGTAGGTGAAAAGTAGGACGTTAGAAACATGGAGTAATTTTCTCCAACAAATGGTAAATGGCACTCCAGCGAAGCCACACTGACTGCTTGTTCTAAGGAGCTATTTCAGACCTGGGAGAACACGAGTCACTCAGTCGAGTCTGACCCCGTGCACTTTTCAATTGCTCCTCTTATTCCATACAAAAAGCCAAAAATATCAAAAGTTTTCCAGGTACCCAAATCAGAGAGACCTCCAAAATAGCTCAGCCTAGGAGCATCCCTGACGTGGTGCCCAAGATGTTCTCTGCAGAAATGTTTCTATTATGTCCACCTAAATATCTTTTGCATTTTAAATCTGATGTGTAATCCTCCATATCACCTCCTGCCAAAATAGCTATTGTGTATTTTAACTGGAAGAGGATGGCTGCCACATAGCTAAATTGGAAGCAAGAGTATTTTTAGTGCTTGGTGAAAGGACTTTCATAAAGAGCCCCTCTATTCACCCTATCGGGATCCTCTTATGTAAAAGGCCTGGCACGAGTGTAAGGTATTATTATGACTATAAAAGCTCCTCACTCTGTAATCATAGGAAAGGCCGTATTATGGAGAAATACCATGCAGTTGCATGGCAACTGAATCCTAGTGGAGTTCGTTACCACACAGAGGAGTTATTACGAGGGCTTCAAAAGCAGCCCAGCCAAGCCAGCACCTAGACCACAAGCCGGTAAACACCCACCTGTTGCCTCAGGACATTTTCTCCTTCATCCCAGGAACTGAATGGAATTCAAGTTGAAGATGTGGTTTTTGCTTTCCTGCACAGAGCCTCACTACCAGTTAAGGGTGTTTTTTTCGACAGATGCCTAGCCCCCTTTTCCATTGTGAAAGAATGAAAAAGCACGCACTCACATCAGGAAGGGCAGCAACAATGGGAAATCCACAGCAGCAGCTGGTGCCAACCCCAGATGATTCTAGAAATGTAAATGGACTTAACTAACCTCTAAAATGGGCCGAATAGCTCAAGGTCTCCTCTTGCTAAAAAAGAAAAATTTAGATAATTTTCATTGGGTAGATGTTATGCTTTGCCTATCAGAACACCTTCTCTTGTTTTGTGTTCTATACAACTCAGTCTTCTTTTGAAAAACTACTTTGTCCTCACTCTAATCCAGGTGGTCAGATGGAGCTAAATGCAACCTGATGCTAAAATGGACAAGTGACCCAGAACTAGCCAACCAACATATTTCATTTCCCTAATATTGGCTCAGCATTAGGCATGTGACAAAGACAGGACAATGAGACTAATTCTGGGGCTTCTTTTGAAAAGTTTGGGAAAGAGAGGCTCCCTTTCTCCTGGGCTGTCTTAGTCTGCTGGGGGTCCACCAGAGGTGCTTGGGGGCCACCTTGCCTCCTCTTCAGATTGAAGCCAGCACAGAGAAATGCAGAGCCAAAAGATGCAAGACAGATTGCCAGCTGCATCGTTTGAACAACTGGGTCCAGTTGGAACAGATACACTATCTCCAAACTTTAATTTTTTTGTGTTTTAAATTTAAATTAGTTTGAATTGGGTTTCTGCCATTTGGAATGAGAAGGTTCCCCACCAATATTCAGCATGAGCCTGAGTTTTGGAATTTGCATCTGCTCTCTGCCACAAATTAGCTGTGTGACCTAGCTCAAGTTACGTACCTTCTCTGAGCTTCAGTTTCTTTGTTTTCAAAATGAGCATAATAATGGTACCTTAACTCACAGTTTTATTAGCATTATGTGAGGCAGTGCATGTCTTTTCAGAGTGCCTGGAATAAGATATGATCTTAATACATGGTATTCCTTATTTGCTAAAGATTTATAGAGAGCTCTCTCTAAAATGAATCAAGTGTTCAAGTATACAGAGAATAGGGATAGTTCAATCACTCATATTCTATTCTCCTGAGCCATTATTTTTTGAGTTTCACTTAACCCGAGAAACACTAGTTGGCTTTTAATAGGTTCAGAAAGATTACTCTCATACTGACCTCCCTGGAGCACTGCACGAGGGAGATACAGGCCATTCTATTGAAGGGACCAGTAGATTTCCATCTTTGTTCTATGATTGGAGCAATCCTCCCCACACCTTGTTCCCTCAAAGCACACATCTCTTTCTTCTCTCCAAGAAATCTGGCATAATAAGCTTGGACCTTCAAAGCCATGCAGGGAAGTCCTCTGCATAAAAGCTTTCTGCTCTGCTATGCAGTTTCCCCAGAGTAATAAGACACCAGGTGTGGGATACATTCTTGGAAAGGGAATGACATAAGAGGAAAAAATACAGAAGGTACGAAACACAAATTAATATCTCAGTATATTGTCCCTTCGAGAAAGCTAATAGTCACTGAGTTGTCACAACATTCACTGTGCAAAGCAAAATTCCCACACTTTCACACTTCGTGGAAACTTTTTCATGGCTCCTACAGGCCAAGTTACCACACTTTGGTAACTTTTTCATGGCTCCTACAGGCCAAAACCAAAACCAAAACCAAAAAACCCTAACAGTTCAATTTATTAAATGGTTAGGTCTGAACATCTAAATAACTATTTACACTGTAAAAACTTAGCGGTGATTTGGAAAATTGATACATATATTGAACAAAAGATAATATTTTTACTTTGTTCTAAAATATCCACAATTATTTACTAACGTGTCACATGCAACTATTGGGCAGCATGTAATTTCTCAACACTTAAAACTGGTTTCAGGGTCTCTACCCTTCTTTTCGGTTCCACGTGGATTTCTGCATGAGAGTTGCTTTTTGTCGTAGCCACCATCAAACCCCTCTTTGCAAAGATACGAAACCATCAAAAGTAATGTAATGCAACCTGATGTGGAAACCCTCAAGCCAGCAGTTTGTGTGATGCCCGTTTTCTCTTGAAAACTCAAAAATCTCCCTTTGGAGTTTGCAATAACACGCAGGGCACCTCAGTGCACACTTTGGAGAACCATGAACACTCAGCTACTTCCAAGTGTTTCTTCATGTCATCCATACTATAGTTCTGTGAGGATAGGGACTTTAATTAATCAGGTTTTAGAGATGAAGAAAACAGACTTTTAGGTTTTATCACTTGTTTAAAGTTTTTGCTAGAACAGGGGAGACAGGGATTTGAATCAAGCATTCCCCAGGGCTTGCTGTCTATCTCTGCTCCTCAGGGAGAAGACTAGACAAAAAACATTTATAGCTTACATTATTTTGTTAATTCCATTTCTTAATTTATTCAATCAAACATGGACCACTAACACTGTGCTCACTGCTGAGCTTGAGGCTGGGAATCCGGAGTGAGCCTGACCTCAGAAAGTTGATGGAGACAAAGAAGGGCAATAAAGTTTGGAAAGGTGCTGTCACAAAATTACCTTAGGGGATAGCAGGAGCCACATGACCATATAAGATGATCAGACAAACTTCATAGAGGATCTAAAGCTTCACGAGAAAACTTAGCTGCTAAAGAGATATCACAGTACCGTCATGTTGATGGTTCCTAAAATGTCATCTCCCAACACAATTGGCAATGAATACAAAGAAGCAAACCCAGGAGAGATGCTAGCCTGTTTGGGGAAAGGGCAGCCCAGGATGTTAGGGAGGCAAGAAGAGTGAGTCATATCTAGATATGTGGTTGAAGAGGGAGGGAGGAGTTAGATTACCAGCATTTTCTGGGAATATACCTAGGAACTCAGTGTTTCCCAAAGAGTGACATTGATCCTGTAAAGTTGGGAGGTGGGTGAGGGATGGTTGAAATAGATACAGGAGACAAGAAAACAAACAAACAAGAACAAAAAACCAAAACCAAGCTTCTTAATAAATAGATCATGGGCACAAATGGGAACAAGCATTATAAAAGTTTTGAGAATGCTGAACAAAAGAACAAGCAAATGAAAAAGCTTTCAGTTAATTGAGTGTTTATATGTCTTGGATACACTGTTCTCTAAGAGCCACTGATATGGGTAATTGGGAGCTTTAAATTCTCACTCACCTCTAGTGATAACCTTTTCTTAAACTATTTCAGATCAATTTAATTTTCTTTAGAAGAAAATGCACGTGATAATTTTGCTTCCTATTTCTCTCTTCTGGGAAGTTGGACAGAGGTGATGAGTAGATAAGGACTACATTGTTAATCCAGGGGGCCCATGTCCATGCCTTGCAAAACAGAGATACAAGTAGCTAACAGAAAGTTTAGGTATGATGAGCACTGGGTGTTATATGCAACTGATGAATAACTGAAATCTACATCTGAAACTAACGATGTACTGTATGTGGGCTAATTTAATTTAAATAATAAAAAAAAGAAAGTTTAAGTATAACAATGAGTTTGCAGCCCACGCAGCTCTGATGCAGGATACTAAACAGAAGCCTATGTGACTTCTGTTGCACATTCTATCAAAGAAGCAGAGCCCTGTGGACAGAGTGGAGTTGAAATAAATATGCATGCCAAAATCACCTTCAAGGGGAAAGCAAGGTTGTCTGTACTCGAGGGTGGAATTGGCTCTGTTAGAACGCAAACATACCATAAAAAATGCTTAATGATGCATTTTCACAAGCCTGGCCCGTCAAAATCCCCACGTGTCCAATCTTAAAATTGCAATGCTAATGAATCAGAGTTTGGGGAGAGATTTATTACAAAATTAATAGGGGAAGTGGCCATCTACCAATAATGATTATAATATATCGAGCACTTATCATGTGCCAAGACTTGTGTGAAACATTTTATGTGCATCTGCTCAAATCTCAAACAACTCTGAAGAGTAGCTGTGAGCCATCCCAACTGTACAGGCAAGGAGCTCAGTTGTCCCATACCACACCACTATGTAAATGGCGAGAAGCAGTGTGGGAATCCAGAAAAAAATAAGCCTAATTCCACAGTCTTGACCACTTTTATTTTTTTTTTAAACAAACATTTCACAATAAAACCATTTCCCAAAAACGTTTGCGCTTTGGTTCATGACATGAAACCAGAGATTTCAGCTTTCGGACTCCTAGAAAACTTTGCAAAGCTACATTTCAAGCATCCAAGATCCCTATCTCAGCTGCCAGCACACTTGGAGAGAAGGAAGCCGGACTGATCCTTCCCACATGGTTTTCTGACAACCCGCAGGGTCTGATCCAACAATGGTAGGTATGATTGGGAGCTCTGCATATCAACGATTCTTTCATTAAGCTTTACTGAAATGCTCTCCTAAAACTGTGTGTGAAAGATCCCTGACCTGTTCCGAGTGGTGGAAGTATAGCTAGCAAGCAGCTCTAATCTGTATTTTTTTTCATCAGTAAAATTCTTATTATAAGTGCACCAAGATATCTCAAAATAAAAAGGAAAATGGGTATTCTTCACCAAATGAAGGATATACATTTTGAGACTTTGGTTATCACTTTGGAAAGAGCAGTAGAAAAAAATAGTAGATTTTTAAGTCCCTTCTGACGATATTTGTCTATCAATTCAATTCTGAAGCTGTCATAAGCATGGCAAGATTTGGAGTACTGATTTACCTTTAAAACTAAAAAAGAAAAATTTAAAAAGCACTTTATTATACCACTCCTGAGCAAGACTATAGTTAACTATCTATCAGTGTTTCATTAGCTTTTTTCCCTAGCACCCATTGACAGCTACATTCCTCCTAACTAAGATAAAACAGCATTCTGATGAATCTGCGGTGTATAACAAAATTTTCCCCAAGAAGCTAAAACAGAGAGCCACCAGACTATTGAGTGAGGCATGCCATAGTAAATTCATAAAAATAGCAAGCTAGAAATAAGACATGTGAAGCAGGTATAAACACAAATAAATATGATTGTGTTTAATAACTATATTTAATAATTAAATATGGGGGGATTGGGTTCTGAATGGTCTGCACCTATCACAGACGGGCTTCTTGTTCAGCAATTCAGTCCCCACTCTTTGACTGAGGTGGAGTGCTTCCCTGTCCCAGGGACTTTTGGTTTGTGCTTTGTGACCTATTTGAACTTTGGACAGTGAGCAGATGTGATAAGAGCAGAAATTTTAAATAAGAACGCATGATTTGGCTTGTCTTCGTGCACTCTTAGGATGGACATTAATAAAACAGACCCCAGATAACCACTGCCTCTTCTCACGTGTGGGAGAACCAACTGGAACAAGTCCAGCTGACATGCAGACCCTTTCCAGGTGACCCACAGAACCATGGATGGGTGTTGCTGCATCTGGGTGGGGTTTATTAGCCAGAATTATTGTAGCCTAACACCTCACCTCCAAGTATGTCTAGTGACAGTTTACTCTAGACCACTCTGGGAAATTCTACACAACTGAATAGTCTGGGTGGCCAAATGATGTCACTATATCTCTAGCATCTGAGCACTTCCTCTCCACTGGCAAGGATCTCCTCTCCCTGTTCCTCTGGTCCAGCTTATAATGAAACTTAACTTGCATGGGACCCTCTTCTAGCAAGTAAAGAAGGGGCTGACTATCTGCTTGTGTGATTGTCTGTCTCAGAGTGGAGAGGGTTTGTGTTTGGTTCCACATAGCTCTTCTTTGCCTGCATCCACTATTAAGAGTCCTCATGAGGGTCTCTGATGTTGGCTGGTCTAGCTACTCCTGTCCTGATGGTGGCTCTCTCAAATTACCGCTGATGTTTGCTACTTCTGTATTTTGACAGATCGGATGGTCTTGGGCGCCAAAATAGGCTTCTCCACAGCAGGTGGCTGAGACTGGGGAGGCCTGGCCGCTTCCCCTAAATATAACTCATAGCCTCTGTGAGGGGTCCCCCTCATCAGCCTCTTTGGGAGGATGACAAAATATAAAACACTCCCCAGTGACATCTATGGTCTACCTGCAAACCTATGGGGAAACTGGAAATACCTCCAGAAACTGGAGAGCGGTCTTCACCCTCTCCTACCTAAGCATGCCACTCACACACCTGTCTTTGTCTTCCCTATTACCAGCACAGAGCCCATAAGAGATTCTCAACCTCAACCCTCTGCCAGATCTTCCAGATTGACCAGAGTTCTGGCTGCTCTCTGCCATCGAGGCAGGGCGTTTAGCCAGCCTGGTTACTGCAGGGGAGAGTAATTTCTTTCCTGCCAAGGCAAAACTCAAAAAATCAAATCTCTTCCTTTGCAACTTCATGTGAATCTGGGGAGTCAGGTAGATAGTATAAATTTGGGGGTAAGAAAAGAAGATTTAAAGAATTTTAGAAAACTGAGTGTTTATGTTTTCAGGTTTTCTTTTTTTATGTCAGGTAGTCCAAAGTAGAGGAAAGGAAACAAATCAATATCTTATGTTTCAAGTTATTGCCACAATGTTTCATTCACCAAGTCACAGAGGTGTTTTATTTTAAGTGGTTGCATCAAAAGAATAAATTTGATTGACACTTTGGATTTGAATTGTTGGATGTTCATCTTCAAAATGTAAGTTCTTTGAGAACTGGGACTTCATTGTTTTGTTCACTGCAGAGAACTAAAGAGCATCATTTGCTTAAAAATTTTTTTAAAAAAATTAGTTGAGTGAATTGATACAATCAGCTTAAAGTTTTGTTCTCCCATTTGATTTTGACATAGAAATACCTGACAAATTTGGGATCAACTTAAGGAAAATAAACTAGGTATTACTTTTATTTTCCCCATTCCAATTTTTTATCTAGCCATAAGTTCTTCTTCTTATAAGAGAAATGTAAACCATAAGACAAATATGTCCAGCTCTTTGTCATTCAAATGCTCACATTCTTTTCATTATACTTAAGTGTGAGCATCATTAAAAATTAATATGTTCATCATATGTAACAGTTTTTATTCATTAAAATTAAATAACCCATTTTCAGTAATGAAACACACAAGGTCCTTTTTTCTTAATCAAGAAAAACCAGAATTATTTTGAATAATGTAGCTGTAGTTCTCATAAAATGTTTTCCCAGGATAATCATATGATAGTGATTTCCTAGCTACAATCCCTTAACAACTTATTTAGCAACATAACTTTTACACAGGAATTAGGTCGTTCAAAGCTTTGGTTAATTTCTTATGGATATATAAGAAGTCAAGCTCTAAGAAAAAACAGTTTGAAAGGACAACTTTATGGATACAAACCCTCACTATTGATTATAGGTACTTTGGGAGTCAAAAACTCACTTTAACAATTAAATTAGAAATACAGAGTCTGCCATGTTTTCCTCTGATCTCTTCATTTTGATCTCCATTCCTCAAGCTCTGAAGATCACACATCGACATCAACTCTCTTTCCCTCTTTCTTTATTCTCTTCTCCCATATTAGCTTAAGGTTTGAGCTGAGAAGAGAAATGCTGAATTTCAGCAAGCAGTCATACATTCCTGAGACCCTTCCCAGGACACAAAAATGTCTGGCTTCACTGTTTGAGAGTAAGCTACGTAGATGTCATTCACACAGCACACTTGGTGCATTTGGAAAAGGCACTCTATGGTATATCCATCCCCATGATATTGATCTGTGTACCCTTCCTCTATACAATAGTATAGTAAGGATGATTTTGGTAGCTCTCCTGTAACAGAAAATACCAGCCCAAATTGGCCCAAACAATATGAGACCTTATTATTCTTTATTGAAAGACAATTCTTGATGGATCTCTTCTGTTTCCGCACATTTTGTGAGCAGAGGCACTGCCTGTCTTTCTTCCAGTCTACCTTTTCAAGGGTGTTTGCATGGTGAAGAGCCTTGGAAGGTAGACATTGTCTCCCTCCAAAGTCAACAATAGGCCTGTTTAGTGTATTGTATAATGAAAGTAATGTCTCCTTCATGAGCAAAGAGCAGGCATGAAAAAGACTCCGGTTCCCTAAGCTCGGGGTTTCTCTCCTGTAACACAACCCACTGTGAGAACAGGTATCTTCCGGCTCTCTTCACATCATCCTGTGGGATTTGGGGGCTCAGAGAACCAGCGCCCATGCTGATACCCTGGCTGCCACTATTATTTTAAGAACCAAATCATCCTATGTTCCTTAGTCAGGAGCCTTGTGTCTTTTGCCAGCATCCATGGAACTGGCACAGTAACTTGTTGACTTGCAAGGGAAGTAAATTTTCAGATGCTTCTCAGATCCTGACAATCACATAACAAGAAACAACGATAGGGTTGGGGTGCCTGGGTGGTTCTGTTGGTTAAGCCTCCCACTTGGTTTTTGGCTCAGGTCGTGATCTCAGGGTCCTGAGATCCAGCCCTGCTTCCGGCTCCGCGCTCAGTGGGGAGTCTGCTTGAAGAATCTCTCCCTCTGCCCCTCTTCCCACTTACATGTGCATGCTTTCTCTCTCTTCAAATAAGTAAATCCAAAAACAAAAAAAACAAAAAAAAAACCCAAAAAACACAAGACTAACGATAGGGTAGACTTCAGGCACGCATCAGGATCCCAGCACTGCTCTGTGATTCATTTGGTATTGCCCTCTTCTGTGTGTTGCCGCCAATCTCAGTCTGGGAGTGGGAAGGCTACAGAAGTGTTGTTCTGCCATCTGGCCCCACACAGTGAGGGGGAGAAGAGATCAAAGAAAGAGGCAGGCCACTTCAGATTAGGAGGCAGCAATTTTAATTAAGGGAACATTCATACAAGGTTTGTCTTGAGCAGCTGCAGGACTAGTAGAATTCCATAACTGCCCACCAGAATCTTCAAAGTTTATACATATACAGAGGCCTTAACTGGGGTTCAGCCACATACACTGTCCAGATGGTCTCAACACTTTATTCCCTCAAGGCTATGTCTTTGAAAATGGTTCCCACTGTGGGAATGGTGAACAGAATGTACATTTCAAGGACAGGGAAGGGGACGAGGAGCCTCCCATTTCCTGGGTCCAGCTTTTGAATCAAATGGTACTCACATGCTCTTGATGACTTCCTCCAACAAGTTCTAGAAGAAGCGTAAAAATATGGCAATCCTAGCAAAAAGGCAGGACGATGCATTTCTCTGTAATTTTAAAAAGCAAGAAAACTGTTCCCAGAAGGCACTCCTCACAATCTTTTGACCAGTCCTCCGTTAAATACCCATCCATAGACAAACAAATTAGTGGAAAGACATCTGATTGGCTACCACTGGCAGTCACATGCTCTCTCCCATAAACCATGTCAAAGGCAGAGGGAGAACAAAGGAGTGGGCTGGTCCTAAAGAGAGTCTGCGTGGCTGGACTTTGGGAATGGGTTAAGATAGTTTTGTAAGAAGCAACTGCGTTACATGTGGATATTGATCATGGTAGAGATGGACAAAGTGGATTTTTAAGACAGTTTGCCATGAATTAATAATGAATTTCTCAAAAAAAAAAAAAACTCTCCCCCCACACACACTTAATGGTTTTGAGACACTAAATGTAAATTGTTGTCATCTTCAC
This sequence comes from Neomonachus schauinslandi, assembly GCF_002201575.2. Taxonomy (NCBI): domain Eukaryota; kingdom Metazoa; phylum Chordata; class Mammalia; order Carnivora; family Phocidae; genus Neomonachus; species Neomonachus schauinslandi. The sequence continues at coordinate 180,006,655 of NC_058405.1, read as the reverse complement.
AATGACTAATATATATATGTATATACTAATATATATCTATAACATATATATATATATATATATATATTAAACTACCATTTCCCATGCAGAGACAGGACTTTATGGAGTATTAGAGGTAATGCTGTGCTGAAATGGGAGGCTGGATGAAATAAGTCTTCCAGGAAAGTACATAATTGTGTATAATACCTGGGAAAATATTTTGTTTCTGAGGGGTGCAAGTGTATAAAGGCTTAGCCAATTTTTCCAGGTCAACAAAATAGGGGGTGGATGGGTGAATGGTTAATAAAGTAAGAAATAAAAAGACCAGAAAACTTGAGTGATGAGAAAGCATAATCGGACCTGTGTGTAATCTCTCTATCCTCCTTTCTATTTATAGGATCAGGAAGTGGCCAATACATTTTAACATGTTGCCTTGCCTGTTGTCTCAGTTTCCCAAAGTAATCTGTTTCTGTCAGGTTAAATTATAAATATTCTGTAGTGGATAATTTTGTGTTCACTTGACTGAACTTCAGGGTGTGAACATTATTTTAGTTTGGCCAAACATTATTCAGGGGACATATCTGAGAGGGTGTTCCTGGATGAGATTAACATTCAAATCAATGAAATGAGTAAAGCAAATTGCCCTTCCTAATATGGGTGGGCCTCATTCATCGCTTGAAGACCTGAAAAGAATATAAACACTGAGTAATTCTTTCTGCCTGACTGTTGAACAAGAACATAGGTCTTTCCCAGGCTTCAGACTCGCATTGAAACCTCAGCTCTTCCTGGTTCTTCAGCCAGCTGGTCTTTAAACTAGAATTCACACCATCAGCTTTCCTGGTCCTCAGGCCTTTGGACTCAGGCTGGAACTACACACCAGCAGTTCTGAGTCTCTAGTTTGCTGACTGCAGATCTTGGGACTTCTCAGTCTCCATAATTGCATGAGGCTATTCTTTATGATAAATATTTTCATCTGCATCTTATTGGTTGTGTTTCTCTGGAGAATCCTAACTAACAGATACTCTTAAAGCACTTTTAGTTGGTCACATCTGCCTAGACATACACATTCAAACAATGTCAGTTGGACAGAGGACTACTTGAGGCATATCTATTTTCATTCACCCCCAATAACATCATCAAATTCTAACTAATATGGTAGTCATAACCAGATGGGGCTATTTAAATTTATATAGAATTCATTAAAGTTAAATTCATTAATGGAAAATGCAAATTAATCCCTCAATCACACTAGCCACATTTTAAGTACTCAGTAGACATATATGGTTAGGAGTTATCACATTGGACAGCATGAACACAGAACATTCCCTTAATCAAAGAATATTTTATTGGACAGCACTGGACTATACAATAATGGATTCTTACGTCATTGACCCATAATCAAAGATCCTCTTGTATCTCCTCATTTCAATGGAAATATCCCTATACAATGAAAATATAAGGAACAGATGGTATATAGCCAAAAATTACCCTTGAAAATCTATCAGAACATGGACATTTTGTGCATATAACACTATGCAGGTATATAAAAAGGTATACAGTTTTATTTAAATACATATATCTATTAAAGAGGGCATGTATTGCATGGAACACTGGGTGTTACATGCAAACAATGAATCATGGAACACTACATCAAAAACTAGTGATGTAATGTATGGTGACTAACATAATAAAATAAAATTTAAAAAGTAAATAAATATATATATCTGAAAAATACATATGTATAAATATATAATGTATTTAAATGTTTCAATTATTCTGTAATACTCTCTCTGACAAGAACATTTTTTTTACATTTTTTTAATTATTATTTTTTTTATTCTTATGTTAATCCCCATACATTACATCATTAGTTTTAGATGAAGTGTTCCATGATTCATTGTTTGTGCATAACACCCAGTGCTCCATGCAGAATGTGCCCTCCTCAATACCCACCACCAGGCTAACCCATCCTCCCACCCCCCTCCCCTCTAGAACCCTGTTTGTTTTTCAGAGTCCATCGACTCTCATGGTTCGTCTACCCCTCCGATTTCCCCCGCTTCATTCTTCCCTTCCCGCTATCTTCTTCTTCTTCTTTTTTTTTTCTTAACATATATTGCATTATTTGAAGAAGAACATTTTTTTAAAAGATTTATTTATTTGAGGGAGAGAGAGAGAGAGAGCTGGGGAGAGGGGCAAAGGGAGAGAGAGAGAGGGAGAAAGAGTCTTAAGGAGACTCCATGCTCCGCTGAACAGGGAACCCTACGCAGGGCTCAAGCCAGGGCCCTAGGATCACGACCTGAGCCGAAGACAGACCCTTAACCGACTGAGCCACAACCCACCGCCGTGTCCACATTGTTCCTGGACAGTCCCCTCAGTGTGGTGATCTAACAGATGCAGGATGACTGGGGCTGTCTATCCCTGGTTGTCATCTCACTGACCATCATGGAGACCTATCTCCTTTTCCTCATGTGCCAGCAGAAGTCCAGGTGAGCCAGTCTTTGTGCCAGTATACACGACTCTGGTGCAGGGTATGTGATGGGGAGTGCCCATGTGTGATGCTCTGATTGTCCAGGTTTAGTCCTGGATCCAGGACTGGGGTTAGCCATGCCCATTCCACGTGGATGGAGTGTTGAGCAGTGATACCCCAAAGGAAACTGGGATGTCCTTATTAGAAGACGGAGAACAGACATTGATAAAGAAGTTCCCTGTAAATTTGGGAAGACCAAAACAAGTATTCCCCATATGGCCACTTTTCAATGTCATGACCTTCTGATATTATATGAACAAACTGTGGTTCACTATATGTCTTTATTTTCTCCGTGGTAGAAACTATGATGCCATTGCTTACTTCCTTGCTGTCTTCAAAACTGCAAGGGGCTATTTCAAATAAGAGACTGAAAGCAAGTGCAGTACTTGTTGACATGTTCTTTTAATCCTCCCAAGAGGCATGATAGTTTATTACAATCAACCTCGTCCCAATGCTAATCTGCTATTGCTTACCTATTAACCATTTGATTCAGGTCCAGGTTTGTTCACTCATTTTTTTTTTCTTTCTCTCCAGCAGAAAAATGTGCCAATCAACCTCTTTTGCCCTCTTCTTTCTGACAACACTCAAAGGATTCTACCTAGTCAGGGTTTCTCCACTACTGGTAGTTCTAGGTCCATCTTCCTGGGCTTAAACAGCATTCTCTACAGGTCTTTTTCATTAAGTGGCCAAGGGTATCTGAATTCAGACCCGTATATGTTTCTAACATTCACTTTTTATGAAGGAGAGCTAGCTTTACTCAGAGAATTTTGTGGGCACCAGGACCTAGCTGAAAGTCCATAATGTTTTTGTGGTCTCCTTATCTTCAGCTGTACCATTAACAGCTGTATGTGTCAAATAATGGTAGTTTCAACTTAAAGAAGTACTAAAAATATGATTTTTTGTACATTTATATAAATAAACCAGCCAATTTTTGCTAAAATATTAAGTGCATAGAAATACAGATGCTATGTTGCAATGCCAAAGTCAGTAATATAATTTAGAAGCTTATAGGCCTGAAAGTCTAACAGGCTAATACGTGACTCTGTTTAGTGTTTTCACAAGGGCTGCTTTTGTTTATGTAAGTTGGGGTCTACTCATGAAAGAATGTTTTTGTTTCAGAATTGTTAGAGATTATGCTCCAATCCACAGTACATAAGGAATACTGCATGAACTGATACTTTTGGAATGTGAATTGTAATACACATTGTGTATTACACAATGCAAGGAGAAAGCCTCATGCCAAGGATCCTTCATGTCAGTGGGGTATGGAGACAAAATCACATTTGACTAGTTCCAAAATAATAACTTGATCAACCTCTGAGGTGCTACACCAAATATCCCTAAGGAATGGTACATTTGCTGTCAGTTAAGTTCAGTCTCAGGGTTATTGATTAGCCACAGTTTAGGGATAAGGGACATCCTCCTCTCCTTCTTCCTCAGTGAAAAGCAAGTTGATAACAAGGAGTTCCTTCAAATTCAGATGACTTCACAGTAAAAACAGCCTCATTTGGGAACATCATAAGAGGGAATAACATAGGAAGCACACATTTTCCTAAACAAAATAAAATGATTTAAGCAAATGCGAAGGAGCCCATAGTTACCTATTGTGCTTCCTCATGGGATTTCAGTCCTGTTTTTGTTCCCCTAAGAATAGGGGAAAAGTGCAGTTGAACCCAAGAACTGAAGTCTTGTGCCACAAACTAAGCTTGTTCTTCCTTGAGTGCTAGAACATGGCTTTTAGCTTCAAATGGGACACAGAGAATAGACTTCATAATGAAAGTTCCCTCTGAACTGGCTCACTCTCATTAAAGAAGGCATTTGTTTTCTTATTGCCCCTAATTTCCCTGGTAGCCTAAAGAAGAAAGAGTTAAAGACTAATAACGAAGATAACTGTAGTAATTGTCACACTGAAGTAAAAAAAAAAACAATAGAGAGGAAGGAAGGGGAGGCCATATTTCTCCCAGTTTGGGGCATTGTTTATTAGCAAATATACTCTTTGAAACATTAGCTGAAATAGGCAAATTACTCCTACTGCTCCATTCTGGCTTCTAACAACATCTATTTTAGCTTGAGGTACAATATTATGAAGTTTCAAAATTCAGGCAATTCTTTTTTTTTTTTTTTTTTTAAAGATTTTCTTTATTTATTTGAGACAGAGAGAATGAGAGAGAGAGAGCACATGAGAGGGGGGAGGGTCAGAGGGAGAAGCAGACTCCCTGCTGAGCAGGGAGCCCGATGCGGGACTCGATCCCGGGACTCCAGGATCATGACCTGAGCCGAAGGCAGTCGCTTAACCAACTGAGCCACCCAGGCGCCCCAAAATTCAGGCAATTCTTGTGGAATAAATACATTCTAGCATGCAAAGTGTTTAAACATGAATTGTTCGGTGTAAAATTACTTCAAAATGGTGCAAAATATAGGCTACATGTTGGAAAAGCAAAGTGTGTAGTTTCCATTAAGCATGCAAGGTTATAGTAGTCATTCTATAAATAATAGTAACATCTGAAGAAAAAAGCCCGTTTCAAATTTCCATTGGATTGTACAGATTTACAAAATGAAAATAGCATTCTCGGTGTAAAGTGATTAAAAGCACATCTTGTAAATCTCTGTGAGTTATGGCTGCATCCCAGTAAAAGCCAAATAAATCAGATCCTTTTTAAAATGTACTCAAATGTTGTTAATTTAAAGATGCCCCATGAAAATAAATAAAAAATGGAGGAAAGTGAAGAAATAAAGCAGGTATAAAAAATAATGGATGAGGAAAAATAAGTGCTGGTTCTTTGCAAAGGAGGAGAGAGCTAATAAACACACACAGTGCAATCACATAGACAACCCTGTGGCCTGTCCAATAAAATTGCAAAGATGAGAAGTATATATATGTGCAATTTGGGTTAAAATAGGAGGAGACAGTTTTTAAGTCATCAGTAAATAATAGTTACTATTCTACGTAAAATAGATGGGCATCAGGGGAAATTTTAAATTATCAAAATTGACGCCTGTGTCAAGTGGTAGGAAAAAATTAAAGAGATCTATAAGCTTAGATTCATTTTTTTTTTTAATTTATAAAGGATTGTTTTCAAATAAAAGTCAGGAAACATGTATTTTCGGGTGAAATTTCATAAGCTCTTAAAAGAAACTGTAGTTTCTATATCATATAACCTGGATCAGAACACAATAAAAAGGGGCGCCTGGGTGGCTTAGTCAGTTAAGCATCTGCCTTTGGCTCAGGTCATGATCCCAGGGTCCTGGGACTGAGTCCCGCATCTGGCTCCTTGCTCAGCAGGGACCCTGCTTCTCCCTCTACCTGCTGCTCCCCCTGCTTGTGCTCTCTCTCTCTCTGACAAATAAGTCTTAAAAAAAAGAACATAATAAAAAGTTCAAAATTTCCCACTTCATATAATGAGGACAGTGGAGACCTAACCTATTAACTTGAGAACTATACCTTAAAAATGACATTACTGTTTTCTTGCCAATGTAGTTGGATGCATGACTACCAAAGTGAAAAACACGTGTCAAAACTTACATATATATATGCATACTGCCTAAAAATTACACTGGACAGGATTAAACAGGCAAGGAACACTTTATTCAAGACTATTGCAACAGGGGAGAGAGAGAGGACTCCATTGAAACAAAAGGTGGGAAAGTTTAAGCACTGGGGTGAGCTAGTGAAAAGGTGCCAGAGGATATGTGGGGCAGAGGCAGGTGTCACTCAGTGTGATCAGGTCATCTGCGTTTGTTAATTAACGCTTATCAAAGTGAGGTTCCTGCTCTCCCCCAGAGATTGGGAGACTGGAGCATTATCTTGCTTGATGGTTATATTTCAAAGAGATGGTTCCCGAGGCCTTGAGGAAGACATTCCTGGGTTGTAAATATGGCAAGAGAAAGGACAGAGAAAAATTTATAATTGCAACTTCTCTAATGTCAATGGTCTAAGAACAAGGTGGTCAGGGGCCCACAGTCAGGGAAAAAATCTGTTTAAGTTTAGACAAGCTGAGGCGAACATTAAGGCCATCTTAGCCGACACTCGCGCGCACACACACACACACACACACACACACACCCCACAGATATACCTGTAAGTGTATGTGTATAAAGGATGAGGCACTCTACATAAATAGGTTTTATTCCAGAAATTCAATAGTTGTTGATGATTTGAAAACATTAATATACAAAGACAGTCCCAAATTGTTTGATAAATGCCCAAAAATTCTTGATAAAAATGAAATGCCCATTCTTGATTTTATAATAGAAAACCAAACAAACAGAAAAGACACTGAGCAAAAGAGAAGTAGAATACAGTACTTCTTTCCACATTTAAAAACATTTCTTAGACCAACAATCAACATTCTCTTAAGCTTTAATAAAAGATGTCAATAAAGTCAGGTTATTGACTTTATTGATGTTACAAGATACAAGATAAGAATACCCACAGTCACTACTACTTAATTTTCTCTGAGAAGTTTTAGACCCGTGATTCTCAAGATGTGTTCCATGAACCAGTGGTATCAGCATCTCCTGGGAACTTCTTAGAAATGCAAATAATTGAGAGGGTGGGTGGGGGCAGCACTTTGCGTTTTAAGAAGCCCTGCAGGTGATTCTAACACATATATATATATGTTTTTTTATGGTGTTTCTTTCTTTCTTTGAGAGGACATGCACAAGTGTGCATTGAAGAGAAAGAGAAGGAAAGGGCAGGAGTGGAGGGGCAGAGGAGATACGAAACAGACTCTGCACTGAACTTGGAGCTTGACTCGGGGCTCGATCCCAGGGGATCCCGAGATCATGACCTGAGCCAAAATCAAGAGTCGTCCACTTAACTGACTGAGCCACCCAGGCACCCCTCTAATGCATATTTGAAGTTAGTTCTAGGTAATAGTCCAGAGAAGGGGTAGGCAAAGAAGGCATGTGGTCTGTATCACAACTCTTCAACTCTGCCAATGTAGCACTAAACGGACACATACTTTTTAAACAAATGGATGTGGCCATATTCTGATAAAACATTTTACAAAAACAGGTTGAAGTCTGGATGTGGCCCTTGACAATCGTTTGCCAACTTTTTTTTTTTTTAGAGTCTAGAATTTAGACAATAACAGAAGACAAGAAACCTAAAAATAAATATACTCAAGAGCAGAGAAGTAAAAGTATTATTTCCAGCTGACACAATAGAAGAATTTGAACTCTTGGAGAATAAACAAAACCACAGTTAGATAAGAGCAAGCAATAACACAGCCAGAAACAAAATACATTTAAATGAATGAATATATTTTTAGATTAACGATGAGAACGTAATAAAGATCCTATTTTTAATAGTAAGAAAACATCTAAGAATATAATGTCCAGGTGTCGGTACAAAAATAAATAGATTTCATAAGAGTCAAAAGGAGACCTGAAACAGTAGACAATGTTCCAGGGGCTGTACCCCACTACTACCTCTTGCCCGTAAGACTCATTACCTCCTGACAAACCAGACACTTTAGCTACTTACTGGTTTATTTTCAGTATCACCCAACAAGACTGTAAGGTCTGTGATTGCTGGGATTTTTATCTGCATTGTTCACTGTTGGAGAGAAGGCTCAGTGAGCACTGCGTGGCACATAGTAGGAATTCAGTCAATATCTGGTGGCTGATTGAAAACATGTATACTCACTGTTCTCCAGTTAACTGCTAGGGCTAATGCAATTCCCAGTTGGAAATGACTTGAGACTTAACAAAATAAACCTCAAATGCATCTAAATGGGTGAAAACAGCCCAAGGTGTTGGGGAAAAAAAAAAAAAAAGGAGGAGGACAATCTGGTTTCACTGATACTAAACTGTACTAACTGTAATTATCAAAATATTGACAAATTAGAAATCTAGTCAATGTGCTCTGGATTTAGATTAAATCTATGGTATTCTTAATAAGTGAATCAGCAAGATTATCATATCAGTTAAAAAGTAAGCAAAAGACTTGAAAGTATTGAAAGCGAAATCTCCATGTGGTGGCATGATAGCCTGGTTAAGAACGTGGACTTCCGATTTTGGATCAAACTCAGAGTCCTCCATTTACTAGTAGTGTGATCTTGGGCAAGTTGTTTATCTTCTCAAAGCCCCTTAAACCTTCTCTGCACATTAGGACTTGTACTTACATCATAAATTGGTTTGGTGAGTTAATAAAACTATATATATGTAAGTTAGCATCACATTTATCTCATAGTAAGTGCTTAATAGATGCTGATTTTCATTACATCCAAATTGCCCACAAAAAATCACCTGAATGTCCAAAAAAAGAATTGACCTATTTAGTTATGATACCTCCAAGGAGATCACTATTCCACAATTAAGCTCATATATTTGAATGATATTTAAGGACATCCAAAAAAGAAAAAGACACATGTTGTAGTAAAACAACATGAAAATTATATAAAGAAGGTGGTACAGATTTTATTAAGAGAAAGGGAGAAACAGAAATGGATACATGGATAGATGCACTGAAATAAATACTGGATGAGAAGTATACTGAATGATTAACGGAAGCCTTCCCTGGGGGGGTAGGTTTACGAATGATTTCCTAATATGAACATGTGTTACATCTTTAGTAGCAGAACACATAAAATAAGATAAAGAAATTATTTTTTTAATTTTTATTTAATTTTCATTTGTTTTTAAGTTTTTATTTAGATTCCAGTTAGTTAACATACAATGTAATATTAATTTTAGGTGTTCTTAAGAAAGTAGAATAATGATTTTCAAATAAAGATGTATCTAGCATACCTAGTTCAATGATCACTAAAGTAAATTCTTACAAAATTTTATGTTGAAATTTTAAGAAAATAAAGCTAACACAGAATTTCTGAGATTTGTGTCCATAGTGTCTAAAACTCTCATGTTTTCATGTTTATTTTCCCTTCAAAAATGTCCAGATAGAAGATAGAGTTCCAATCTGGTATTTTTTGGGGGTGAGAAGAGGGGAAAGATAATTCTAAAGGTCATGAGGAAAGACAAAACTGGCACTCTTACTATGTCCTTGGAGAATCAACTTCACAACCTAAATTGGTTTCTGAGGAGACTGGTATCAAATTGTTTAATAAGAAGGTCCACGTTTCTAGGATTCTAGTCTCTTCTTGTCTAAAAATACCTTGGAATGCGATAGTCTTGAAACCCCTTTGAGACTTGGCTTTACTGAATGGCATTTCAAAATAAATTCAGTTGCTTTGTCGTGGAAGATTTGGTTAGCCTTTTATTTCACATATTATTTTGGACGCTGACAACGAATCCAGAAATTCAAAACATAAGAAAATAATCCAAAATTACCCTTGAAAAGCTACAAATGAGGCAGTAATCATAGAGAAAAGAATATTGGACTGGAATGCAACAAAGTTGTATTTCTGGATTTTTTACCAATGTCTGTGGCAATTCATTTTGATTCTTTGGGGTTCAGTTCTCTGATCTGAAAAATGAAGAGGCTGGATGTGATGTTTTGAAGTTCCTTTTCAAATTTAAAGAGAAGTCTGTTAAACATTATGAATTAAATGGTCTTGATATTCCTAGGATATATGAATTCAGTGACCACTGAAGTATATTAAAATCAGTACATTGAAGCTATCTTTCAGTGAGGAGAGATAAAATCAAAATATTAAGTTCAACCCTGAAATTCTTATTTTAGAGCTTTTTATTAGTGCAGCAATTACCAAAGCAAATTTTTGAATCCCCAAAAAATCAAACAGCAGATTTCCTGAGTTACCTTAGCAAAGTGCCAATGACCAGAATGGCTATGTATTTGCTTAAAGAAAAAGTGGTGAACCCTAATTTATTGATGGCCCATTAAGGCAAAATAAAAATCTAGAAATATAAATCCTCCCCTCAGGGCTCATTCCTCAACTAAGGCCAATTTTAGTCCTTGGTATTATCTGGATAATACTTTCAACATCTTTTCCTTTTCAATGTCCCTGTCTCTGTCTCGCTCTTACCCACATCTAATGAAGGAAAACAGTCTTCATTTTTTTAAATCTTTCTGGTTCTGCCCAAATATTGATAAACTCTTTAATTAAATATACTTGGAAAATAGAGAAGTGGTTGATTCTGGCTTCCTGCGATACTCAAGTACCAAAATCTCTGATAAAGCTCTGCTGACATTTTCCCAGACAAAAGACGATGCCTGGGAAGCCTAAATGTAGAAGACAATGGGTATCCATATTTTGTTATTATACTTACAATGCTGTCCGTAACATGTCGCATAATAATTACGTTTACATGACAGCATCCCCGTCTGGATTGTGAGTTCCGCTGGTGCAAGTGGCATGCCTCAGGATAAATCCCCAGGGCTCTGGAGATGGTGGATGCTCAGTGCATGTCTGAACAATTAATGCTGAATGAATGAAGATCTGAGCATACATCCTGGATTTAAAGCCTCTTGATTTGAGTTTTGGGGGTTTGTTTCTTTTTATTTAAATACATTATCCTCCCCCAGTGCTTTGATCTGATACGTAAAGCCAGGTGATTATAATATCACATAAATTTTTGATGATGAAATAACATTTGTGAAGTTTTTTTCATTTTTCTTTTTTTTTTTATTAAAGATCAGTTCAAAGAGGTTTTTATTATTCTTACCAGTATGATGTAATATTAAAAGTGAAAGAAGACCTCAAACTTAGAAAAGCAGTATCGAAATCCACTGAAAGATTCAAAGCCTTTTATTCTTCCTTTAAGACAAGACTGAAACACAAATGCTGTTGTGACAACAGTGGAGTGACATGAATATACACAAATTACTAGCATCAGGTTTTTTCAGAGCTGGATAGAGGAAAGGAGAAGCAGAAGAGGATCGAGAAGGGGGACCAGAAGTCCTGCAAGGAAGGGTAATATTCAGGTTTCCCCAAACTGGCCCTCAGTATGTCAAGGCCCTGAATTTTTTGCTCGGGGGGAGTTTTTAAAGAACTTTTTAAATGTTCCAATTTTTAAATAAAATCATTTGCAAGTTCCTCCTTATTCTAGAACAAAAATGACAACAAACTTAGCAGAAGGACTATGTTCTGAAGATACAGAATATATAACAAGATATTCTGGCTGATTGCAATCTTGACTCCAGCAATGACTAGCTGAGTGACCCTGGACAGGTCACCACTCAGGACCTGTTTCCTCAGCTGTAAAACTGGCATGGTATTGCTGAGGGTCTAGGCGTGATTTAATGTTCATTTTCTACCCACCACGCCCAGCTCCCTTGAGTAGGAGAATTACCTGAGCTGCATGGTTTTGCTATTAGCCTCCCATGACAATATGAATAAAACTCTAAGCACATGCAAGGAAATCATGGAATCTCTTATTCTGAGGTGGGCACAGTGGGGTCCATAGCCTCAGAAGCACTGGCTTCTTAACGTAGCTCCTCATGGGATGCCAGTTTGTACCACATTCAGAGGGATGAGCTCTTGCTTATGCTGTATTTGGAAGAAGGTAACTTAGGCACAGAGAAATTAATATCCTTATATCACAAAGACATTCTTTCCTTCTAATGGCATACCATTGCTTGAGAATCTCTACCCCACAGACAGGTATATGCATGTGAGTCCCTAGAGAGATATGAAGAATATGCTCACGGGTGTTGTTATAACTGTTGGCAAAACATATAAAAAAGGGAGTTTGGTCTGTTGAATTCGCAAAATCTCTTATTTTATTAATAAAGTTTTTATTTCCTTTGAACCCACATTGTAATATTTGTTAATAGTACTCCTGCAAATAGCTACTATAAATATATCATCACACTATTAACAAGAAGTAAAGGGAAAGGCTTAATTGAAAAAAGCGTCTGAAAAAACATTGGTAATATTGAAAGCATAAAATACAGGAACTAAGTAGTCTCTCTAAGTAATTCATTGTGAAACCATGTGTGTCTCTATTAGGCTAAATGTTCTGCATAATAGGTTAGATAGGCATACGATCAACTACCTTTATATCAGTAATAAGACAAATTGGAACTCTCCAGTCTTTTACTAGCTATGCTATGAAGTTATGGGTATCTAAGAAATCTCAATATTGAGCATCTCCTACTGCTTCCCCATGAATATGTGTTCCAACCACACCACTTCTTTCTATGCTTTGCACTTTGTTCTACTTTGGACTTTTGCGGATGCAACCATTTAGAATGCCCTGCCCTCAGATCTTGACCCTCTCACCTCACATGTCACCTCTTGTATAGGGAGGCTTCCCATAATTTAGTGGTTCTCCTTTTAACCCAAACTTCTGTTTTATTTTTGCAACATGAGCTTATTGCCTCCTCGATGTCTAGAACAGTGCCTGGTTCTTAGAGAGCATCACGTGTTGAATGAATGAGTGAATGAATGGTTAACTTCTCTTATTTGAACCTCATGGTGTGGATTGTCTCAAAACCAAGACGTGACATTGATGCTCACAGCCTGTATTTTAAAATAGTTACTTTGAAATTCTGTGTCTCACCTCATAAAAACAAAACAGGCAAAGAACACTCCTGGGGAAAAGGCAAGAAATAATATAATCAATAGTGGAGAGATTTCTCCTGCTCCAAATATGCCAGAGTAGGTTGGCCATCATTTATGCCTTAACAGCTCCCTCTTTGGTGGTATAAAGGAAGAAAGACAAGGAAGGCTAGGGTGGGAGGATGTGGGTAGAAGCACCCAGACATCACAGGGAGGTTCTCTCAAGCTCTGCCTGCTGCCCCACCGTATAAAGACAGTGGGAGTTTTATAGTATTTTTAAACACAATTGTCAGCCAAAACAAGCACCTGGAATCTCATTATATTCTGCCTCAGATTCTGGCCTTAGTATAATCAATCAAACCGCCCTAATGTTTTCTTGAAGTAAGAGAATAAAAAAAAAATATGGAAATATAAGTACTTCCCCCAGTTACTTAAAAATTCTTGCATGTAGAAAAGGATATCGTGAGAAGTAAAACAAAGAAAAGAGAATAGAGCAGAACCGTTTTGTGAGATAATTATAGGGAAAAATGTTTTCCCCCCTTGGTATCCTACACATTTAGTAGGGGAAGAATAGCATTATAATTTATATTTTCCCATATGTAAAATGATGATATATATATTAAATACTTAATCCCTCATTCTTTCAGTGTATACATATTTTGTATTTGGTATATACCAGCTCTGTGCTAGTCAGTGGGAATCCAGTAATGAACAAATGGCTGAGTGCTCTGCTTTGTAGGAATTGCATTCTGTTGTAATTGAGGAAGACAAAAACAAGTGAATAAATGAACAATCCCATTACAGGTTGTGATAAGCATTATGGGAAAAATAAAGTACAATGAAAGCCCTAATAGAGATAACGGGAGTGTGATGGTGTGCTCTAACTTGTGAGATCAGGAAAGATCAAGGTAGCACCCCATGATCTCTAGAAAATTCTGGAAATAGGAAATTATTATACATGACTAAATCTAATCCCTTTCTGTCTAACACATAGGATATTTTCCTTTTGGAAATTATACAAACTCTGGAAGAGTTCACAGGAAGAACATTGCTGTCTTCTTTCCATTATATCCCTCTTACTTGGACACATCCTGAAGGCCTGTGGACTGAGCTTCCTGCATGGCTCAGCTTCATCTGTTTTATTCAGTTCTCAGCTGTTCTCTCTACTCCAAGGACCCTGATTCATTACATGTCCCTTCCTCTTGAGGAAGAATCTAGTTCCTTCCTACATTCCCATTTTAGCTATGTTCATGGCCAAACTCTTACCTCTTTCCTCTTTGGCTTGGTTTGTTCATGGACCATATTCCATGGTATCAGTTGGCTTGGATGCATTTCCCATATGCTGTTCCCAGAAGCCAGTTGTATACAAGGCAGATGTGTGTGTATGTGAAGTAACTCAGACCCACATTGCTTTTTACCCATTTCCTGTTGCATTTAAGCATTTCTGAATAGTCTAATGACCTTAATTGGTATGTAGTGACAGGGTGCTGTTCCCTCATGAGGAACGATCAGCACTTTTTATGAATAAGGACATGATATAGTCTCTAGTGCCAATACCTCAAACCCAGCCTTCCCTTTAATTCCTTTGTCTCCATGACTCCATGAAATGGATTGCCAGTTTAGGAATGTCCAGCAACAAGTTGGAAGGAGAAAATTAAGCTGTAGTGATGCTAAATTTTAATTAGATCTTAGACAAAGATATCCCTAGTATCTGAATAGAATGCCAGGTAAATGGAAGAAGTGAACCAGGCGGGCAAATGTGCAAGTGCAATTAATGGATATATTTAAACTCAATCTTAGTAATTATCTGTTAAGAATAGGAGTCAGTAGCTCTTCCAGTGACCTTGAACAAATTGTATAGTTCTTTAAAAGTTTTCCCAAGCCATAAACCAATACCATTTTCTATTTACTGACCTCAAACAATGATGTCTCAGTATACGTTATGTGTCCTAAGATCGGCCTATAAAAAATCCTGTATTAATAGAAAACATCATTACTTTGTTGAAAATTAATGTCTTGATATTTACATAATACCTTAAAGAGTTACAAACCTATACTCCATTTTTACCTATATAGAACAACTGAGTTTCTAATATCTTCTCCAACAGATATTGGTTTTTATGTTTCCCTGGTTGTTTTTTGTTTTCTTTTCTGGCCATATTTCTAAACTTTTTAGATCATTTTATCTTTTCACCTTCACTTGTGAATTCAAAACCATCCAATATAGCATCATTAGGGAGTTTAATTAACATATTTCTTTCAGACACTTAATAATGATGTTAAACAAAAACGCTGTGTTACTGTAATGACATCAGAGTCAATCCTCTTTTTGAAACAACTGGCCATGCAAGAGAGCAGATGTAGCAGTCTCTGCCATAAAAGGTGCAATTGAGAGTAGAAGGTAGCAGTATTGGGAAAATATGAGATAGGACATCTTGCTATTATATTCCAAGTGAAGACCAAAGAATTTAGTCAGAATATCAGAAGCAATGGGGTGAGCAAACTATTTTTTTTTTAATTCCTTGAGGTCAATAATAGGAATGTGACTCTCTTACCAGTTGAGGAACACGCTCTGAGCTCCTTCCCCCTTAGAATCACTAGATGGTTAAAAGTTAATAATGATCACATCTAGTATGGACTGAAGAACTAATGGACACTGTGCTTGGCACTGGAGTACCTATAAAGCTTCTATGACATTAACCCTGACTTTAGGGAGTCCACATTGTGTTAGAGACACAGAAGTCCAATGTACTTTAAACCAAAATAAGAAGTGTCAAATGAACCAAGCAGCATAGATGAGAGAGTGAACTGGGTGGTATGGAAGGAGCTCAAAGAAGAAATGACATTTTAATTGAGCTTTTTCAGTAAGAATTTAAGCAATAGAGCGTGGGAAGAAGCTAGTCAAAGCTTGTATGTGTGCAAGGGTATTTGGAGTGAGGCACTTTCTAAGGCTGGGGAATTGGCTAGTGTGATTGGAATAAACAAGGACAAGTGGGAATGGCAGAAGAGAGAAAACTAAAAATCAAGATTGGATCACAAATATCTTGTGAAGGGTTTGAAGTTTACTCTCTAGGCAATTGGGTAGAGTTGGAAACAGCCTAGAATTTTAAGTTGGGAATTAACATGGTCAATTTATGTCAATAATGATCACTGGACTGATCTCTTCTCTAAAATGAGATCATGTAGAATGTATTATATAGTAAAAACAGGAGTAGCTAAAATGTTCAGGATAGTATCTACTTTTCTCTAATTTTCTAGTTATGTTATACTTAATTAAGAAGATTTTTTAAAAACCTTGCTAATTAACACATGTCTAATTACAGATTTATATTTATCTAATATATTTGCCCAGTTTTCTAGTGATTTTAGAAATCACTAACAGTCTTTGTCAGAATTCTAAGCTTTGCTATTAAAAAAGCATTTCTAACTCATTTCAATGCACTTTCCTGCCTTAGTAAATATAATTAACATGATGACACACATTTTGCAGTTAATTAAAGTTAAAACCTGAGAAACAATTCCCTTTTTTATGTATTAGCAAACATCTGAATACAGATGGCATAAAAAAGGAGTTATGTTCGCCTCAAGAAAGTATTTTGAAAAGCTTTAAAACTTCTTTTTTAACTTAATATGTGAGAACATGTTTGGTTGCTTAACTCCTGAGTAGAAAGTAAAAAACTTAATAAAGCTTTACACCAATAGGCTGAGCTCAACGCCATCAATATATTAAATTCTAGAGGTATGTTTGCTCAATGAATGAATGGATCTTCAGTTAAACCTCTTGTAGTGTAAATTGATTAAATATATGACCATTATCCATTTTACTGACAGCTGTTCTCCATTCCCCTAAGGCTTACAACTTGCTGTTGTCAATTTTTATTGAGCGTTCACAAAGATTTAGGCACTGAACCTACCCAGCGCATTAAATCTCCCTGCCTCATAGAATGGTTTACCTTCTGATAGGACATCACCTGGCCTTTCCGTACATTAAGCCTATCACAGCAAGATAGAAAGACAGTGCCACTCCTTTGTTCCTTGAGCCCATAGTCTGTGTGACTGGCACTATGCTAGGTGCCTGATATCTATCAAGGCCAAATAAATAAGACCAATGTGTTCTCTGCCTTCGTGGAATTTATAGCCTATCATGTTCTATCAGGCAAGTGTGGCATTAAATAGATCATTACGAATGTCATAACTGCTAAGAAAATTAGAAAAATAAAAGTGTCCTGCGATTCCATAGTTTGGGTTCTAAGGTCAATTTGGGAGTAAAAAGTTTCATTACTTGTAGTTTCTTTAAGTTTGCCCTAGATTCATTTTTCTTTCTTTGGTTTTGTGTTGACATGCATGCATTCCTGTGTTCATGTCACAAAAGTTGATCAGTTTTACCATCTAGTCCTACCACTGCGAAACCTTGGAATGCTGTTGCAAGTAATGTGGAAATATTCCACCTATGTTAGGGCCATTGGATGGGACAGATTTAAATGAGGAGCTTGCATGCTTCTGCCCTCCAGTAAACCTTATAATTATGATTTATAAATTTCCAGCTTTGATGTGCGATAAAAGTTAAAATGATGGGAGATGGGAGGCTAGTTCAAGAATATCAGAGTTAATAAAATTAAGAGTAAACTACGTGGGGAAATGAAAGGAGACCTTACAAGGTGGCATCAGATTCTTCAGCAAATGCTCTAAGTTGTTTTTAAAATTGGCATTGCTATTAACATAATTGTAAAATAAGGGGTGATGTGGCATTTTTTATTAAAACTCTATAATCAAGAAATTATAGGAAAGCCTTATTTCTAAAAGAAAGGAGCTAAAAAAAATCTGAATGATCTTTTTTTATTACATTTTCAAGATGTAATTTGTGTTAACTTCTCCACACCAAGATTTTTATACAGAATTTTGGCAATCAAACCATTTTAGAAATGAAATGCATGATGTTCTGTTACGTTCATAGAAATCTAAGGAACCACGTTCATGTGGCTCTTTTATCAATCAGAATTTGATCACCATTGAAACTCCCAGAGAATATGGTATGAGAGGTGAATTTTCTGTCCATGCAAAAATAGTAATAAAGAAGTGAAAGTGACATGATTACTTCTTATCTGCTAAGCTTCATTTTTCATCTGTCTTATGCCATTTCCCAACCATATCATCGGTTCCCCCTTCCTTGGGTATTTCTGATACTTAACAATGGTTTAATTATAGTTACTCAAAATAATATGGAGAACAAAATGATTATACACTATAAAGGATATTTAATTTCCCAGTATTGGCCACAAAACAAGTTTCAGCTAAATGCCTCTCTTAATTATGACTACAAGTCTAGTCCCAGATCTATCTATACTAATGGATGACAATTTTTGTCTGTTATATTGGCACTTTCCTTTGATTTAATCTGTTGGATAAAACATGACCAAGAAGATAACAGTCATGAGGAATATATAGGATCCCTAGACTTTCCCCACTTTCTCAATACATGCAAGTCTCTTGTTTCTCTTTCCTATTGTGATCCATGACTAATTTATAGCAGCCGAAAGCTGACCTGGTTCCTTCTCTATCCTTTGATCACTGTGAGAGTTACAAACTGAAACACTTTGCAAATCTCTCAGTCTGGGCAGCCAGGGAAAGACTGTCAGTCAGGTGGTAACCTCTATTGAGCCCCAGTGTGCGTGCGGAGCACTGCTCCGGCAGCTTCAGAATATTACAAAGGTACTGAAGTTCCTGCAGAAGCCCTGACCATCGGGGCTCTCAGAGTAAAAGACAGTAATCAATTCCAAGATGAATCTATGACTACATAAAGGAAATCTATTCCTGCTAGAAATTTTCCAGTGAACTTTACTCTTGCACCTCTGAGCTTGCACCGAGGTGCTGATGGAATTGCCCATGACATCATTTTATAATTCAGCTGCTGGTTCAGTCCTGCCTAGAGCACTGAATAATTCTAGGGAGAGAACAATGAAAACAACTCCTTTTGGAATAAAAAAATATATATCACCGTATACACAAGAGAAATAGTATAATATTCTTTTGATATGGGCAACTGCATTTCAGTTAAAAACATTTAAGACTTTTTCTTCTTTTAGCAGTTAACTTTATTATGTAACTTGGAGAGCTTTGTAGGAGAAACGTTTCCTACATGGGACAAGATAGACATGGGTTAAGAGGGGATAATGACTAAGGAGCATGGATAAGATTTCTTTCTGAGGTGACAAAAAGGTTCTAAAACTGATTGTAGTGATACAACTCTATGGACATACTAAGATAGTGCCATTTAAACGGGTGAATTGTATTATGTGTGAATTGTATCTGGGTGAGGCTGATAAAAAAATAATTCCCTGTCTATACCTGTGGACTTCGCGTCAAATAAAAGCCACAACCAGCATTCTTACTCCTCTCTTGATTGATCATTGATCAGTTGACTTTACAAAATTCAGTTAACTTATTTCCCCTAGCCAACATAAAGGGGGAAAAAAAGGCTTTGAAAGCTAAGCTTTTAAGAGTCTGAATCAAATATTACCTAATGCACATGCTTTAATGAGATACAACCTTTAAATTACCCAGCTGCATTCAATTATCCAAGATGCAGACAAAACATATAGTTGTTGCCATCATTCTCCGTCTTGGAGGAGCGACTCTTTGTTATGCTTTAGCTCTAGTCCGTGCAGGAGGGCTATTGACGGTATTCCTTTCTCCTTCATCTTGCCTCAAAATAGTTGTCTAACAGGTTATGCTGCTAGATGAGTGTTAGGCTTGGAGAGAGTGACTGAGTTGTTTTCAAAGAACCACTGTTCCACAGTGCCTTTTTCTTTTAGTCCATTATAAGCACATAAAAGCTACTTTAAAATGTATTATATTATTCCTAAGTAAGTCATAGAAAATGTATGTTTTATGATTTGCTTGCTTTCATCTCTTTCCAAATGACAAAATAAAATATTAGGTTGTAAAAGACGTATATGTAAAACCATAGCAAAGCAGAAACAAGCCAAATAACTTCAAATTATATGATAATTCTAGAGAAAGAAATAAAGGATCAGAGTAGGGAAAAATAAAAAGATGCAAAGGACATACAGCTACTTGGCTATCACAATTTGAGGTTCTAAAATTAATCCAGATTATACCTTACCTTAAAGGCTCAATACAGAAAACTGGGTGATCCAAAGGATACCCTAACTAGACCTTCATACTTGGAACTAATCCTTAGGACTAATCTTTGTCTGAAACCAGGAAGGATTGTGTGTGTGTGTGTTTGTCTAATTAAGGTATAACTTACATGTAACTTTATATTAATTTCAGGTGCACAACATAATGATTTGCTATTTGTATATATTGTAAAGGACACACCACAATGTCTAAATAGCATCCAGCATCACATAGTTACAAAAAAGATTTTTTTTGTGATAAGAACTCTTAAAATATACTCTCTTAGCAACTTCAAAGAATGAAATACAGTATAATTAACTATAGTCAGCAGGGATTGCTAAGAATTGTTAAAACTTCACTCATCATTTATTTCCTGGCAATTGATCATATAGTGGCTTATTACTGGTAACTGCCAGAATCATCAAATCTCCTCATTCCTTTTCTAGCCCATCTTTCTCCTCATCTCTTCCTCATGTGTTCATCTAACACCTTTATGAAGAATACAAATCCTCTTCTCCAATGTGGTTCTTCGACTCAAGTGTCAAGAACTCAAAATGCCAATCAAGTACTTAAAAGCATCATGTCCACAACTGAACCCTCTGCACATATCGATCCCCAAAAAACCTCCCCACCCTAACTGCTGTGTTTTTTTCGAGGCTATTACCATGTTCTCAATTTCCTGAGCTATAAATGCCAGTGTTGTTTTGAATCATGATTTTCCTTCATTTCCTGTATCCATCCAGTCACTAAGGCTTATTGATTTTTCCTTTAAGTTGTTGCATATTCACATAATCCTTTATATTTACACTGCAATTTTCAAAGTACAACACCTTGATACTCTTTTCCCCGGATTATTCTAAGTCTCCTGTCTGACTTCCCCCTTCTCCCCAATTTTAGAGTGGGCCTCTGAATTAACAGCAGGTGTAACTCTCACGATCTCCCTTAATCATTGTTTATCCATAGTAGTCCTGCGTTCAAAAGACTTGCTTGCTCACACTGTTTGTAATTATTTGTCTGACACCTCTGTATATCTGCAAATCAAATATTTTATTTGGGGGTCAACTTAAAAATCCTAATTTCTCCATATAATCTCCTCTGGCTGATTAAAACTTCTATAAACTCCCATTCCTCTGAATTACTATAGAACATGGAGTTTACATAGCCTAAATTATCAATTAATTGTATAAGGCTTTGTTTTGTCAGTATTTTTTCTTGAGTGCTGGTTGAGGTTCTTGGGCATAGGGATTAAGTCCTTTGTAGCTTAATGATAGGGGTAATGGTGGTTTAATGATGATGACACTGATTTCCACAAGCCACTCACAGTAATATGGAACTGCTCTGTTGGAACATAAGCTGATCACTCCTCAAAGGAAAGAAAGAGTGAGTCAAGGCTGGCAGGGTTTGAGGGGTTGGGGTGGAGAAAGGTTAGGGAAAAATGTCTTCCAAGGACAAGACCCAAATTTTAAAGATAAGGTACACAGCAAATACAAGGTTAGAAGAGGGGGTGAAGAGCTGAAAAGGGGCTTATAGAAAGTGGGTTCTATCCAAATTAAAAGTCAAGGAAGTTCCCTCCAGACAGTTTGCCAGATTCTAGAATTGGAACAGAGGTTGGAGCAAAGAGAACAAAGAGGATGAAGATTTGTAACCTATGAGACTGGAGTTTGGGATTTTGGCTTAGTAGACATGAGAGTAAGATCAAAGACCAGAAGTATTGTTAATCAGGAAAACTACCCTGGTCCTGAGGTAAAACTAGCTATCACAGCCTGGTGGGAGAAACTAAACTCTTCCTATGAAAAGGACAGTTTTTTATGGGAAAGAGGGATTTTCTGTATACATCCCTAAGTTCTTTCCTCCTCCTTCCTCTTGGTCAAAGAATGAAGTGAGAAAGTCTGATGGCAGGTGTTAGCCCATTGGCCCATGTTTTTCAACTGAGAGAGCTCATCTAAAAAAAAAAAACCATAAATATCAGTAATCTGGTATCTTTTTCTCCTTCTTTTCCTCCTGGGGCCAGTACCAGATGATTACCTGGGCAAGTAACCAACACTAACCTCACCAGTAATGACATGGACAGACATCAAGGGCCTCTTGATATGATACACTGAGAATCATCCCTGTGGTATTAAGGGGGAAGAAAATGCATCGCTTGAATCTAATCATGAAGAAACATCAGAGCACTCAAATTGAGGTACACTCTACAAAACAGGGGTCTTGTTCTCTTCAAAAATATTAAGGCAATAAAAGACAAAGTCTGAGAATCATTCCAGATTTAAAGAAACTAAGGAAATTTGACAACTGAATGCAACATAGGATACTGGACTGGATTTTGAACCCAGGGGAAAATTTCTGAGAAAGGATATTACGTAAGAGTGTAGATCTTAAGGATTCACATCACAAAAAAACCCCAAATGAGAACAACAAAACACAACAACTTACCTATGTAGGGTGACAGATGTTCAGTAGAATTATCGTGGTAATCATTTCACAATATATACACATATCGAATCATGACGTTGTAGCCTTGAAACTAAGATAATGTGACATGTCAATTATACCTCAATTAAAAAAAGAAAAATCAAGGCAAAACTGGCAAAATTTGAACATAGACTGCAGATTAGGTGACAGTATAGAAGCAATGTTTAATTTTCTGTTTTTGATAATGGTACTGTGGTTACGCAGGAGCAGGCCCTTGTTTATAGGACATCCTCACTGGTGATTTGGTATCTGCAGTTTACTCCCCAATAATTCTGAAATATAGATATATAATAGATGGGAAAGATGAGAGCAATAGAGTGATAAAGAGACACTGTAAAGTAACTGATGTCAAGTGTCAAACACTCATAAACTTAGGTAAGGAACATATTGCAAGCTCTTATATGATTCCTGCAACTTTTTCTGTGTTTAAAGTTACATTTAAAAAGTTATTAAAATGTTGAATTCCACAGTGAATAATTGACTTTTAATGAAGGGATGAGAAGAAGGTTGTTCTATTTTGTTTGTTTTCTAAGAGTCAAAGAGTTTAGGAGAAAAGAAATGGAAGGACTGCTTTTAACATCTCAACAGGAAAAATTGAGAAACACATGCCAGTTATTTTTCAGTATGAAATATTCGATCCAACAATTTTTCTGTGTGAACAACTCCTTATCCATTTTAATAGATTAACATCAAAAATTCTTTTTATTTTGATCAAAACTGTATTTGAAATTCTTTCATTGACTCCATCATGAAACAAATTTAATAAACAAGTGTCATAAGGAAGACTTCCCAGCCTAACATCTACTCTCAAGATCTAGGTTATCAGAGACTAAATTATTCATTTCCTCATTTTAGTTTTAAAGGAAGAGTGAAAAACATATATAGCACTGACTCATTTACTTAATTCAGCAACCAGTTCTCACTGGACCCCTGACATTGTCACATTTTTTGGTCCATTGAAGCCATCAGCACTGAAGTAGGAAAATGGAAATGCATAAAGGTAGTAATTTTTTTACATAGGTAGTATTTTTAATCGCTTACCATTTAATTTCTTTCCTCAAGAAATTTTATTTATTTACTTATTTATTTATTTTAAAGATTTTATTTGAGAGAAAGAGCATGAGTGGGGGGGGAGGGACAGAGGGAGAGAGACAAGCAGACTCCCTGCTGAGCAGGTTGCCCAACTGGAGGGACTTGATCCCAGGACCGCGAGATCATGACCTGAGCCAGAGGCAGACACTTAACCCACTGAGCCACCCAGGTACCCCTCCTCAAGAAATTTTAAAATAGGTCCCCTCCTCCCATCCCCCCTCCCCAGTTATATGTCTTTTTGTTGTTGTTGTTATGTCTTAAAAATGGTGGTGTACTGCTCCTTAAAGTAATATTTGTATCATATAAAAATATAACCTCCAAACTCTCTAGTGAAGTAAATATACAGAAGTTTACATTTTATTATTTCCACTTTCATTTTTAAGAAAATTTAGCTTCTTTTACTTGAGTCAGAAGACTGCATGAGAATAACTAAAAGCCAGAACAAAAATTACCCACTGTTCCATCAGTTATGAAATCAATGTCTTTATTCATGGTGCCCCATGAAATTGTCCACATGCAATTTCTATTTTTATATGTATGTAGCAATACTCTAGATAGAATGCTATTCTGTGTATAACTCCATGCATGCATCACTATTTTGCCACAGTATTCCTTTTTTTGTCTCCTTTTTGTTCTTTCCTTTTTCATTCTTTAGCCTTTCACCCATGGCGCCCAATAGTAACAGATTGACATATATCTCCTCAAATCTTCTTGCATAGTTAACAGTACACACAAACATACATGATCAAAGACCTCTTATCTCATTAATCAGAATTGGTAGATGCTCAATAAATGGAGAGCATAAAACTGATGCATGCATAACTTGAATATTTTATTAATTTAATTATATACTTTTAAACACATTATATATGCTTTTAAGTGTGTGGAGCTGGCTGATTTTAAATTTTCTTGCATAAATCACACCCAAACTTCCAGTTTGGTTTTCTCTAAAGTGGATCAAGCTTTTGAAGATACTTGCTAAGCAATTTAGTGTGTGATTTTTTTATATTTTCATAATTTTCTTCTCTCCTCTTTTCACAGTGGTCTTGCCCACACCTAAATTCTCAATATATATTTTCAAAGGCTTTCATTTACGGAATCTTTTCAAAGTTTTTAAGTTTGTCTTCATGAAGCAACAACTCTTTTTTATGACATTTATTTTTTATTTATTTTTAAAGATTGTTTTTATTAGAGAGAGAGAGCAAAAGAGAGATAACACAAGCGGATGGGAGGGGTAAGGGAAGAGGGAGAAGCAGACTGCCCGTTGAGTGCCCAGGATCCACGTGGGGCTGGATCCCTGGACTCCGGGATCATGACCTGAGCTGAAGGCAGACACTTAACTGACTGAGCCACCCAGGTGCCCCTTTTATGACATATTTATAAGCACTTTTTGTTACATTTTATTAAATGTCAAAATTGCAGTAGGAATAACACATGGTGCAAAAGAGTTTAATAACAAATACAATTGACCTTTAGCAAGTGAATGTTAAAGGTAGGGACAGAATGGTATGGATAAAATCATATAAGAATCAACTTTCTGGGAGCAATCCATATGTTTTTTTGCTTATTTTATGGAGGGAATGGATAGCAGATGAGTTCATTTCATCAGTTAAGTGGAAGATAATTGAAAGAACTGCTTCATGGTATTTTTTTTTGTCATTCACTTTATATAAACAAAATTATCCCATATATATTTATAAGCAACTTGTTTTTCTTAATGACATGTAATTGCTATTTTTCCAGAATAATAGCTTAGGTCTAACTCATTCTTTTCAATAGCTGAATGATATTTCATCCAATGGATGTGTTAAAAATCCTGTCAACTGTTCCTTATTGATAAGCATTTAGATTATTTCTAGGTTTGGCTGCTTCAAACGATGTTTTAATGGAGGTCTTTATACATATATTCTCAGATTCTGCTGCCTTTATTCCTGTGGGATAAATTCTTTAGTTTGTTCCTCTTGTCTTTCAATTTCTACTTTTAATATCCTTAAGCTTCAAGTATAATTATACAATATTTTAAAACAAGGCTGGGGCTCAAAAGGGATCACTGTAATTCCTGTTTATACTTGGCAAGATTTTGACCAGTTTGAAAATTTTAAGCAATCTGGGGTCCACTGATAATTCTGAATCCACTAGGATTCAGAAGCCTATCATCCATTTGTTGGCTTGAGTAGTGTAAGTAAATTTCCGTAGGCCCTGTACCTCTTGCATGTGAAGAATGCTATATCTAGGACAGCTCTGATTTATTCCTGTGATTTCTTCTACTGCAAAGTCTGTCACGGAGTCGAAAGTAAAACTTTGTCTGTATTGAGATGGTATAGGGAAATGTGAAGAATTTAAACACATAAAATGTTAATACAATATATAAACCTAAGCACATGATTTCCATTTCTTAAAAATCAGAACAAGGGTATAAATAACATAAAAGTTAAGCCTGTTTTTAGTTTCACATGGTAATGTGAATTATTTTGAATTATATAGTTATTGCAGGCCAGTGGATTATAACATACCAGCATGTAATGTATTCTCTTTAAACTGTGACCAGCATTAACGCGCAGATTCAAGGCTCACAAATATCCCAGGAAAGTATCAGGGCCACCAGGTTACTTGACTCTTCTCTGTAATGTCTGCAATCATATACTGTATCTTTGAAATCAGCTGTTGTGCATGAACATGTAATGACATCCAATTGCTCATTCTGCAAAATGCACTTTTACGTGTTTCAGCATAGAGGTGACCTGATACATTAATATAATAGTTATTCTCTTGATTATCAATATCTTCATCTGTGGAAGTTTGGTAATAACCAGAAGTATGGAAGTTGGGCTTTATTGTATGTTTTCTTTTTTTTTTTTTTTAAGATTTTACTTATTTATTTATTTGAGAGAGAGAGGGTGCCTGAGTGCAGGGGAGAGGGGGAGGTGGGGGCAAAGGGAGAGGGACAAGCAGATTCCCCTCTGAGTGGGGAGCCTGATGCAGGGCTTGATCCCAGGACCCCGAGACCATGACCTGAGCCGAAGGCAGACACTTAACAGACTAAGCCACCCAGGTGCCCCTATTGTAAGTTTCCTTTAATCATTTTAGATATCCCTAGTATATTATATAAGCCAGAGATGCTGGAGGCAATAGAAGACTAAGGTTATAAAAACATATTTTGCTTTATATCATTTATTACAAAAATAAGTATGTCTTTCCTGTCTGACTCTTCTAGACTAGAGTAAGGCAGAGATTTTTAAGGAATTGTAGGATTCTGTTTAATGAAGTAGATCTATACATTAACCATTCAGACCAACGATGCGTATCTCCATGTTTGTTTTGCCTCCTGCCCTCACAAACCTGTTTTTGGCAAGAACAATGATGAAGTCTATCTTAAAGTTTTCATTAATGCTTGGCAGGTACCAATTAGCTACTGGGGGTTTATGTTAATCTTGTAATATATACACACAAAGTGGCTCCATAGGTAAAAACTAAATGCATGGGTGATTGGGTGTCCTTGTCTGATCTGCCACATTATGCTAAAATCTTAATCATAAAGCTAACATGAACCTTCACCCCCTCAATCCCTGGATTAACAGAAATAATTTTGTGTATCTATCTCCATTTGTCACACCACTTGCTAAGAGGCACCTAATCATAATTTTTATGATTCAACATTTCCTGACTGTTGTCTTTACGTTATTTTCCACTCAGGATTTCTGCCAAAACCACTGGAGGTCTAATCCTTGGTAGACAGAGTAAAGAAGCACAATAGAAAAGTAGATCTGTTGCTTGTGGAAAGAGTTTCTCCGTATCTTCCAGGTCACTAACATGCTCTTAATGCTCAACAGCCAGATATCAAAAGTGGAGGTGCTCGGATCTGTAGCATCTGCATATTTCCGTGATGTAATTGCTCTCATTGTGGATGATTTCCTGCCACCAATGTGATGTCACTAAATGCAGATTTGGGCAGAGATGTTAACCGTCAGTTCTTCCAAATACAGATCCCTTCCAACACACCAATTTAAAAATGTGTTAACATTTTGGCATATCTAACCAAGTGAAATTGAGTAGGGGATGGAAGGTAGAAGTATAGAGGTTAAGAGAGAAGTTGTATTTCTGATTCACAGTTGTAAGTGAGAAAAACTGACTACGGAAAATTGCCTAAAGGAAGCTAAATTTCAGAACATTTGATGAAATATATGAATTTATCGTTCCTGAGAATTCCAGGGTTAAGTGGTGGAACCAACCATGGCTTATAATTGGTACCCAATGATTTTTTTGCTTTGGTCCATGGTCAGAATTTGAAATAAGTTACAGTAACCATAACAATGCTAGCTATTTTAGATAAATCTGAAACTATACAACATGATGTATTATTCCCATATAACTAAGATAAGACATTTACTTTTGAGGTGATACAGCTTCTATGTTCATGTATCTGTACATTTATTCTATCCCTTGATCTTTCATGAGACTTTGTGGGAACTCACACAACCTGTTCAGCACCTCAGAGTTTACTTCTCAAACAAGGATATTATTTTACACTCTTCTTTTTAGAAGATTATGACTAAGTAATATAGACATTAAGAATGCTTTGAGTTATAAGTGGGCATCAGTACCATCCCAAACTAGAGACCATAACTATCAAATAGAATTTTCTACACCGATAGAAGTGTTCTATATCTACATTGTCCAATTAAACATTCAGTTTCTTAATTGAACTAGCCATTTTCCAGTGCTCAATTGGCACTTAATTAAATTAAATTAAATCTAAATTTAAATAGCCACACGGCACCAATGGGTCCCATGTTGAAAGTGCCACTCTAAAAGACAAACCACCAATGCTTATTTCTTCTTCATCAGCAAAATCAATAGTTGGCCAACAATTCTGTCACATGTAGTGACAAATATGGCATTTTGAAAAAAAAAAAAACCTGTTCATGAATTTTTAAAACAATGTTTTATCACTAATAGCGGCAAAAATGGAAAGAAACTGTATATACTTACAAGAAACTTAACAGTTCACAATTTCAGAGCTTTTCAAAGCATCTAATCTTCTTTCACAATAGGAATTTCAAACATGGATGAAGACTTAGCTAGACGAAGAGAATAAATACTAGCAATGAGTACAATTTTGGTGGTAAATGAATGAATATTTGAATCAAGTCTTACCTCTTCAATATTCATAAAAATACCCAATATCACTGCTGATTTTTTTATCACTAATTAAAAAATATATGTTGTTGACTTTGTAAATTTGTAAAGAGTTACTTAACACTTAGAAATGTATCTGAAAATCATCTTATAAAGCTGAAGTGGATATTTAATTGAGAAACAATTTATCATAATATTCTAAAATTTAATTCCATTCAAAAAAATGTCTGTAAGCCTGTGGTTATCCTAAATTTGGCAAAATAGCTTATCCAACTGTTTCCTAAAATACTTTTGGACCTGATTTAAAACAAAACCAAAATAAAACAAAACAGCCACGAAAATATCTGTAATTCAAAATGGTTAACTGAAGCTTTTATAGCTATTTTTTTTTTATTAGCTGATCTTCCATTATGCAACACTGATCTCTTGGCAAAACTGTTTGAGCTATCCAAATCATATACCCAGGAAACAATATGCATTTTGTTTACCTGTTCTAGAAGAGCTTTGAAAAAATCTCCCCTAGTTCCTCCAATTAAAATGTGAAAGCCAGGCACAAAAGAGTTTGGCTGGTTCACTCAGTGATAAGGAAACACAGGCTTAGTTTAATTCATTCTTCTAAAGTGCCAACTGACAAGCTTACATTGAATTCAGTCCAGGCTCAAAAGTATAATTGATGTCAGCTCAAATTCTCAGCCAAAGACAAACACTGAATCTGTTGCTATTGGCTTTGTTTGGGTTTCAGGTGCAGGGCCCCAGCCATATGGTATCCTTGGGGCAGAGTTGTTGTTATGGTGTGTGTGTATGTATGTGTGTGTGCTTGTTAATATTGCAAACATCTTTCAGTTGCAAAGCAAACAAAGGAGAGGCAATCTACTCATTGCCTAGAACCACTATAGACCACCAACTGCTGAGTACTATTAAAGTTACATAGAGCATTAGACAAATAGAAGTTCCTGTCCAAGATACTACTTTACCAATGAATTCTTTATTTGCCCTTGACATCCTGTTTTCCTTTCACCAACAAATGGCTCTGCATTTATAATTAATGAATTGACACTGTATTATTAATATAAACTTCAAGATATTTTACAACAGACCGGTGTTCCTTTTTCAAATTTTGTATCCAGACTGTTCATTAAATCATCATTGACTGTGACAGGAGAGCACTTTTTTATATATGTAAAAAATATTTTATTTGAAAATGGCAAATCATTTGGACCAAATGAATGCTTTATATAAGAAAATATTGAATAATTAAAAATATAGATATCCCTAGCATGATCAATATATTTAGTACTCTATTGGATAGATTTGAAAAATTTTAGAGTTTTCTTCCTTGTTGATATGATTACAACCTTTATGACTCAATCAAGTAATTATCAAGGCCCTGTCAAGTTTGGGCACTGCACGAGGCCCTATGGGGAACAAAGACATAAAACAAAATCCCTACTCAAGGAGCAAAGAGTTTTCATGTCTAAGAGGAATGCATATGAAACTATAGTGGATATTAGAGGCAGAATATAATCATTAAATACATGCAGCAGGGGATTAAAAGCTGAAAGATATAAATAAATCCTGGGAGTTTCCATAAAGGAGATAGGACTTAATACAACTTTGAAGAATGAATAGATTTTACATAGAAGGACTTGGTTATGGAATATTATTACAAGTAAGAATATAGCATGAAAAAAAGGGAAGTTACAAGAAACATATTAGATTATTTGTAATTATGGATACCAGGATAAGTAGTCTGAAGGAGAATAGGGAATATTGTCAGGTAACTAAAACGGCAAGATATTTTAGAAGCTAATTGCAAGGCATTTGGACTTGATACAGTAGGAAAGTGTTTTCAGTGAGGTATAGGACTGTAAATCTATGCATAGAAGGCCCTGGATGGGACACCTGGGTGGCTCAGCCAATTAAGCTTCAATTAAGCTCAGGTCATGATCCCAGGACGCTAAGATTGAGTCCCACATCTGGCTCCTTGCTCCACAAGGAGCCTGCTTCTCCTTCTGCCTGCTTCTCCCTCTGCCTGTCATTCCCTCTGCTTGCGCTCTCTCTCTCTCTGTCTCAAATAAATAAAAATCTTAAAAAAAAAAAAAAAAAAAAAAAGGGCCCTGGAGGTGTCTGGTTAGACCAGGAAAGTGGGGTTTCTAGGAAAGCCCATGCTAGTCTGTTTTATATATGAGAATACTTTGAAAGACTGTTAATTGTGTTGTATTATTTAATTTTTAAAAAGTTTCCATAGACAATAGCAATCTTCTAGCTCCTTAAATCAATCACAGGATAAACTTACCCCCCTGTAAATATATGCAATGCATTTATAGTGCAATGATTCTATTTTTTTGACATGATTATTATAGTGAGTCTTAAGTTATTAACAGAGGACAAAAATTTAGAAACCCTGACTTTATACCTACACTTTTGCTATAACTGATACTGTAAGTGCAATACAAATAAACAAATAACAGATCATTTGACCCTATGGAGGAAATATAGTACAGAAAATTAGGTGTTAGGTTGCTTCTGCCCAGCATCTTAAAAGGACAAATTTATCAAGATAATTACAGGTGAGAGAGTTTCCTCCTGTCATTCCTGCATTCTCCAAGAATTCAAAGACTAATTAAAATGATTTTTTCACACATGTTAACTTCATTCAACACCCAGCTCATGAGAGAGTCTTGGTTAGATTCATCTAAGTCATTTTGTTTTGAAAATTATATAAAAAGTCAATCTCCTTGTAAATACTATGGCTTCCTAATAAGTCCACCTCTGAGTACTTCAGCAGTTACCAAGATCTGTGTTTCAAGTATCCTAACTTATAAATTAGAAAAGTTAGCTTAGCACTCTGATTCAAAAGCACTGTTCAAGTGGGAGTTATAGACCAAGGATTTCAACCGACTTTTTTTTTTAATTTAATTTAATTTTATTATGTTATGTTAGTCACCATACAATACATCATTAGTTTTTGATGTAGTGATCCACAATTCATTGTTTTCATATAACACCCAGTGCTCCATGCAGTACGTGCCCTCCTTAATACCCATCACCGGGCTAACCAATCCCCCATGCCCCCTCCCCTCTAAAACCCTCAGTTTGTTTCTCGGAGTCCATAGTCTCTCATGGTTCTTCTCCCCCTCCGATTTCCCCCCCTTCGTTTTTCCCTTCCTTCTCCTAATGTCAACCGATTTTTTAAATGTTGCTTTATTAATATGGAGCATACCTCTCCAGTCTATTTGGTTAAATGCTCTTCTGAAAGGCCAGGGCAGTCCAATTTGTCCTGTTGGGTATTAAATTAGACCTTTGGATTGTTGCTCTCCCTCTCCCTAATCCTGCCTCTTAGATATACAGTTACCATTCATTTAAAAGGAACATGGTGGCCATGCTGTTAATCATTAGGAAAGGATTTGTTGCAGATTTATGAATGTCTTGAATGCCTGAAGAGGCGTTTTTGGTGTATGAATAATCATTGTGAACACCTCATCTGCAGCTTTTTCTTACTCTACATCCATCTTTTTAAAGCAGTTGTTCTCAACCCATTAGAGTCACCTGGGGAGCTTTACTACAGCTCAATGCCCAAGTCCTCCCTCAGATTAATTAAACCAGAATCTCTGGCCTTCTCTGCCTGGAAGTTGAACTAGAACACTGCAACATGCTTCCAATTTGCAGGGAATTTTATGATATTGTGGTCTATCCAGTATTTCCTCAAATTATCTTAACTCTATTTTGAACCCTAGAGAGTAAGAGAGAGGAAGAGTTAGCTTGTGAATGGGATGTTACTGTACTTTCTGTTGCAAGTGATAAAAACCTAATAGAAACTAACATAAGGAAAAGAGCAAACTCCCTGAGTCATGTAACTGAAATATTCTGGAGCTAAGGCTAGGTCAATGGGTGGCTTAACGATGTCACCAGGACTTGGTTTCTCTTCATCTCCTGGCTCTGTCTTCTGTTGTGTTGGCTTCATTCTCAGATCACATTATTTTGGACCCCTTTCAATTCCAGACTACCATTATCCCAAGTGCAAGTTAAACAGCAGAATAAGTCTCTTTAGACAGGTCGTGTTTCAGCTCTAGCAGTCATTCTAGTTGGCTAATTTGGATCCTGTAGTCTTGAACCCCCTCTGAACCAATTGTTATAGATAGGGGTATTTAGGGCTCACAATTAGGCCTGTGTTTCATATCCCTTTCTGGAGTCTGTGGTGGAGTTCTATCCAAAACATATCATTGGAAATTGGAGGCAGGTAGTTTTTACTAAAATTCATATTGCTCCTACCTAAAGAAGGAAAACCAATGCTGGCCTTGTAAAAAAGAGGCAAATGTCCAGTATAGGGTGACCAGACCACTGGGTTAAGTGCTCCAAGGGATATGAAATAAAAGTGAGCCTCTATCATGGATGAGTGAATGAGTGAATGAGTGGGTAAGTGACATACAGGAGGGTCCCTGAGTACACGTTAGCCATGGCTGGCTCTTTATTAGCCTAAAGGCACAAAGGATCCTTTATAATGATTCAGGGCTACAGAATATTGTAGGAAAAGCAGGAATCAGTATAGAATCAGTCAGTATTGCCATGCCTTGCTTAATGAAGTATGGATTGTAAAAACATCTATTTAAAAAAGGAGGGATGGGATGACATGTTAGAAAGAAAAGTGAAAGGTAACCAGTTTTTTTTTTTCTATTACCTAAAAAAAAAAAAGAAAGAAAGAAAGAAAGGGAGAGAAGAAAAAAAGAGAAAAGAAAAGAAAAAATATTCCCAAGGATAAGAATCATGCTTTATTCAGTCTGCATAAGATAGCCTATAAATACTTGATGAGATTATCTTATAGCCATAAAATACAATGACAAATTGTCTCCTTCACCTTCACCATGATGAAGTTATAGCTTAAAGATTACATGGTTTTAGAATCAATTGCTTGTGATCCAATTCAAATTTTGTGTGACCTTTGGAGAGACTTTTCATATCTCAAAGTCTGAGCTGTCTCATGTCTAAAATAAGAATGACAATAATTCTTACACATAGTGTTGTGAAGTGAGGTAATCCACGAAAGCAAAAATACAATGTTGGCATATAGTAAATGTGCGTAAATATTATATATCCACCCCTCATTCACCTCCTCCTCCTCTTCTCTTCTTATCATAATCATGATTGTTAATAAATGGCATGTAAGGTTATGCAATCACTGAAAAATGTTCTTATTTGCCTTTTGATCAGTTGATTTGGTCTTTATATATTTCCATTTTGTTTATATTCCAGAAGTAATAAGAATTATTATGAAAACGAAATTAGAGAAAAAAGGGGGGGAACTGTCATCCAGAATTCTATCATTCAAATTGAATTACTATTAAATGCTATTAATATTTTGGTGTTTTCTTCATTTTCTTCTGTGTATATTTTATATACTTATTTTTATGTTGTTGATTTTAAATAAAGCACTCTTTATTTTTTTCAGATTTCCCTAAACTTATTTTTTTTACAGTTGTACATATAGATAGTATAGTATCTCTCATAATTTCAAAAAGTCTAACAAGTTACCCAAATTCCTATTCTTAGGTTAATTCTTTAGTTAGCTAACTAGCTGGATAGTTAGACATTTGTCAGAGTTTCCTTTTTGAGTTTTTATATTTGAGAATCAGGAAACATTTTTAAAATTGCTGCAGACTAAAAGTAGCATTGAATGTCTCAGTCTGGAAAAACAATTATAATCACATGCAGATTCCACTATCTAAACTAATTAGTGAAGATTCCAAGTAGAGTAAATCACTTAGGTGTCCTCAGAATGAAACAGGTTAAAAAATGTATTTATAAATTATCCTGAACTCTAAGTTAATGTTAAGATCCAGTTTTTAAACTAACACATATGCAACTCATTCAGTTACAAACCATTTGGCAACCATCTTTTTCAAAATGTCAAGACAAAATGTAAGTATATGAAGAACCATATGCACAGTTCTCCCCTTTGGAGGGCACCGGCTCTTCACTATCTCTGACAAATTCCTAAAAAAAAAACAACTGTTTCATCTCTGCTGCAAGCAGACAATTACTAGTCAGCAGCCACCACAGCTAGTGCCCCTGCACCATTGAAGCTCAGCCTCTCCCAACCCCAACAGAGTGGGCCAGGAAATGAGGAAGCAGAGGGCAGGGGACTGGAAGTAGGAAATGAGACATGCTCAAACCCTCTCAGCCATGCACTCTTTTTCCTCTTTCCTCCTCATTATATTCTATCCCTACGAGAACTGCTGGCCAGGGAAAAAGCCAAGAAGAGCCTTGATTGTTCTTCTGAATGTCATGAAAAATACTCCAGGATAAAATAGGCTCAGTAGGATAATGATTTCAATAACAAAAACAGGGAAGTTCTAACATTACCATCAACCCAGTCCCCTACTGCCTTTCCCAAATGCCTATTTGTCTTACTTCTCTGTGTCTCCCATCTTCAACTGATCACAGCCCTATCAGTTTACCCACCAGAGATTTCCAAATCTCCTCTCATTTCCTCCCACTTCCCTTCCATTGCCTTATTAACTGATTCTAATTCTCTCCTCACTAAATTTTTGTGGGAACCTTCAGTTGGTCTCCCTGGTTTAATCCTCTCATTTCTATTTATTCTGTACACTGCTGCCAGGATGATTTTCTAATTCTTTAATTCTGCCTAGCTAATTGTTTTGCTTTAAAAAAATTAAACAAACGAAATTTCCATTGTTTCTTTGTGTCAATGGGATAGATACAAACTCCTTACCATGGCATTAAAGTCTTTGCATGACTTGTTTCCCGTTTAAGGTAAGGATCCATTCCAACCAAACTCTCTTGTGCCTCATCTTCTCCCCTACCACACCTACCTTGTTTTCCACCAACACAGACCTACCCACCATTCCATTAACATACTGTTTTTCTTCTGGACCATACAAGTGTGCCTATGACATTCTCCAGCACAGGAAAGAATATAAAAATTAGCACTTGTAGAGCACACTCTGTTTTCCAAGCATGTAATCTACACAACATTGCAAAGATGTAAGAATTACTGTTTCTATTTTGTAGGCAAATCAAAAAAGGAGAAGGAAATTGTCCAGGCACACTCCATGCTTAATGATGTCGCTTGGCTTAAAATCTATGTCATTTATCCTTTGTGGAATGCCCTACACCCAATTCTTTGCCTGAAAAATTCCTCACTTGGCTCTTAAATCTCACTTTAAGTTTAGCTCTTCTCCAGAGGGAATGAACTAGCCTTCTCTGGTATTACAATACCTGCTGGGATGATCCCAGAATTTCTGCATGGCAGGCTCAGGGAAGCAATCCACTTGAAGCTTTATTTATATAATGAGTACACTGTTTCTACCCTATACTTTATGTGATGAAGATGATGGGGATACCTGTGCCCCCAGCTGATCTATGTGTTGGCATTGTACTAGATCCTCTCCTAAATGATAGATACAATTCTGTTTTAATTTCTCCACTAATAAACTTACTTTCCAGACCAAAAAAAAGTGAGTTCCTGAAGGTTTTGCACAACATCTTATTCATCTTTCTATTCTTTGCCCTTGTTAGGGACCTGTCTTTACCTGGGGGCTCAGTAAGTGTGGGAGGAATGGGAGCAGGAGTGGATGAAATGGTCATTTCCTGCCATAATAATTTTGGAATATTTTTTAAAGATTTATTTATTTATTTAAGAGAGAGAGGGAGAGAGTGGGGGAAGAGCAGAGGGAGAGAGAGAGAGAGAGAATCCTCAAGCAGACTCCCCACAGAGACAGGACTTGATCATAGGACCCTGAGATCATGACCTGAACTGAAATCAAGAGTCAGCCACTTAACTAATTGAGCCACCCAGGCGCCCATGGAATATTTTCATTGAACTTCATCAGAAACCAGTTTGGAAGTTTGGTGTTTTCAATTATCAAGAACTCAGGCTCTAACTATCTATTAATGCCATGCATGGATATTTTAGTAATTAGGTTTTAATACATTTAGACAAATAGGTCACTTTAATACCCAGAGTCAATGATCCGTTCATCCAAGTAGGTACCATAATTTGCTTCTGAAAAGATAGCTTCACAGTTAATTCACTTCAGTCTTACTAATAGCTATATTTCTATTATTACAATTCAATTGAAATTAAGCAAATCTTTCCAAAAAATTAAGCTTGGAACTTGGATACTTGGAGGAAAATAATAATTGTAAATTGTGAAAGTACTAAAGAAACATGTTTTTTATAATTTTATACCTCAAAGTGGAAACTTTTCAAGAACGGGACTGTAATTCTAGAGTGAAGCCTAGGAGTCAAGACCCTGATATGTTGTGTCAGATTTTGAGGAAATAAGTTGACAGAGACCCCATGCAGCTCATTGTTTCTTCATATACTCGGTGAAATAAGACAGGAGACAATCATAGTATTTTAATTATCTCATTAATGTTATGGTGATCGCAATGACTGTTATTTGAGTCTCTGAGGCAAACACTGGATTCTTGGCATGAGCTGTCCCATCTAATTCTCACAAATGTACTCTAAGGTACATAATGCTCTACCAATGAGGACACAAAGGTGCGGAGTTTACACAATTTCCCAACGTAAGCAAGGGAATAAGATTTGAGGCCACGACTTGACATGTGTCTTCTGTAACTTATCTGATATTATCTTGTTCTTATAAGTGTAAATTCTGCTTAGTTATTTCAGACATTTAATTCTTTAAGTTAATAGTGTCATTTGGAATCATAAGGCATTTAAAGAATTTGATTTAATCTGGTAATGCCTCAATTTACTTCATAAAATTATCTTGAGGATTAAATGATAGAATTGATGTAAAATACTCAGCCTGGTCCAGGGCTTAAAATAAGCACTCAAAAAGCTTTAAATGATGATGGTGGTGGTGGTAATGATTTAGTCTAACCTACTTATTTTCAATGATTCAGTAAGAAACTGGCTCACAGAGATCAAATATCAAGGACCCCTGAAAAATGGTGGCAAAGACCATTTCTCTATAAGGCACTGCTTACCTAGAGATTGCTTAATGATATATTATGGAAAGTATCACTCTTATATCCTGGAGGTAGAAAACAAGCAAACAAAAGGGAGGCAATCTATAGGTTCAGTGTAATATATCGCCTTGCTACTCAAGGTGTGTTCAAGCAGCATCAGCACCACCCGGGAGCTGGTTAGAAAGGCAGACTCTCAGCCCCACCCCAGACTTCCTGAACCGGAATCTGCATTTTAACAAAGTTCCCAGTGATTCATAATCCCATTAAAGTTACAGCAGCACTGCTATAATGTATCTCAGCATGGAAGAAAAATAAAGATTAGCAAATGGGCTGTGCAATGAGAGGGACCTGGGTTCCAACCCCATCTCCACCACTTGCTAGCTGTGAGACCTTGGCAAGTTCTCAGAGGGATTACGTGATATAGTATATTTAAAGCAGCTACCACAGCATGATAATTTTAACTATTATAATAATTAAGATACACCAAAGTAAAGCCAGATAGTAATAATAAAAAGCATATTTTAAATGACAAATGGGAAGATTTGGGCATGGGTCCAAAACTTCCATCTTCCAAATGAGAATAAAAAAGATTTACAGAGAGAATATTTTAAGGGTAATTATGACATATCTAAGTTTGGTTACTATGTATGTATACACACACACACATATATATGTACATGTATACATATATACATATAGATATAATTTCTCAAATATATATAAAACATTATCATTCCCAGATAGAGTTTTATATTAATGTAGGAAAAACAAACCTGACTCAAGAGTAGATTAGGATTCTGTCCACTAGCCATGGCTAGATTTTTTTTTTTTAAAGATTTTATTTATTTATTTGAGAGAGAGAATGAGATAGAGAGCATGAGAGGGGGGAGGGTCAGAGAGAGAGGCAGACTCCCTGCCGAGCAGGGAGCCCGATGCGGGACTCGATCCCAGGACTCCAGGATCATGACCTGAGCCGAAGGCAGTTGCTTAACCAACTGAGCCACCCAGGCGCCCCATGGCTAGATTTTTAATTGACCATCATCTTATACCATAATCAGATTGTGTAGAAATGTACATTTTTCATTTGTTGAGTAGAGGATTAACTCAGTGTTAATGCTTGTCTTATTTTATTAGTTTTCAGTGTTTTTTTTATTTTTTAAAGACTTTATTTATTTATCTGAGGGAGAGAGAGTGAGTGAGAGAGAGAGAGCCAAGCAGGGGGAGAGCAGAGGGAGAGGAAGAAGCAGACTCCCCGCTGAGCAGGAAGTCCCACATGGGGCTCGATCCTGGGACTCCAGGCTCATGACCTGAGCCGAAGGTTGATGCTTAACCAACTGAGCCACCCAGGTGGGCCACTAAGTTTAATGCCTAGTTTGGAACGCCTAATCCTAGGTTCTAATGTGAGAAATCTAAAGTCATATTAGACAAATTGATTCTGATGCTTTAAAATTAATTTGACCTTTTCTTTTAAGTTACAAAGAAAGCCAGGGTTGTGACAGAGATCTACTGACCTATTTCTCAACAAATTGCTCACCAATGAAAGCTTAGGACTCAAGTTTTAGTCATTATGGTAACCTCTCCTTCCATTTATTATCAGTTCGCACCACGGACCTTTAGGGAAGTGCTTGTCAGCACTGATTTTTTGTCACTCTAGAGATCCTTGAAATATTATATTTGATAACCATCCTAAGACCTGATTAAATTGCATGAGATAAGAGCCTTTTTTCTTGCAACTCAGCCAGATAGATAAGACCACTACAGCAGTTAAGAGCCAGGCAGAATGACTTCCATCATCCTTCCATAATCAAGGCCTGCATAAATCTCCTCTTTTTGATTTTTCGAGGTTAATATGCATCAAATTTCCCCCTCTCATTATAATGACGTCACACAAGTATCTGAAAACAATCTTCACTCCTTTGTAATGTTGCATTCTTCTTTCTGTAAAGGCTTTTAATTGAAGCTATTCTTAAAAATATTCAAAAAGTCACTGGCCTTAAAACTGTTATTAGAATATGGAATCAAATTGCATGGAATCAAAACAGCTTAATTAATGTGCACAGCTTTTACAAATTTAAATATATATCATGCAAACAGTTTGTTTTCCAGTTCAATGTCTGTCACAAGTTTTAGAAGGAGCTTTAAACCAGCCTCTGCATGTCATGCCCTGGCCTCTCTAACTGCCTTACACCTGAAGTATTACAACAGAGTCCAATCTGCTCTACTTCGTTTCTCTTTCCCATACAGTCCTTTAATCCATTAGACTCATTTATTAATGCTATTTTCTGGTACCCACTACATGCCCTTGGCTAGGTTCTATAACTATTGTAGAGGGCTGAAAGAGATATAATTTCTGTCTTCAATAGTCTTATGAGCAAGTTGATGGAAGAGAATCAATGGACATGCATACAGAAAATGTAAAATTGCTAATTGATTAGTGCCAGGCAGGAGCTTTGCAGCTTAATGAGGGTTGGGATGGGAGTGGAGATGCTTTAATGGGGGATTTGACCTGGCCCTGCAGATCAGGGGAAACCCCTCTGAGAAATGCTGTTTGACTATGAGTAAAATACACAGGTAGCAGGGGAGCATCCCAGACAGAGGGCACGGATATGCAATGGTCCTGTAGGCGGGGGCAGCAGGCAAGGAGAGGACTTGCATGTCCTAATTACCTGGCTCAGGGGAGGTGAAGGGGAGAGCAGAGAACATTATGAGCAAGCG
The DNA here is from genome assembly GCF_002201575.2 of Neomonachus schauinslandi. NCBI lineage: Eukaryota > Metazoa > Chordata > Mammalia > Carnivora > Phocidae > Neomonachus > Neomonachus schauinslandi. Next base: position 179,966,206 of record NC_058405.1, on the reverse strand, counting down.
GGACCTTTTGAGCCAAGAGGAAGAGTTCTGTCCTCCCCCAAACCTCAGAAGAAGATACTTCTTCCTCTTCATCATTTTTCCTGTCTTACCTTTTCTTCAAGGCCCGTGCCTAATACAAATCCCGGCTCCTTCATAGTGTCTTTCTAGAACACTTTATTCTTCTTGGTCGCCCATTCTTCCATTTCAAATTCATGTGCATCATAGCATTTTCTTCTTTTTTTTCAGATTTTATTTATTTATTTGAGAAAGAGAGAGAGAACACAAACAAGGGGAGGGGCAGAGAGAGAAGCAGACTCCCCTCTGAGCAGGGAGCCTGACGTTGGGCTTGATCCTAGGACCCCGGGATCATGACCTGAGCTGATGTCAGATGCTTAACCAACTGAGCCACCCAGATGCCCCCCACCCCTAGCATTTTCATTCATGTTTTTATACAAATAGTTTAGCTTTTAAACTGAACTGTATATCACCCAAGAAGTGTTTCTGCCTCAGAACTTCTTATATTCCCAGAGAGCATCATGGTGTGGAAGTAGACCTGAAGTCACAACTTCATAAAGGTCAGCTTCAGTCCCATCTAAACCATATGCAGAGGGAGCTCCAAAGAAAAGAAATGATGCATTATTGAAAAATGGAGTGAAGTGAAAAGAATAGAAATGAACAAAACAGAATAGAACAGATGGTCTCCATACCTAGTAATTCACCTATTCATTAGGAACCCTTTGTGACAGAGCTACCATATAATCCAACTTACCATTCTAGCAAAGTAAATCACTATATTGTGTGGAGAAGACAACTGAGAAATAAAACATGAAGTATATGCTTCCAGCAAGTCATTAACAATTAAACGAAAACTGGAATTTGAATTGGGGAAATTAGGTTAATAAAAGCAAGAGTGCTTATTTGCCTTGTAAACATTTACTTTGGGTATTTAGAAACCATTTAAAAGTAAATGGCAGCAAAATAAGTGCACAGAATTGACTCACAAACAAGGAGCAGTTAGATGATGAAGATGGTTTCTAACCCATTCCTGCTTGAAGCATAGAAAGCGTTATCATCTCTTTTCAAACCTCACCTTCTATCCTGCATCTTCCCCTGGCTGGCCATGGGCTTCTCAAGTTTGTGGAGAGCCAGTCCTTTCCTCTGACCCTACCTTGATCCTGAGCAGCTGTGTCCCCTTACTTTTGCCTGTTAGTCAGTGGACTTGGCTCCTTCCACTGGCAACCTTTCAAGAAGCAGCTTCTTCCACTGATAAGCAGGGCAATAGAGTAAATGATGGAGAAGAAACAACAGGAGTAGAGAGAGGTCACAGCACCCTCTGCATTCTGTCTCTCCTCTAAGTAAGAAGAGGGGCTTTCACCCAGAGTGACTCTTACTGGCCCTCTGACTGCCCCTCTCGCCCTGCTCCTCCGTCTCCTTCCCAAGCCCCCTGGGACTCATCATTTCACCCTCACCACCCCTTTGCACCCATAACCAAGGCATCATCTCCCTTTTGTGCACTTTACCATGCAACAAACTGCAGGCCCCTTCCTCACTCCTTTTTTTAAATGTTAATTATTTATCTATTTCATCTTTTACTGCATCTTGTCATTTGTTTTGTTTTGCTAGATTTTACATATTTTCAGTTTGATCTGATACTGTGTTCTCACTTGTAATTCCATCATACTGCATTTTAACTCTTTTCTCCATTCATTCCTTATTTTTTTTTCTCCTTTAGTATTTGTTTTTCTCTCCTTACCTACTTATTTATTTATTTATTTATTAATAGAGTGCAAGTCAAGGAAGGAACAGAGGGAGAGGGACAAGCAGACTCCACGCTGAATGCAGAGCCCAACTTGGGACTCAAACTCAGGACCCTGAGATCATGACCTGAGCCAAAATCAAGAGTCGGACACTCAACTGATTGTGCCACTCAGGCACCCCCTTTTACTGACTTTTTAAACGATTAAAAAATAATGATGACAACAAGGAAAAGTAAAAAAAAAAAAAGGGAAATGACTCATGATGGTCATATAAAATATTTGGCACTTCATAGAACATTCTAGTTCTTGATTTACCCCTTTCCTGAGTATCTTCTTCTTTGTATTCCTCCATCCCCCAAGGCATAAACAACCAGTAGGGTGCTAATATTGTAGAAGCCCCTGGCACTGGCTGCAGTGGCCCACGCAACGTTAAGAGCTGACAGGGAGAAGTAAAGGATGAACTTGGCCTCACTGCAGAGGCAGCTGCAGCCCATAAGGAGATGAGGTGGTTGGGACTCTGGCAGCTCTATCAGCTGGGTTCAGCACTGGGAAAGATGGTGGGGTCCTTGGTAGCAAAGGCTGAACATGTCCATAGCGGTGATGAGGTCTGCTGGGTTCTCCTGCTCAGCTTTTCCCCATGGGTTAAAAATCCCTCCAAGGGAATCCCACTTGGCACCAAGCTGCTCTGGATTGGGGGTGGGGAGATACAGATAACACACTCCCTATACTTTTCTGTGGGAACATCCTCAATTTTTGAGCTTCTCAGGGTTTTTACTGCTTCTTTGTTGTAGTCCAGAGCTTTCCCAAAGTTAATCATGCTGGTTCGAAGTTGTTTATTGTTTTTTGTTGTTTTTATTTGGGAGATGAGCATCGGAACCTCCTGGCCAGCCATCTTGCTGATGTCACCCTCCATTAATGGTATAATGTTTTACCTATTCAATAAACAGCTCTGTTTAGACAAATTATAAATAAAATAGAAGTAGCAGAGAACTCTCAGCTACGAGCCAGGGTTTTGGAGTCAACCAACGTGGTTCAAATCTAGCCTTCATCAGTTATCTGCTGTGTGACCCTGGGTAAGTTACTTAACCTTTCTGTTATTCCATGTCCTCATCTGCAAAATAAGGATTATATAAATGTTCACCTCTAGGATTGCTTTAAGGGTTAAATTAAATTAATACTAGGTACCAAGATGCTAGTCATAAATGCTAAACTTTATTGTTATTATAATACACTCTCATCTAAAATAATGGACTATGCATTAAAATTATGTCTGATAAAGCTTAAACTTAATTTTTTTTACCTCCAGTTAGCATGAATATCTTTTAATAAGTTTAAATCCTTATCATAATGGACATAATATTTTTATGTCCTTCTTCTCCTTCCTAATTTCTCAGACATTATCTAAATCCACTATTTCTTACGCTCATCTGGTTTGTTGCAATGATTCCCCGGTGAGGCCCTCTGCGACACCCTTCCCTTTTCAATTCATTCTACGTGACTTTGGCTGGATCTTCTTTATAAAGTCGAGCTTAGCGTCCTTCCTGCCTCCAGGATGACGTTGGAACTCCTTAGCAAAGTCCCCACAGTTGGGGTAAACGTATCCCCTTGACTTTACCTTCCTCTACTTCTGCCTCCACATTGTACCCATTGTCCACTCTGCTCCTGGATATTTCTTTTTTTCTCGTAGGAAACATCTTTCCACTCCTTTAAGCATCTGTTGAACTCAAAGTTCAGTGCAAGTGTAATTCTTCCATAAACACTGCTCTGATTTCCTCAGGTCGGAAAAAAATACTACTACCTTCTCTAGGTCTCTATTTCACACTTCCTTCCCTTTGGTTTCTCTTCATCTTCTTCCATTCGTGTCCCAGTTATTTGTGTGTATCACTGCGTTTTTTATATTTTTCAGGGAAGAATTGTAACATTCACACCTACCACGGAATCTAGCTCAAAGATGCTAATGCTGGATTGGTGACTATAGACTTTACTGGAAAGAAATAAAGGTATGGTATTGGGGCAGAGATAGATTGAATAAGTCAGAGAGGTCCGCAATCCCAATTAGAATGACTAAGTTCTATTGTGGATGCATTAAAAGGCAAGGCAAAGTTCTCATTGTTTTTCTTTCCCCTAACCCCAAGCGTGTTTGAATGACTTTTCCTAAGAAAATATGTTCAGTGCTAGAAACCATGTGCAAAAATTTACACCTCCATAGTTGGACGTCCTATGCTATTTGCAATACTTTTCCTACCTTTTAGCCTCTTTTTCTGGAACTATCTCTAGTTTTTGTCTTGATGCACAAAATTAATTTTGACATGCTCTTTTAACATGTATCTAAACATCCTTTTCCAATGTTTTTAAATTGCTTTTTAAAAATATATTTTTTATTTATTTATTTGAGAGAGAGAGAGCATGAATAGGGGAGGGATAGAGGGAAAGGGACAAGCAGACTCCCCTCTGAGTGGGGAACCATCCCAGGACCCTGAGATCATGACCTGAGCTGAAGGCAGATGCTTAGCCGACTGAGCCACCCAAGTGGCTCCTTCAACATGTGACCTGGTCCACGAAGGATTTCAAATTTTCTTAAATCTATCTTATTACAAAAATTACGTCTATGAGTTTTCTTAATTATATCATCTTACAGAAAGAAATCATCCCTTTCTTTTTGGTCAAGAGAAGAGAAAAGGGGGACATGTTCAAGCAATAAGGGCGGGGTCCTTAGAAACTCAAAACAAAATCAAGAACCTTTGTATATGCTTTCTTCTTTCCCAGTGAAATTTCTTTCTACATGCACGGATTTTGGTTTTCCCTAAATTTCTTTTTTAAGATTTTATTTATTCATTTGAGAGAGAGAGAGAGAGAGCATGAGCAGGGTAGGGAGGGAGAGGCAGAGGGAGAGGGAGAGGGAGAAGCAAGCTCTCCACTGAGCAAGTAGCCGGATGCAGGACTCAATCCCAGGACTTGGAGATCATGACCTGAGCCAAAGGCAGACACTTAACCAACTGAGCCACCCAGGTGCCCCTTGTTTTTCCCTAAATTTTAAAAGAAGGTGCCATCAACTGGATTTAGAAAGACGACCTAATTTCTATATTTATAAATACCTTATTTTACCAGTTGTATTAGTATCCTATCATTGCTGTAACAACTTACTACACACTTGTGGACTCAACACACCAAATTTTTATTCTCTTCCATTTCTGAAAGCCAGAAGTCCAAGATCAGTTTCACTGGGTTAAAGTCAAGCTGTCAGCAGTGCTGGTTCCTTCTAGAGGCTTCTGGGGAGAATCCTCATCTTTTCTGTCTTCTGGAGGCTGCCTGCACTCCTTCCTGGCATCACTCCAACCTCTTGCTTCCACCATATCATCTCCTACCCCCTCCTCAACAGTCAAGTCTCTCTCTGCCTCCCTCTTACAAGAACACTTGTGATCCCATTTAGGACCAACCTGGATGATGTGGAATAATCCCCCATCTCAAAGTCTTTAACTTTATCACAACTGCAAAGTCCCTTTTGCTGTATAAGCCAACAACCACAAGTTCTAGGGATTAGGACACGGATATCTTTGGGAACCCTTAGTCAGCTGAGCACACCAGTCTTATTTCATAAGGGGAAATTTCTTACGGTTTTCATTGTATCTATTCATTTAAAAATTATTGAATGCATTTTATAAATATGTTTGAGGCAGGGGGCCTTGGTGGCTTAGTCCGTTAAGCCTCTGCCTTTGGCTCAGGTCATGATCCCAGGATCCTGGGATCAGTGGGGAGCTTACTTCTCCCTCTCCCTCTGCTGCTCCCCCTGCTGGTGCTGTCTTTCTCTTTGTGTCAAATAAATAAATAAAATCTTAAATAAATAAATAAATAAATTTGAAGCGAAGCACTCTACTGTGGAATGATAACTTAATAATTGTTGTTTTGCAAACTCAGGAGTTCCCTTGGTGAAATCTGAAACTGGCCCCCACACACTGAGAGCAAGGAGAGACCAAAGAAAGAGGCAGGTTACTCCAGAGGGTGGTTGGCAGGTTTAATAAGCAAGGGAACTTATATATGAGACTTGTCTTGAGTGGCTACAACACAAAAAGATCTCTGCATCCATCACCACATTCCTAGAAGTTTATATAGAGATATATTGGGGTTCAGTCACATATACCATCCAGATGTTCTTAACAATGCTTTATTCCCTCGAGGCTATGTCCTTCAAAATGGCTCCCACTGTTGAAACAGTGGACAGAATGTATACTGCAAGGACAGGGGAGTGGGTGAGGAACCTCCAGTTGCCGGAGTCCAGCTCAGGGGTCAACCAGCAGTCACGTCTTCTCAATGACCTCCTCTAACCATAATAAAATTCCTTTGTGGGGGCTAGATAGTAATACATGGGAATATTCTTTAGAATTACTTTGAATTTTTCTGAGCTTCTAGTAAATTTGGCACAGTCAGTGTCATATTTACATTGTAACATTACCTGAATGTTGTTGCAAACCTACTTTACTTCTGAGTCTTACCTAAATATCTGGGCTCCCAATCCACTATGAGCCCATCCTTTTATATCTACACACAGGACTGATTCTCTAGCGCTAGGGCTAGGCTCCACTTTACACTGATTTCTGGGCCCTTCTCCAAGTCCAGTTTACTCCAGAATGCACACCCTTAGCCTTGGTTCTGGTTGGTTTGGCTGATTAATTCAAGGATCTTATTTTTAGCCACTTGTAAATGCAGCCTTTGAACAACATCATTGAAACCATCCGTTGACATAAAAATAGAAACAAAGATGACTTTGCTTTGCTGATCCATGTCATCTTTACACATGAATTAAGTGCAACTTCAACACCATATCCATTCTGCGTATCCATAGCATCCAGTTATATCACTTATGATAAAAGATAAAAATTTAAATCCAGAACTTTATTATCTAAATCACCATTTATTATTATTATTATAAACAAACCAATTTAATATATGTAGCATAAAATAGGAATCTGAAATGTCAATCATAACTTTGATATTGAGTCATTAACTCACCTTTACACATGAAATTCTTTCACTCTCCACAAAGCTCCCATGATGCTGATTTATTTCTCATAGACAATTATTATCCTATGAAATGCAGAGGGGTTGCTGGAGGAAGCACTGGTGAAAACAGAAAATTCTGGCTCCTGGACTTAGCTTGGTGAAGATAAAATTATTTTAAGAGTGTCTTCTAAGTAAAGTGGTCTGGAAATAGGAAGAAGCAAGATGCTGAGAGAACTCTACATGCTTGGATAGTAGAAAATTGTCCCAAATACTTTCTTAAAATCTTTGAGTAAGGGAGAACAGTTAAGTAAATAACGTGTTTAGAGTTAGGTAGAAAAATTGAGAAAAAAAAATCATATTTTGAACTTACTGTATCCCTGTGATAAGTCTCTTTGTTAGGTCAAGCATAAATATGTGCTTCCTCCTTCCCTTAAAAAAACTGAATTCTTCAGCTGTTCTACTAATTGGGTGTATGTTTCTGAACACTTTTTTTTTTCTTTTGACTGTTATCATTCATTTAACATATCTTAAATAATACAATGTTCCAGGTGTGGATAGACCAGAATCAAGTAGGCAAGCAAGGATAATTGACTCTAAAAAATATGGCATAATTTTCCCTATAATGTTAGTTCAAAGAAGTATATCCAATTCCCTTTACTTTATAAGCCCTAAGCTAGGAAGTGTTGACATATTTTTTATCCTTCTATTATTCCATTACTCACAGGTATCTTATCATATCAGACCACATTTGATGGGGGGTTTTTTTGTTGTTTTTTTGTTTTTTTGTTTTTTTAGTTTTCCCTGGAAGGATCTACATTCAGTGTGAAGAACTTGGAAAGCAGGAGAGGCTGTTAGTGATGCAAAGGCAGATGGGAAGAGCAGATTAGCAGTCTGTGATATGTTTCAAGGGGATGCCAGGCCAACATGGTTGGAAGCTGCATACTGAGTGATGCATTTCATACACTAAGTTCATTAGTAAAATATCATTTCTTCTTGTTGAACTGAAAATATAAATCTTATTTAGGAGGGACTGGAGGTTAACATGATGTCCTTGTTGAAGTGAAATAAAAATAACAACAACATGGAAGAATGTGAGAAACCAGCACATCTCTAGAAATATCTGATTATTTATAGAAGCCAGTATGGATGGTTATTACACCTGAAATGCCCAACACCTGCTAGCTGGGACCCTTCCCTATGGAGATGCAGCCCTTTTCTTTGGCAAGCTTGCTTTTTTCATTGCAGTCTGGAACATATGTATGAATGGAGGCTGAGGGATGGATACAAACAATGAGATATGCCACACAAAACACAGTATAGATAAAATCACGCTTTATGCAATTTTACCAGCTATGCATGCCAATCAGACACATCCTATGCAATACATCAGATCTTAGCCACAGCTATCACCATGGCTCTTGACCATTTACTTCTCCTCAGTCTGTACAGAAAGCAGGTTAGCCTGGGTACCACTGGAGAACATCTTTCCTCCTGCCTGTGCCCTAGACATGTCTGAGTCTGTTGCTGAGTCTTCCCTTGTCTAGATGAGGCAGGAGACCTGTGAGGCCTGCTCATTGGGATTTAACAGACTGTAGGATGAACCACTGACCAAAGAGATGAAGAATCCAGCAGGCACAATATTATTTCCTTTCCATGGACATACCACTCTGAGATGCAGGTATTCACATAGCTTCTGTATAGATGGTCCTGTGAGATCAAGCCATCAGTTGTGCTTCATACCAAGCAGTGACCTGAGGGCTAAAATACGACCTCATAGTTGCTTTTCTACCTTTCCTGCCTCACTTCCCTTGTCCTCTACTTTTGATTCCCTGGGACTGTTCTTCTCAATTTAATATCAGCACATAAACCTCGGCCTCATGTTTTGTCTTCTAAGGAACTTGGTCTAAGACGCAGCTGTGAGCAAACAAGTGCATGGATGGATTCCTCTCTTAATCCAACCCCTGACAGACATTTTGAATGAATCCAAAGATCCTCTTCTCATTTTACATGAAATTCTAGGTGGTCTCTCATTTGTGCATGCTGTCACTTTGGACAATTTATCCTATAGTATTCCCGGTCTTTTGGGAACTGGATACATATTATTTCAAATAATGTGCTGATATATTCAGCTATTAATTGTACCCCCATAATAGTTTATTTAACAGCATGAGAAAATCATGATATGGGTTCTGTCATTTTGATAGGGCTAATAAACATGATTCACAAGGTAAAAACTGAGTGACTGGCTCCCCAGTTGAATAGAAGAAACACCTACTGCTCAGCCTTACCTAACAAAGGAGATGAAGTTCTCCTATAAATAGGCTTCACTCTGACTCAGGACCCCTAAGATAAGCTGTGTAAATTGGACTCCATTAAAAAGCTGAGCAATCTGGTAGAAACTCTCTAGAGATAAGAAGAATGGACACAGGTGAGACTTGAGCACTGCAAATGTCCATGCCTCTGATGCTTGGCCACTCCTTCCATCAGCTGGCTGATGGAGTCCAAGTTTTGGTTGTGTAATTCCATGTAACTTATAGCTTAATTTCAATGAATCTATTGAGACCAAATAAATCAGGCATGGAGTCTTTTATTCTATGAGGCTCTGGGGCAGCAGTTCTTAAACGTATTGGTCTTAAGAACTTTTGCACTCATAACAATTATTGAGAACTCCAAAGAGCTTTTGTTTATTTGGATTATAACTACTAATAGTTGCTTTATTAGAAGTTAAAACTGAGAAATTATAAAATATTTATGTGTTAATTCATTTAAAATAACAATAAACATATTCTATGCTGACAGAGGTAATACACTTTTAGGAAAAAAATATATTTCTAAAACAAGAAAATACTGAGAAAAGTGACATTGGTGTACATTTCTGCAATCTATTGTCTTGCTTAATAAAAGACAGCTGCAGTCTCATATCAGTTCTGCATTAAATGTGTAGTTGAGAAAAAGATAAATATTTCAATGTTTTTTGGATAACTACGGATATTCATCTTTGGTACTACAATCAAATTTGGCAAGAGGTATTTCTTAACTATTTTTTTTTTACCATGTAGAATCTAAAATCATATCAATGACCTGTGACTTTGAAACACTGAAATCCATTTGATCTATTTTGCACTTTGAATGAGTCTTACCCATACCCATACATTATTTTATAACAACATGCATAGGTTAACTGGAAAGTATTGGTTCATTGACCTATGAGGATCTTCCAAATGTTGACATATTTTAATATACAATGTCAAAAATATCATAGTTGTCAATATTAACCACCAATCTGATTTCAAAAGTTTTTAACTATTGAGAAATTGTCAAGTTCATAATGGCAGATACATCTTTTCCATATTCTGATTATTGCTAGAAAGCTTGAGTTTTATCACTGATAATAAGTACTGTTAATTATTTGCTGTGAATTGACAGGCTCACTTCATTCATTTTTGAGAAAATGTCTGCTACATACCCAAATCTGCTAATCAGTTTGCCTGTTAACTTTTTCAAATAAAATTGGAAAAAAAGGGGGGGGGGGGCTAGTTCAACTCACAACAAAACAATCACACTAATCCCTTTTCTCAAGACAACATCAAATTTCAGTATGTAGCAAAAGTGCTGTACTTTCCCTCTCATCACAGAGATTAGCAAATTAAAATAGTATTTATTCAATGTCAAGATTTAATTAAAGTCGTATCTTATACTGCTTTATCAAGGATATTCTCAAATGAAATAATGAAATTTGTCTTTTTTTTTTTTTTTTGCTAGTATGTGATGGTGGAGAATTCAATTATTACTACAGTTTGGTACCATTGTCTTCATTTGGACAAAGGCAACATTGTTTTTGCACCATCAGCATAAATATTAACACAATAGAAGCCACAACTAACATCTTAACATTATGAAAATAGGTTTGACCTCTTGGAAGCCCCAGCAGTCTCCTCAACTACCAGGGGTCCACAGACTTCACTTTGAGAACCTCTGTTCCAGGATATTTTGGGAATGGGAGAGGATCTTAGAAAGTACCTCAATGAGTCTGAGGTTTGGGCAGAGGAAGAAAGGGAGAACCTCTACTCCAGTCTTGGAAGCCACTAGAATCAAAATACACATAAATCAAGGGAAAAGGTAGCAGGTAAAGGTAAGCTCTCCCTAGAAGGTTCCTTGAATGTGTTGCTGAATCAAAGACAGAGACTCAAATGAGAGGTCACAAACCCTAGTACCAAGTTTAGGTAGCCGATAAGGAGAAAAGTATTGATTAGGATTTCAGAGAGAGGCTTGCGTGAATTTTGGGAAAAGACAATGCCCTACAGCTGTTTGTCTTGGGGTGTCCATGATTAAAACAGGAGGGTTGGCTCTGTTTAAAAAGCCAGTGACCATGTGGCCTCAAGGGCTTTTCTAGCTTGATTCCTGGGTACCTTGATGAATCATTAACATATTCAGATGTGCACTGCTTTAAGGAAATAACAATATGCACAAAATACCAAAGAGATAAATCAGGGGGCACCTGTGTACATTACAAAATTGATATTCAACATATCAAAGGATTCCACACATTGTTCCCTTCAACACTAACCCAGGTACTTCATCAATGCCTATAAAATAGGAGTGGGTCACAAAACTTTAGGCTTAGGGAGAAAAGCACTTACATGAGTCAGTTTACTCTGGGGAAGTAGAGAAGTGACAACATTTCTGATCAACACAGCTTCTTAAATGGAATACAGTGACATTAATTAGGTTCTCTAGCAGGAGAAAATATCCAAGAAAACAAAACAATAATGTTCTACAATCAAATTCAGTAGTTTAGTAATTGTAGAAAAATTGAAACCACAAATCCCAAGGGACAAAGTTGTAAATAATGCATCTTGAAAACCTTAACAGTAAATAATCTTGAACAATAAGATTTATAGTGTTATGCTTCCTTGCCATCCTCCAAAAACTCTAAACCATCTTTTATGAATCTTTTTTAAACTCAGGTTTACTATGATAAAATCTATGAAGAGTAAAATTTACCCTTTTCAGGTGACATATACTTTGACAAATATATACAATGATGTAATCACCACCACCACAATCAAAACAGAATATTCCCATTACCTCCAAGAATTTCCTCATGCCCACTGATATTTAATCCCCACTCCCCAGTGCCAGCACGGGTAGCTTGTCATTTTATTTCTGTCCCCATGGTTTTCGTTTTTCTAGACCGTCATATAAATGGAGTCATATAGCATGAGCCTTTTGTACCTGGCTTCTTTGACCTAGCATCATGTTTTTGAGGTTTATTCTTTTTTTTTATTCTGTTATGTTAATCACCATACATTACATCATTAGTTATTGATGTAGTGTTCCATGATTCATTGTTTGCATATAACACCCAGTGCTCCATGCAGAACGTGCCCTCTTTAATACTCATCACTAGGCTAACCCATCCCCCCACCCCCTCCCCTCTAGAACCCTCAGTTTGTTTCTCAGTGTCCATAGTCTCTCATGGTTCGTCTCACCCTCCGATTTCCCCTCCTTCATTTTTCCCTTCCTGCTAACTTCTTCTTCTTTTTTTTTTTTTCCCAACAATTCAAACAATTTTAATTCAGGTAACTTGGTAATGTATTCTCTTTGGGATGATTCAACATTTCTTTTTTTTTTACTTATTTAAACAGTCTTTATTGTTGGTATTTTTATATTAACATGATATCGATTAAGGATGGATACATCCAGGAATTCAGTATTTTGTTCTTTTTTTTTTTTTAAGTGCCAACTTCTTTTTCTTAATTTACTTATTTTTTTAAAATGTTTTTATTGTTATGTTAATCCCCATACATTACATCATTAGTTTTAGATGTAGTGTTCCATGATTCATTGTTTGTGCATAACACCCAGTGCTCCATGCCAAACGTGCCCTCCTCAATACCCATCACCAGGCTAACCCATCCTCCCACCCCCCTCCCCTCTAGAACCCTCAGTTTGTTTTTCAGAGTCCATCATCTCTCATGGTTCATCTACCCCTCCGATTTCCCCCCCTTCATTCTTCCCCTCCTGCTATCTTCTTTTTTTAAAAAAATATAATGTATTATTTGTTTCAGAGGTACAGGTCTGTGATTCAACAGTCTTGCACAATTCACAGCACTCACCATAGCACATACCCTCCCCAGTGTCTATCACCCAGCCACTCTATCCCTCCCACCCCCCCCACCACTCCAGCAACCCTCAGTTTGTTTCCTGAGATTAAGAATTCCTCATATCAGTGAGGTCATATGATATATGTCTTTCTCTGATTGACTAATTTCGCTCAGCATAATACCCTCCAGTTCCATCCACATCGTTGCAAATGGCAAGATTTCATTCCTTTTGATGGCTGCATAATATTCCATTGTATATATACACCACATCTTCTTTATCCATTCATCTGTCGATGGACCTCTTGGCTCTTTCCACAGTTTGGCTATTGTGGACATTGCTGCTATAAACATTGGGGTGCATGTACCCCTTCGGATCACTACATTTGTATCTTTGGGGTAAGTACCCAGTAGTGCAATTGCTGGGTCATAGGGTAGCTCTATTTTCAACTTTTTGAGGAACCTCCATACTGTTTTCCAGAGTGGCTGCACCAGCTTGCATTCCCACCAACAGTGTAGGAGGGTTCCCCTTTCTCCGCATCCCCGCCAACATCTGTCATTTCCTGACTTGTTAATTTTAGCCATTCAGACTGGTGTGAGGTGGTATCTCATTGAGATTTTGATTTGGATTTCCCTGATGCCGAGTGATGTTGAGCACTTTTTCATGTGTCTGTTGGCCATTTGGATATCTTCTTTGTTCATGTCTTCTGCCCTTTTCTTGATTGGATCATTTGTTCTTTTGGTGTTGAGTTTGATAAGTTGTTTATAGATTTTAAATACTAGCCTTTAATCTGATATGTCATTTGCAAATATCTTCTCCCATTCTGTCGGTTGTCTTTTGGTTTTATTGACTGTTTCTTTTGCTGTGCAAAAGCTTTTTATCTTGATGAAGTCCCAATAGTTCATTTTTGCCCTTGCTTCCCTTGCCTTTGGCACTGTTTCTAGGAAGAAGTTGCTGCGGCTGAGGTTGAAGAAGTTGCTGCCTGTGTTCTCCTTTAGGATTTTGATGGACTTCTGTCTCACATTTAGGTCTTTCAACCATTTTGAGTCTATTTTTGTGTGTGATGTAAGGAAATGGTCCAGTTTCATTCTTCTGTCTGTGGCTGTCCAATTTTCCCAACACCATTTGTTGAAGAGACTGTCTTTTTTCTACTGGACATTATTTCCTGCTTTGTTGAAGATTAGTTGACCATAGAGTTGAGGGTCTATTTCTGAGCTCTCTATTCTGTTCCATTGATCTGTGTGTCTGTTTTTGTGCCAGTACCATACTGTCTTGATGATAACAGCTTTGTAATAGAGCTGGAAGTCCGGAATTGTGATGCCACCAGCTTTGCTTTTCTTTTTCAACATTCCTCTGGCTATTCAGGGTCTTTTCTGGTTCCATACAAATTTTAGGATTATTTGTTCCATTTCTTTGAAAAAAGTGGATGGTATTTTGATAGGGATTGATTGTAGATTGCTCTAGGTAGCATTGACATCTTCACAATATTTGTTCTTCCAGCCCATGAGCATGGAACGTTTTTCCATTTCTTTGTGTCTTCCTCAATTTCTTTCATGAGTATTTTATAGTTTTCTGAGTACAGATTCTTTGCCTCTTTGGTTAGATTTATTCCTAGGTATCTTATGGTTTTGGGTGAAATTGTAAATGGGATTGACTCCTTAATTTCTCTTTCTTCTGTCTTGTTGTTGGTGTATAGGAATGCCACTGATTTCTGTGCATTGATTTTATATCCTGTCACTTTACTGAATTCCTGTATGAGTTCTAGCAGTTTTGGGGTGGAGTCTTTGGGGTTTTCCACATAAAGTATTATATCATCTGCAAAGAGTGAGAGTTTGACTTCTTCTTGGCCAATTTGGATGCCTTTTATTTCTTTTGGTTGTCTGATTGCTGTGGCTAGGACTTCTAATACTATGCTGAATAGCAGTGGTGATAGTGGACATCCCTGCTGTGTTCCTGACCTTAGGGGGAAAGCTCTCAGTTTTTCCCCATTGAGAATGATATTCGCTGTGGGTTTTTCATAGATGGCTTTTATGATATTGAGGTATGTACCCTCTATCCCTATACTCTGAAGAGTTTTGATCAAGAAAGGATGCTGTACTTTGTCAAATGCTTTTCCTGCATCTATTGACAGGATCATATGGTTCTTGTTCTTTCTTTTATTAATGTATTGCATCACATTGATTGATTTGCGGATGTTGAACCAACCTTGCAGCCCAGGGAAAAATCCCACTTGGTCGTGGTAAATAATCCTTTTGATGTACTGTTGGATCCTATTGGCTAGTATTTTGGTGAGAATTTTTGCATCCATGTTCATCAGGGATATTGGTCTGTAATTTGCCTTTTTGATGGGGTCCTTGTCTGGTTTTGGGATCAAGGTAATGGTGGCCTCATAAAATGAGTTTGGAAGTTTTCCTTCCATTTCTATTTTTTGGAACAGTTTCAGAAGAATAAGTATTAGTTCTTCTTCAAATGTTTGGTAGAATTCCCCTGGGAAGCCATCTGGCCCTGGGCTTTTGTTTTTTTGGGAGCTTTTTGATGACTGCTTCAATTTCCTTAGTGGTTATAGGTCTGTTCAGGTTTTCTATTTCTTCCTGGTTCAGCTTTGGTAGTTGATACATCTCTAAGAATGCATCCATTTCTTCCAGATTATCTAATGTGCTGGTATAGAGTTGTTCATAATATGTTCTTATAATTGTTTGTATTTCTTTGGTGTTGGTTGTGATCTCTCCTCTTTCATTCATGATTTTGTTTATTTGGGTCCTTTCTCTTTTCTTTTTGATAAGTCTGGCCAGGGGTTTACCAATCTTGTTAATTCTTTCAAAGAACCAGCTCCTAGTTTCATTGACCTGTTTTACTATTCTTTTGGTTTCTATTTCATTGATTTCTGCTCTGATCTTTATTATTTCTCTTCTCCTGCTGGGTTTAGGCTTTATTTGCTGTTCTTTCTCCAGCTCCTTTAGGTGTAGGGTTAGGTTGTGTATTTGAGACCTTTCTTGTTTCTTGAGAAAGGCTTCTATTGCTATATACTTTCCTCTTAGGACTGCCTTTGCTGCATCCCAAAGATTCTGAACAGTTCTGTTTTCATTTTCATTGGTTTCCATGAATTTTTTAAATTCTTCTTTAATTTCCTGGTTGACCCGTTCATTCTTTAGTAGGATGCTCTTTAGCCTCCATGTATTGAGTTCTTTCCAACTTTCCTCTTGTGATTGAGTTCTAGTTTCAAAGCATTGTGGTCTGAAAATATGCAGGGACCTGATTTGTGACCTAGGATGTGATCTATTCTGGAAAATGTTCCATGGGCACTAGAGAAGAATGTGTATTCTGTTACTTTGGGATGGAATGTTCTGAATATATCTGTGAAGTCCATGTGGTCCAGTGTGTCATTTAAAGTCTTTATTTCCTTGTTGATCTTTTGCTTCGATGATCTGTCCATTTCAGTGAGGGGGGTGTTAAAGTCCCCCACTATTATTGTATTGTTGTCAATGTGTTTCTTTGCTTTTATTAATTGCCTTATATAATTGGCTGCTCCCATGTTAGGGGCATAGATATTTACAGTTGTTAGATCTTCTTGTTGGATAGACCCTTTAAGTATGATATAATGTCCTTCCTCATCTCTTATTATATTCTTTAGTTTAAAATCTAATTTGTCTGATATAAGGATTGCCACCCCAGCTTTCTTTTGGTGTCCATTAGCATGGTAAATTGTTTTCCACTCCCTCACTTTCAATCTGGGGGTGTCTTTGGGTCTAAAATGAGTCTGTTGCACACAGCATATTGATGGGTCTTGTTTCTTTATACAATCTGATAGCCTGTATCTTTTGATTGGGGCATTTAGCTCATTTACATTCAGGGTAACTACTGAAAGATATGAATGTAGTGCCATTGTATTGCCTGTAAGGGGACTTTTACTGTATATTGTCTGTGTTCCTTTCTGGTCTATGTTACTTTTAGGCTCTCTCTTTGCTTAGAGGACTCCTTTCAATATTTCCTGTAGGGCTGGTTTTGTGTTTGCAAATTCCTTTAGTTTTTGTTTGTCCTGGAAACTTTTTATCTCTCCTTCTATTTTCAATGACAGCCTGGCTGGATATAGCATTCTTGGCTGCATATTTTTCTCATTTAGTGCTCTGAATCTATTATGCCAGTCCTTTCTGGCCTGCCAGGTCTCTGTGGATAGGTCTGTTGTCAGTCTAATATTTCTACCATTGTAGGTTACAGATCTCTTGTCCTGAGCTGCTTTCAGGATTTTCTCTTTGTCTCTGAGACTCATAAGTTTTACTATTAGATGTTGGGGTGTTGACCTATTTTTATTGATTTTGAGGGGGGTTCTCTGTGCCTCCTGGATTTCGATGCCTGTTTCCTTCCCCAAGTTAGGGAAGTTCTCTGCTATAATTTGCTCCAATATACCTCTTGCCCCTCTCTCTCTTTCTTCTTCCTCTGGGATCCCAATTATTCTAATATTGTTTCATCTTATGGTATCATTTATCTCTCGAATTCTGCCCTTGTGATCCAGTACTTGTTTATCTCTCTTTCTCAGCTTCTTTATTTTCCATCATTTGGTCTTCTATATCACTAATTCTCTCTTCTGCCTCATTTATCCTAGCAGTTAGAGCCTCCATTTTTTATTGCACCTCATTAATAGCCTTTTTGATTTTGATTTGGTCAGATTTTAGTTCTTTTATTTTTCCAGAAAGGGTTTCTCTAATACCTTCCATGCTTTTTTCAAGCCCAGGTAGTATTTTTAAAATCATCATTCTGAACTCTAGTTCCAATATCTTACTAATGTCTGTACTGATTAGGCCCCTGGCATTCGGTACTGCCTCTTTTTCTTTTTTTTGAGGTGATTTTTTCCATCTTGTCATTTTGTCCAGAAGAGAATAGATGAATGAGAGAACAAAATGCTAACAGGGTAACAATGACCCCAGAAAAATATACACTAAACAAATCAGAAGAGACCTGAAGCTGGGGAAAAAGAAAGGGAAAGAAAGAAAAAAGATAAAGATAAAGATAAAAACAAACAAACAAAAAAAACAGAATATGATCAAATATGATCAGGCTGGTGCATAGATCAGTGCCACACACTAGATTTTGGGCGTATTTTGGTCTGTTAGAAGAAAGTGCCTCTCAAAATTTTAAAGAAAGAAAAACTTATGTATGTACAAAAATAAGGGTAAATACGATGAGGGGATGGAATATGACTGTAAAGATGAAAATTATAAAAAATTTTATAAAAGGAATTGATAAGATAAGAAGTTGGTTGAAAAAAGAAAGAAGAGGATTTAAAAAAAAAGGGGTGAGAGAATGTGATCAGGCAGGAGACTAGAACAAAGCCATACACTAGAGATTTAGGGTCTATTTTGGTCTGTTAGAAGAAACTGTATCCCAAAATTTTAATGAGAGAACAACTTATATATGTATACCAAAAATAAGGTTAACTACAATGAAGGGATAGAATATGACTCTAAAAATGAAAAATAAAAAAGATTTTTTAAAAAAGGGATTGATAAGATGTTGGTTGAAAAAAGGAAAAAGAAAAATTCAAAAAAGAAAAAAAAAGAAAAAGAAAGTTAAAAAAAATTAACTTTGAAAGACTAAAGAATCATGGGAGCTTTCCGAGCTACTCAGGGAAGGGTCCATACGGCGTTGTTTTGCGTTTCCGTCGTAACTTAAAGGGAAACTTTCACAATGTCCGGAGCCCTTGATGTCCTGCAAATGAAGGAGGAGGATGTCCTCAAATTCCTTGCAGCAGGAACCCACTTAGGTGGCACCAACCTTGACTTTCAAATGGAACAGTACATCTACAAAAGGAAAAGTGATGGTATCTACATCATAAATCTGAAGAGAACCTGGGAGAAGCTTCTGCTGGCAGTTCGTGCCATTGTTGCCATTGAAAACCCAGCTGATGTCAGTGTCATATCATCCAGGAATACTGGCCAGCGAGCTGTGCTGAAATTTGCTGCTGCTACCGGAGCCACTCCTATTGCCGGCCGCTTCACTCCTGGAACCTTCACTAACCAGATCCAGGCAGCCTTCCGGGAGCCGAGACTGCTGGTGGTTACTGATCCCAGGGCTGACCACCAGCCTCTTACAGAGGCGTCCTATGTTAACCTGCCTACCATTGCTCTGTGTAACACAGACTCTCCTCTGCGCTACGTGGACATTGCCATCCCTTGCAACAACAAGGGAGCTCACTCAGTGGGTCTGATGTGGTGGATGCTGGCCAGGGAAGTTCTGTACATGCGTGGCACCATTCCCGAGAACACCCATGGGAGGTCATGCCTGATCTCTACTTCTACAGAGATCCTGAAGAGATTGAAAAGGAAGAGCAGGCCGCTGCTGAAAAGGCTGTGACCAAGGAGGAATTTCAGGGTGAATGGACGGCTCCAGCTCCTGAGTTCACTGCTACTCAGCCTGAAGTTGCAGACTGGTCTGAAGGCGTGCAGGTGCCCTCGGTGCCTATTCAGCAGTTCCCTACTGAAGACTGGAGCGCCCAGCCGGCCACTGAAGACTGGTCTGCAGCTCCCACTGCTCAGGCCACTGAATGGGTAGGAACAACCACTGAGTGGTCTTAAGCTGGTCTTCCACAAAGGCAAACAAAATGGAAATAGAAATGGAAAAGGTTGACGGAAAATAAAGTTTGTAAAAGTCGAAAAAAAAAAAAAAAAGAATCATGGGAAAAAGCCATGAATTCTATCTGCAGTATTCACCTAGTCCTGGAGTTCTGCAGTTCTCATTGATGGGTAAACTTGGTCTCGGCTGGCTGTTCTTCCTGATATTCTGGGGGAGGGGCCTGTCGCAGCGGTTCTCAAATGTCTTTGCCAGAGGTGGAATTGCCCCGCCCTTGCTGGGCCAGGCTAAGGAATCTGCTTGTGTTTGCTCTCAGGAGCTTTTGTTCCCTGCAAGCTCTCCCTACAGCTTTGGAGGACCAGAGTGAAAACAGAGGCCTCCCAATCCCTCCCCAGAGGAGCTGAGAACTCGGGGTCCTGCTCATCAGTGAGCCCCCAGAGAAAAGAAGTCAATCACTCCCATCTCCCATCTCCACGGCCGCACTCCGTGCTCACCTGGCCTGTGACCGCGCTTTTGTATCTCTGGCACCCGACTCAATGTGGAGTCTCCAAACCCAGCAGATCCCTGCGGTGCGTTCCCGTGCCGCTCCTCCCGGGGGAGGAAGGGGAGTCTCCCCGGATCTGCCACTTGTTGGGTCCCTGCTTGAAGAGCAGTGGCCTGACTGTGCCGCGGATCACAGTTTATGGCAACCCCGAGCTGAGAGCCCGCACCTCGGCTCCATCTCTGCAGCCGGTTTCCCCGCTCCGATACCTGGGAGCTCTGCCACACTCAGGCACCCCCAGTCTTCCTGTGACCCTGAGGGTCCTGAGACCACACTGTCCCGCGAGGTTTCCACCCCCCGCTTAGCCACTGGAGCGAAGTCCCTCAGCGGAGCAGACTTTTAAAAGTTCCGATTTTGTGCTCCGTGGTTCTATCACTTGCCAGAAGCGGCAGACGGAGGCCCCTCCCCCGCCGTCTATCCTCCCGAATATCGCCTCGGATTCACTTCTCCGCACATCCTACCTTCCAGAAAGTGGTCGCTTTTCTGTTCAGAGAGTTGCTGCTCTTCTTTTCTTCAATCTCCTGTTGGTTTCTCAGGTGTTCAGAATGGTTTGATCCCTATCTAGCTGAATTCCTGGGACCAGATGAAATTTAGGTCTCCTACTCCTCTGCCACCTTGCTCCTCCTCTTGAGGTTGATTCTTATCAGTTCATCCAGCAGCAGTTTATTTCTCTTTGTCAGTGGGAAGTATTCTATTGTTTATTCATTAACCAGTTGATGTACATTTAGATTGCTTCCAGTTTGGGCCTGTTATAAAGTTGATGAAATGACTTTCAGGTATTAGTATAGACATGAGTTTTCATTTCTCTTAGGGAAAAATCTAGGAGTAGGATTGCTAGGTTAGATGTTTAGTGTATTTTCAACATTATAAGAAACTGTCCAGCCATTTTCCAAAGTGGCTTTACTATTTTGCATTTCTAACAGCTATGTGTGAAGGGCCTACTTGCTCTGCAATCTCACTAGTGCTTGTTTTGTTTTTAATTTTAGTCCTTATCCTGGACATGTGGTAGTACCAAATGTGGTTTTGATATTCCTAATGCTGCGCACTTCTCCATGTGCTTACTTGCCAGCTCTATCTCCTTTTGGATGTATCTATTCAAATCACTTGCCCATTATCTGTGGAGGTAAAGGGTGGGTCATGTGGATATGATCCATACAGCAGGAAGGAAGTCGTTCTTATACCCAGAAATGGACGTACCTCTGCTTCTGTTAGGCCGTTAGTATGGGAGGGGAGTCCATTTACTCAGTAATTGAATTGTTTGCTGTTTTTGTTGACTTCACTCATCAGTGCACTGGAAACTTCAAATTACTCCAACTGTGGGCTCCTATACCTTGTATTTTCTCTGGAGCCTGGGCAACAGTTTTCTCAGTATTCTTCCTCCATCCTCAGGTTTAAGTGTTCCTGCACACTTGTGTCAAAGATGGGAGTTGCTTCTCCATCTTACGGCTCCTCATGTGCACTTCAGTCTTTTGGTTAAATTGAAATCAAAAGGCCAGCCCACAGACAAGACACAGACACATAAACTCCACTTCTCAATGGGAAAACTGTCTGGAATTTGTGTAAATTTTAAACCAGCCACAGTAAATGTGACATTGCACTCAGAGGCAGAACTAGAATTTGAAGACCCATCTCTATTCTGACCTAATTTTTTAAATACTATGTCTACTTCCTTTATGAATATTTAATGTGTATATTGAATTATGCCCTTCCACATTAGAAACTCAAAATTTGAAAGGGTTTAGAGAGTGCCACCTTAATCTCACATTAACATCACTTTCTAATTACTTGATTTTGGTAACACTATGTCTACATGTATTCAAATTAGCGCAATGCAAGATCATTAACAATATTATTCCATGGAAAATGTTGTATAATCTTTACTTTCCTATGCTTTTATCCTTCAGAGATTTTATAAAATCCTCCAGAGATTTTATAAAAACTTTTCTAATCGTCACAAGTAATGAGCTATCTTTGGATTCATGTATTGTCTCTCTCAGTTCTTGTATTGAAAGGAAAGCTTTCATTTGAAAGTTATTTTGCATACTCTTTAAAAGTTATCCTGGTCACCAACAAACGTCTTCTGGTCAGTTTTAGTTAAGGGGACAAGGAAGGACCCAGCCTAACATGAAGACTATAAACATTCTCACATGATAATTAAAAGATGGAATTCAAAGAGCATTGATTTGAATTCCATGTCAATGTTTAAATTAAAGATAAACCTCTGCTTTCCCTTAGAAATACAAATTCTGTTGAGATGTTCTGTCACTACCGACAAAAAAATCTTTGCAAAATACTGTTGTAAAAAGTTGTACAAAATCAAAGGCAAAGTCACTTATGTGTCATTAAGACTAATTATATGGTCTTTGTACAGCAAAGATGAGGATGGACTTGTCATAATTTGCTATAGAAATCCAAGTGATTAAAATATCCATTACCACTCTTAGATTACTACTTTTCCATCCAAAGAACTCAAAACCACTCTTGCCATTATACCCAATGATCTGAAGAATATAAAAAGCTGAATGGGATATTGTGCAACTTACTCTACCATTACTAACCTATTATACAAAAGAATATAGTGTACTTTAGTGGAAGTTTTCTTGGTTTCCTGAGAATTATGAAAAATATGCTTATTGCCTGAGCCTCTAGGCATTCTGGTCGCAGTACACTGAGCCACTAACTTCTCATGCTTTCTGTTCCACAGCTGATACCATTTTAATGTGAATTCACAGCCAATTGAGATTAAGAAGTAAATACAACAACAACAACAAAAACACTGACCAACAGAACATTAGAAGTCGATGTCTAGGCAAAAATTGAACCCAAACAAATATTGGCAGAAGTGAAAGTAGATTAATTGCCTTTTCTAAGAGTAATTACATGGCTTCCCTGGAAGAAGAACTTCAGTTTTCTTTGGACAGAAGGGTGTTAATACATGGATCTTTTCCACCTACAGAAAAAAAAATATCTAGACAGGAGAGAAACATTGGCCAATTTATTAATGTTTCTTTTTATTTATGTCCAGATTTTCTCCATTGCACACTAAATTCTTTTCAAAGTGATTGCCTACATCATCTCACCAAAAAAAGAAAGAAGGAAGGAAGGAAGGTAGGAAGGAAGGAAGGAAGGAAGGAAGGAAAGAAGAAAGGAAGAAGAGAAGGAAGGAATGCTGCAGGAAGTGAAGGTTGGAGGAAGGGAAGGAGAGAGGGAGGGAGAAAGGGAGAGAGAAATCAAATCCTGGCATTATTCTATTTAGAGACATATGTTAGAATATGAATATATAGTTTACAAAATAATGTAGATTGGTGAATACTAGTAATTATTTTTATTGCTTTGGTTTCCTGTTTTTCCATTTGATCATATTTTGTGGGTCTATTTCCTGTGTTGCCCTTCTCTATTTTGTGTTGCATTAGTACTGAATCTGTAATATTAGTAAATCCTTTTCTATAGTGATTCAAATCTTTGAGCAGTGTACCAATGGGAACCTGAGAAAAAGTGTGGAGGAAGGGCACTAAGGGGGTTTTCAGTATCACTTATTTTAACAAGTCCCAAGTCCAACAGTGTCTGCTTTCACATGTAAAGAAGTTTCTGCATAAAGAACTTTTATACCTCAGAATATGGAACAAATCTCCAGTTTATGGAAAATCTAATTAAAATATTATCAAGAGTAAGATTTTCCCCAAATGTCTTCAGTAGAGGACTTACAATAGAAAACTAGTATGTGCTAGCAGACAAGGGAAAAATGATGTCACAACAACTGGATTATTCCAAGGGTTAGGGAAACAAGATAGCCCAGGGCTCAAGTTATTTTTAATCTTCTCTATGCAAATTTTGAAATAGTTTAGGATGCCGTGCTTTTAAGGTGGCTTGGTTCATTGACATATGTGTAGGGTGAACAAATGGTTTTTAAGGAGAAATGTAGAGTTTAAAAATCTTATTCAGTTAAGTAATAACAAACATATTGGTTCTTTGAAATTCCTACCCCATAGAGCTTCCATTCTTTTTTTTTCCCCCTGCAAAATGACATTGTGAGATAAAGCCCTAAGCAATATAGCCATTGTAACTGATTCCTATTTAAGTAAAATAGCATTTGGCTCTCTTTTCTTAAATCTCTGATAATCCCTGATTTATGACACATTAAGTCACCTCCTTTAATTGACATGTTGAATTTTACTCATGCAGTGGGCTTCTGAATTTTAATTCTCTAGGACCTGCTATTCAAATTTTAGCATATTAGAATCACCTGGAGAATTGTCTAGAATACAGTTGGACCCCGTGTGTTTAAGGGTGGCACCGTGCACTTGCATGTCTAACAAGAAATCTTAGATGTCAACTGAGGCCAAAGCTTCATGCCCAGGGACTGCTCTGAATATTAAAGCTCCATATCAGTTAAAGAAAATCTTCAATTTCAGTAAAGACATTGAGTCTTATTATATCCCAGGTAGAACTTAATAATGGTAACAGTTACTATCCATTTCATTGGGAAGAAACACATGCATGCATTTTCATATTTATTACATAAAAAATTAAATAGAAAAAATTAATGAGAACTATTAATCTCTCTTACCTTCTCAAGTACAAATTTGCATAGAAGTCTTCTGAAATACTGGCCTGATTTACATTTTGTATATACATTAATATATAGGTATTCATACATAACCATATCAAATTAACTTTAGCTCTAGGAAAACTGAATAAACTTGCTCTACGAGCAACATAGTGTTAAAATAAATGCAACAATTCTGACATCTACATTGACGTCAACTAATAAAACACAGAAAGCCAGCTGAATTAATAGTTTTACAACTCATGGCTTCAGATATTTGCTCTAGGATTTGCAGTGTCTCACAAACCACATTGTCCTTCTTCATTTTTTAATCCAAAAGTCTTTATGAAGCACTTGCTATGTACTAGATGCTCCTTAGACTTTTTGGAGATTAAAAACTCTGACAGACTCTCAGGGAGATGCCAGCCCATTCAGGACAATATAGCACCTCTATCCATGACTGTATCTCAAGCTGGGAAAAGTGCAGAGAATCTGGCATGGGAATTTAAAGAAGTAATAATATTTCAACCTGGAAAAGTAATTAAAGCACCATGCTGGAGAACTTGGAAAAGAACCTGAGACATAGGAGATGGTCATTAAGCCACCATTGAATGGAAATGCCATAAGGCTTGGGTTTTTAAGAACACATGCAGGATCTGGATACAAAGAGGTGGAGAAGTTAGCTTTCTAAGAGTATGTAACAGAATGATGGAAGAAGACCACTAAAAAGCACAGACTTATCTGGAGGAGTTAGCCTTATGGCAGTATAATGCGCATGAACTAACGATAGAGCTGGAAACTAGTTGATATTAGATTGAGGGGGGATTTCAGTTCTGCTCTAAGGATATTGGTCTTCATTCAGTAGAAAGCTGGAGACTCTTGACCATTACGAATGGGGCGATTTTCATAAAAGTTAGCCTAGCAGCATGCATAAAGTGCTTTAGCAAGGAGAAAGAATAGAATCTGGAGAGGAGTTAAGAGGCTGTGATAATAGTAGACTGCATGATAGGGTAGAGGTGTGGGAAGGGTGGGATGGAATTGACTAGTACTGTATGTGTAGGATCCAGAGTACGCAACGCTGACATTTATGTGTGACTAATGAATGACCTAATGATTACTGCCAAGTTTCAAGCCTCTGTCACCAAGAGTTTTGAGACTGGTGTGATGGTGGTGAATTAACTTGGGGGACATAAATAATATGAAGAATGGCTTAGTGGTCAGATTTATTCTCTGCTTTTCTCATGAATGAAAAGATCTCCTATAATTTTTTTTTCTGTCTCTGCCCAAAATCAGGTTTCAAACATGTTTCTATCACCTGCAACTTTCTTTGACCAAGACAGAATGAAAAGCAATCATATTCATTAATGTTCAAATTTACTGGCTATAAAATTTCTAGAATGAAATTCCTGGCAAGCCAGTGCATTTGCAGAAATAAACAAGCACACTCTACTTCGTACTCATTGCCGACACTGTGGTGAGCTGCAATGGCACAGTAGTCAGATTGCCGCCCTGACAATCTGTTCATTTGGTACTCTCCAGAATCAGTAGAGTGGAATCATTCATATGGTGCTTGTCACTGAACATGAGAATGACAGAAGTCAGCACATTGGCAAAGCCATCATCCATTCATTTTCCTTTTAGAGAAGTACCCTATTTGGCTTCTGTACCTTTTTTCTCTTGATTCATTTTTTTCTACTTTATTATTCAAATCAAGGATATAGTTCAAGTACATCTAAAAGCAAAAGACACATTTACTTGATCAATGTGTAATTTTGATTTCAAGACATTAAGTGATATAGTCCAGGGTTTTTTAAGGATCAATAATTTGGTTGGGATTAAGGTGTGGGATTTGTGTGTTCTGTGGGTCCGACTAATTTAAAAAATTAACTTGTGGACACTCAAAGGTAATTTTTAAGACTTGAATATTTCAATTCTTCAAGTCAGACTATAAAATTGCATTAAAATTTATGTTTTCTTTGCATTGGAGAAAAAACATTTTATATAAGAATTATAAACTTCTTGAAAATTCTAAGCATCTTTAGGGAAGGAGCAATCTTACATCTTCACCTCTAAGATCGTACAGATACCACAGAAAGAAGAGGACAAGATGAGTTTGGAAACACTTTCAATATAAGGAAGCTGTCACTGACTATACCTTTTGTCTATGGATCATAAAGCACTGCACATAACAGTATTCTTTCTCAGTCCTCATGAGGTAGGAATGTATTACCTGTATTTTACAGCTGGATAAACAGGAGTTCAATCAAATTTAAATCACATGGTGGAAGAGCTGGGAAAAGAGCCCAGAAGATCAGATTCCCAGTTAGTGTCCAGAATCATTAGTGTTGCTCTAAATACACTCTTCTCCTTGGCTTGTCAGTGAACTGTGACCCCAGAAAATGGAGAGAGAAGGAGAAAAAGCAAGGGATGAAGAGAGGGGGAAGAAAGGAAGCAGAAATGAAGAATGGTTATGGACCCAGTTTATTTTTGTACAAGTACAAGTACTCAGTGTGGAAAAGATAGGCCTGTGAACCTATCTGGCAATGCCCACAGACAGCATGAACCATTAGAATCACGCATGCATTCATTCATGCATACATATGAACACACACACACAAACACACACATTCTAGTAAAAAATAATAATAATAAATACAGCAAAATAAAGCCATGTCTGCTTACGTTTGTTGTCTTATTCTGATATTTTGTGTGTGATCTTAGACAAATTATTCAAACATTTTGTATCTCAGTTTACTTATCCATAAAACCCAGATGGTTATTCATACATCATATAATTGTGCTAAAAAATGTTGTTCATATGTAAAGAATATGGGTTTTACCACTGTCCAGTTTTATCCAAGTACATATGCCCAGGATTTCCCTCACCCTACCACCATTGCCTTTCTAGATTTCAGACACTCCACCCTCCATTTTAGAACTGTAGCCAAGACTTTAAAAATGGCCACGACCTTGCTTAAAAGTTTGGATGAAAAGTTTGGAAAAGCCCAGGTCACAGCTGGGAATCACATCTGCTGAAGGATCCATAGGAGATATTTAGAAAGCTGCTCATGGGAGATCTTAATGGGATCCTGAGGAAAGCAAATGTGAGGATAGGCAATGGGAAGGGTTCTCCTGAGCCCTCCTGGGACGTTCCAACTGCTGAGATGCAGCAGGGTGGCCCTGCTAGGGGAGGGCTAACGGGGTGTCAATGCTGATCTGAACTTCCCTCTGTGGGTCCCTTCAGATTCTAGCTCATTAACCTCCACCAACATCATGCCCCTTCCAGCTCTCCCCACCATTTCCTGCCCCAGCCCAGTTAATTCCCATTTTGTCTTTCTGACAGTGAGCTAGGCTGGGCCCTCTTATATTCTCTTTCTCATCTACTGTGACATAAACTCACTGCCTTGCTTCCTTTGGGACTGGTACCCCAAAACATTTTTCTTTGCAAAAAAATAATCAATTCATTTCAAATGGGAAACTTTGTTCTTCAGGATGTTCCTCCTATTAAGGCACCTAAGAGCCTGTTTTGGACATTTTAACAATCAAATATAGTTTCTTTCTTCATTTTTCCCTTTGTAATAATTCTAAGTCTCCTCAAGGTAAAATGGATGCCACTGACCCAACTAGGGGAAGAGTCAAGTACCAAGAAATGCTGAAAAGCAAAGTACAAATTATTAATATTTCAGAGCATTATTTTGCCTCACATGTGAAGCACCTAATGCAATGTCAGCCACATATTAAAAATTTAATAAACACTTGGCCCTACTCCTCTAAGGTCTGTTGCAGCCTGATGTGAGTGAGCCTGGTAAAGCTTTTTGCACATCTTTATGGTTCCTTACATCATCTACAAACATTTTACTGTCTACTAAGGATTTCCCTGTCTACCAGCTGTAATGCTTGTTGCTGGGGAGTATTCAGATATATGCTATGGCCCCATCTTTCAAGGAGATCATCATATATTTAGTGGCAGAGGCAGTCGGGGTGACATGACAGGTTGCTTAAGAGAACAGATTAAAGAGGGGTAATAAGAGATTTTAGAGCAGTCCAGGAAAGGAAGTAATGATGAATGATGGAAGATGTCAGATTTGTAAGAAGAGGTGATGTTTGAGCTTGGTTTTGAGAGAGAGAAGGTTTTCCAAATGGGGATGGATGAGAAGGTCACATTTAGGTACGAGGATCAGCATGGGCAAGTGTATGGAGTTTCTAAAGCCATAAAACAACCAAAAAAATTAGTAAGCCCAATTAGGAATATAACAGAAGGAGAGTCAGGAGGTGGTGGGAGCCAAGAATTTGAGAGATTGTGAGAGTCCTGATCTGTCAGAAGGGGCAGTGGATTATTTCATCCCCTGGGCACATGGGTACCAATGCAAATGATGTTTTCACTAACCGACTGATGCATCCCTGCCCGCTGATAAAGATTTCACCCAAAACTGCCAATGTCAAACACTGATCACGAGAGTAATATTAAAAATGATTTTTTGCATTGTTAAAAATTTTTTGCTGATAAAGGTAAATAAATGTATTTTTTAAAGTGTCATGAGAGGATAATTCTGCCAATGTGAACATAGGCATGGTAAATCCACCGTTTTAAACTTCTCAGGTAGAAAAAATGAAAACTGAATGATGGTTTTCTCAGTGGTGAATCGTGGTTACTACAAGTCAGATTTCCTAATTTTCAGGAGTAGGTTTTAAGGGTCTCAGGCGCTTGAGGATTGTGGGTGGCTCTTTCTGTGTCTTCACTTCTTTGTAATGTCTGGCCCAAAGCTGTGTCCCAGATGTCAGCACAATTAGTCCCTGCACCACAACTGATCCATGAGGTTGATTCTGTTGGTTTTATGTTACCTCTGCTTCCAAACAGCTGTCAGAAATGGGATTCTTGGACTCTGAAGACACACAAAAAGGCAGAAAGTAGGAATGCATGAGGGTTGAATGATACCGTCAGTCCTGGACTGATGAGTGAGAATTAGGCACAGACTCTGCTAGTCTGCCATGGCTTTTGTTGAAGAAACCCTTCAAAAAAACATAACTCCTATTCATGTACATGACTATACTAATTCTTGAAAACTGGCAGAACCCCGTTTGGATAATCCTTTTGGAATTATACATGTTTCTTTTCTTACAGTAGGTGTGAAAACGCTGTTAAAAGAATTCTGTATTTGCCATTAGTAGGTACGATGTGATTATGACTTTTTCCTTTTTTCATTGTTGCCTTTGGCCATTTATGAGCACAACTAGATTAACTAGTAAGTAATTGAAAAAATCGATATAATCTTTTAGACTGACAAGCACAATTTTCCTCACTCGATTGCTGAGTATGGTCGCTATAGTGGAGGCTGCCCATGTCCTATGAAACTCCCGTCTACAGGCCTGAAGACTACTTGCTGCAAATGCCCTGGACTCTGCCTGGCAACATATTTTCTTCTGACCAAGGGAATAAAATCACCTAGTACACAGGATAATTTTCTATACAAATTAACATTTGGATTCAGATAAGGATGCAAGATAAAGATACAGACAAATGCATAGACATACATAGATATGGTATAGATGGAATATAACAGATATAAGTTTTGAGATATATGATGATATTAGAGATAAGAAGATATTAGATATAAGATGATATTAAATACAAATATAGGTTTATTATTGCTTTTGTATTTTATCTAAAATGTTTATGGGGTAAAGCAGATACCAGCTGAGTAAGCCAAGTTACGAGAGATACCTGACGGTTTTATACCATCTTTATTTTCCTCTTTTATCCCCACTATAATAAGAGAACTTAATGTTATAATTGTTCATTTTAAAGTTATTGATTCATTCTTTCCAACTAAGCATTATTTTTGTAGAATTTAGTTTTTTACTTGCTATCCAGTCTCAGAATCAAGCTTTCAACTTCTATTCCTTCCTGAGAAAAATTAGAAATATACTTAGTAATTTCTAAAAAGCACGAAATAATATGATGTGATCTATCTCCTCCAGCTGTTGTAAGGAATGAATGGGTTGGCGTATCATATAAAATACTTAGACCATGTTTAGCACATGGGCATGTGTTGTTGATACTGTGGTGGTTGTTACCATTGAAATGGAAAGTGGGGTAGAAGAAAAATTCCTGTAGGTCAAATAACATAGCTAATTACTGTAGTTATTTTTTTTTTAAATTCTTCCTGGAGTACTATATAAAGAAGAATCTTCATATAGGGGCACTAAGCTCAATGAAAAGAGCACCATACTTGGACACCAAAACACACTGGTTAAGAAGACAAAAGAACTTTGCCTTCAGACAATTACCCAGTAGGAACAGGGATTTGAACCCAGCTCTGTCAGACTCTACAGCCCAAGACTTTAATGGCCACATTGTTCCCCTTGCTTACAGAGAAAAATGGGCCCTGGGAGATCAGATTTCACTGTGATCAGCTTCTGCATTTTGTGGATGCTAAGATAGTCTCTTTGGGTAACCAACCACTGTCAAATCAGTACTTCTTGCTGGAAAGAAACTATAGGCAACAGCTGGTTGACTCCTGCATCATTAAGTTCCATTTCTCTGAAATCTCCATCCTTTTATTTTTATTGTGTTGTTTAGAACATTTGAAACATGCTAATTTAGCTTGAGATAAGACAGAGGGGTTATATATTACATAGAATTTAAAGTTGTATTATTTGCTATCTTTCTTGCTGTCTTTTTCTTCCAGTAACAAGAGTAGAAGGAAATCCAGACTATGTATCTCAGGGAATGGTTTTAATTTACCTTACCAAAACATGCTGTGGTACTGACTGTTCCCTAATTGAAAGTAAACCTCACTTTTAAAAATGACCAGAGACTCAATTGACTCTAGAAAAAGATATATGTATACACAATTGAGGATTTCACCAATTCTTATTTATTTTTTTCTTTTCATTCTTATTTCTTTTTATGTTAGATTTATAGTTTGTACCTATGTGACCTTATTAGTAGAAATTCTAGTTCTTTAAAGCTTTAAATAAATATTCTAGCTCCTGATGGTATACATTCAGTCAAATGCAAATATAGTTAGGTGCTGAATAGACAGATTTATGTATAAGAATAAAGATAAAGAACATAATACCTTACAAATAGAAATAGGAGTAGAAGTCATTATCATAAAAAATACATGCAGGCAAAAAAAAAAAAAAAACAGAAAAGATGTGAAATGCTATTAGATAATTCAAAGGTATTCATGAGTCTGGGAATCAACCTTAAAAACACTAGCACATGAAATATTTGAGATAAACCTAAACTGAAGGAGAATTTTCATAAGAATTTGAAGTGCAACAAACTCAATGTCTATTTTATTTGAACTAAAAATTATTCCTCTTAACGGAGATTAAAACCAAAGTTCAACATCAATTTCTTAAAACAGTGTTGAAGTTCCCTTCTGGCTACCCTCAAGTATCAGCCATGACCCAGGTTAAAATTCAAGATGGACTCATCTATCCATCTTATGCTCGCACCTCAAAATCTGGGTGGAAGTTATAAACTTGGTACCATGAAATCAGAAACATACCTCCCCTGGTAGCATAAGTACTCACTTAAAATCTAGAAGCTAGATAGCTCAAATGCAATTTACACTCAGCTCTTTCCCAGCCCTGCTATCCCTGACTATTGGATTGACTCATTTTATCATCTGGGTGCATGTCTGCATATAGGCTTTCTCCACAACATTGTTCTTTGAGAGCAAGGAGAGCATCTTCTTTCATTATTACATCTTGCACAGTTCCTCCCAATGATATGAGCTGTCACTTATAAATACCTCCTATGTGGCATCTAATTTCTTTACATGTGTTATTTCAAGCCCTTGCTTCTATGCAAGTCTTTCATCCCCATGTTTGTCAGTGATATTAAGTAAAACACCCTCATAAAACAAACTTCCATGATGACCTCACCCAATATGAGACATTTTTCTATTTCTCACTTGGATTTCCAAGTGGTCTTTCTTGGAAGGAGGCCATTCTGTCCCCTCCAAGAACTGTTTTGAAATGTATGCAGTTGATTTGCATGATAACTACAGTATGATCTTGGTGTTTAATGGGTCTTTCCATAAAGAATAGTTTTACCCAAGATGCCAACTAGACTGAAGTGGAATAAGAGCAGAAGATCCTTTGTTCATTCCTCTTGAATGACCCTCTCTCTCTTTTTGTAGGGAAATATTTTTAAAGAACTGCATCCAGCTTCATTTAAGCCACACAGGATAGTACCAGCTAACAAAGCAAAACAAAACAAAACAAAAACCCTAGGAGAAACCAAAGAAATGGAGAGAGATTAGTTTCATCTGGATTTTTGCTTCCTGTCTTCAAGATCATATCTTCCCAAAGAAATTATTTTCAATCACTTAATTTAAGTGGCTTTTCCCTCCATTGACCCTATTAGTTAACTGATAATGCAAAAGATGTTAAATGTAATATGACTTCTCCTTGACACGTCCCACGCTGTGAATAAATTAAGAGAGTTCTCTTTACACCATTGTTTACTATGGGAGTAATAAGCTTAGGAGCTCAAAATGTATTTTTATGTACTTTATGGAATAAATCATTCACAAGTGATATTATGCCCAGATCTGTCTCCTCTGACAACTGAGTTGTTTGCAGAGCTGCAGACTGGAAATGACACTGAAAGCATGCAGTGATTTAAGAGGCTGGCTGACTCATGCACTAGCAAAGGCAGAACTGATGGGGGGCGGGGGGCGGGGGAACACAAGAGATGAAAGAGAGCTTGGAATATCTGCATATTCCCATTGCCCTGTAAAGATTAGAGAAAGGGTTTAAAAGAAACTTTTGTGCATCCACTCATCCTTGACTTTATAATAAGCTTAATACACAGTTAACCCATGGGTCTTTAGTCTTATCATTGAAAACCCATCGTTTTTTGTTTTGTTTTGTTTTGATTTTCCTGTTTTGACAGCAGCAAACTTGCCATGGGCTGCATGGATATTTGGTGGTAAGAGAGTAAACAGTGCAACTGATAACAGAAATCCCCCCAGAGACAGCAAAGCTTGGAGAGACAGAAGGTGATTGGGAAAGGAAGCTGTTTCCTAAATGCCTGAAACTTGCCAACCAACTCCTATGCTCTATCGCACCCTCTGCTGGCTGATGGGAGAAACAGCATCAGATCTTGGTCCAGGACTCAACTTCCATCAGTAGCAGCAAGTCACTGCTTAGAAAATTTGGTACCCATGGAGACAGGTCTGAGACCAGCCGTGGCATAATGGTGTTAGCATGAGCTCTAGCTGTTCTTCTCTCATCTTCTCTGTCACGTTCGCCTTGTTCTTGATCCTTTCTCCACTAGAATTTCTAGTTTAAGGAGAAAATCAATTAGAAAGCTCATTGCTGCTCTTTGCCGCCTTCCTCCCAACCTTCCTTCGTTTATTTCTTTTTGATGTATTAGAAGTCACAGAAATAATGATTTTACTCATCATATTTATAAACTGCAACATTCATCAAGCATTCTGTGCTGGTGCTGGAGAGAGAATTTAGTGAAGTTTATCATATTTCAATGGTCTGATGTCAAGTATAACCAACATTTACTGAGAGCAAACGTGTGCCAAGTTCTGTGTTAGACACGCTTCGTCATTAATATGACCTCCTCTTGCTATGGAAGAGTTTAATTCTATAAGGCAGATAGATAAGTAAAGAATTTTGAAATACTGGAATGAGTGGCATAATATGAATATGCTCACTATATAGAGGAAGCCCAATGAACCCATGAGGAATAGGGTGTCCAGCCAGGCTTTCTGGAGAAGTTTTCTGTTTGAATGGTGGTGTAAAGTAGTTAACCAGATATTTTTAAAGGGTAAGGGACTCCAGGTAGAAGGGATAGTTTGCATACATGCAGAGGTAAAATAAGTAGGGTGTAGGTGGGGTTTATGTGAAGTTCAGGGTTGCTAGCACACTGTTTTTTTTTTGTTTTTTTGTTTTTTGGGTTTTTTTGAGATAAGGTATAGTGGGGGGAAATAAAACAGAGACATCAGAAATGAGTCTGTTGATCTGATCAAAGCTCGTACTTCACCATGCAAGCCCTGCAGAGTCACTAAGAATTTTTAACATGGATGTGACATCGCAAGATTTATACTTAAGCCAAAACACCTTAGGAGCAGTGTGGGGGCAGAATCTGGAGAGAAACAGAGAGGCTAATGGTTAATGAGGAAGTTCGGCAGTAATTCTCGTGAAAATGATTAATGTCTGGATAAGGGGGGAAATGCATAGATTCTGGAACCATTTAGGGTTTCATGATTGATTGGCATAGAGAAAGAAATGACTCAAGGGCAACTTCCAAGCTTCTTACCTGGACAGATACTGGTTCCATCAAATGCGACAGGTAATACAGGAAGGCAGAGAAGTTTAGGGAGAAAGACGATGAATTCAGCTTTGATCCTTTAGAGTGGGGAGTCTCACATAATATTCATGTAAAAAGTGAAAAAGATGGAGGTGGAGATATATATTTGGGTATCATTCTCATTAAAAAACAGGTAATTAGGGTGCCTGGATGGCTCAGTCGTTAAGCGTCTGCCTTCGGCTCAGGTCATGATCCCAGGGTCCTGGGATCAAGCCCCGCATCGGGCTCCCTGCTCTGTGGGAAGCCTGCTTCTCCCTCTCCCTCTCCCCCTGCTTGTGTTCCTTCTCTCGCTGTGTCTTTCTCTGTCAAATAAACAAATAAAATCTTTAAAAAAAATAGATAATTAAAACCGTGTAAGTGGACAGTATTGCCCAGAAGAATGTTATAATGAAGAGAGAGGTATTTGCTAATATGACCACATTTGAAGAATGGATAAATGGGTAGAGGAAAAGAACCACAGAAGAAAGAAAAAAGGTAAATAACACTTCACAGAAATCACAGAAGCTGAACATTTTGGGGAGGAAATGAATGATTCTATTCTATATATCTATAGATACAGAGACAAGTATTATAAATGTTGAATTTCAGACACCACTGGTGCTTTGAGTGAGAACAATCAATGTGGGTGAGTGTGGGGGAAGGAGGAGTAAAACAACCTAAGAAATGAATGGAAAATGAAGAAAAAGAATAAGCCAAATGAACTAGAAGAGAAAAGATTCTGCCATGTGTAGATGACTCTCTAGAATCCTGCAGGAGAGAAAGATACAGCAACAGCAAAAAAGATGTCATCTTGCAAGATATTTTGGTTTTTGTTTTCTGTTTGTTTGTTTTTTAGAAATGGAAGTGACCAGAAAATGTTTAGCACTGAAAAGAAATTCAATCTGAAGGAACAGCTATGGTCACAGACAGAGTTCCACTGATGAAGGAAATTCTCAGAGAGATAAGAGTGAAGGGTACATGAGTAAAAATAAAGGAGTTGGCTTCAAACAGGGTGAAAAATATCTCAGGCAATTGGAGATTAAGAATTAAAATGGAGGTGAGTGAAGAAGAAATTTTGGGAAAGTCAGAACATAAGATTGATTAATTTCCCCAAAGGCCTCCATTTTCTTGCCGATACCAATGCCAAAGTTTTCAATGCTTGTGGTGGTGATGAAATAGGAGAGTGGGCTTAAGGAGATCAACTGAGGTTTTTAAAGGCCATTAAATGGAGTCAACAGAGCTGAAGCCAGACTGTTCATCAGTAGCATTGAGGACCCGACAGCAAAGAGAATCTATCCATTTCTAGAGACATCCATTTAACCAGTTGAATCTTTGTTCACAGAGCACTCAGAAATTCAGATTTAAGTCAAAGAGTAGGTGGCTGCATTGATTCCAGACTTGAAATATTGTTGGCTAGAAATAAGTATAATGTTGCTGATAGAGCTTCTAAGAGAGTAAATTTTATGCCATCACACAGGAAGTACAAACAGAAGAGAGAAGAGAAGGAAGGGAAAAATAAAGGGGGGGAAATTGGAGGGGGAGACGAACCATGAGAGACTATGGACGCTGAGAAACAAACTGAGGGTTTTAGAGGGGAGGGTGGGGGGGGGATGGGTTAGCCTGGTGATGGGTATTAAAGAGGGCACGTTCTGCATGGAACACTGGGTGTTATATGCAAACAATGAATCATGGAACACTACATCAAAAACTAATGATGTACTGTATGGTGACTAACATAACATAATAAAATTAAATTTAAAAAAAAAGAAAGGCAGCAGATAGGCTTTTTCAGGAAGAGAAAATGGAGGGATTAGCATAGTGGCAGACTAGAACCCAGGAGCTAGCAAGAATTGATTGTGCACCTCTCCTTTCTACTCTGTTTCAATGACCTTATGTTGGTAGTTCAAAACAATCTTCACATGGGAGCATTTATGCCACAGAAACTGGCAAACACTGCAATTGGGTGCCAGTTTATCAGCATGTCCCTGGATTAAAGGAAGGGAAAGTGAGCATTAGCAATTTAGAAGGAGAGGAGGCCACCGCCAGAGTGTAAAATATTGACAATATCTGTGAGTGACAAAGGAGGTAATGAAAAGCCAGGTTGTTCTTTTGTTAATTTCATTTGTTTATTTTTTTAATAGCTATAAGCAGAGGTGGAAAAAAAAATCACATAAGTAGAGTTCAAGGCTAGTGTAGTAGATGGTTCATAAACATGATTGTTAAAATTTCCCAGGCAGAGGGCAAAAGTTTATTCAGGCTTCCATGTCTTCCATTAATTAGATGGGACAACCAGGGATTATGTAAATACAATCTACAAGGAAAAGGATGGAAAATGCCAGTATGAACCATGGGCATTATTTTTATGCAAGGTGTTTCCTCTTGCTGTTGTAACAAACTGCCACAAACCTTCTGGCTTAAAACAGCACAACTTTATTATCTTACAGTTCTGGAGGTCAGAAATCCAAAACAGATCTCAGTGGGCTAAAACCAAGGTGTCAGTAGGGCTCTGTTCCCTTCTAGAGGTTTTAGGGAAAAAACTGTTCTCTTGCCTTTCCACTTTCTAGAGGCTGCTTTCATTCCTTGGCTCATGTTGAAAGCCAGCAATGTCCTGTTGAGTCTTTCTCATGGTGCCAGCTCTCTGGTTCTGACTCTTCTGCCTCCCTATAACCCGTTTAAGGGCTTTTGTGATTACATTGGGCTCACCTGAATAACCCAGGATACTCTCTCCATGTCAAGCTCAGCTGACTAGCAATCTTAATCCTTTCTGCAATCATAATCACACCTTGCTTTGTAAGATAACACACTCACACTTTCCAGGGATTATGACATGGACACCTTTGGGGGAGGGAAGCATTATTCTGTCTACCACACAAGAGAAGAAGAGTACTGTTTCTGCTAGATTTCCCTAGATTTGATATATTTAATAAGATTCAGTTTAGCAGGCATTATGTATTCACAGTATTCACAGTATTATGTTACATATTAGGTTGAGAAGGAGCACTTGATAATGAATAATTTAAAACTTTATCGGGGATGTTTCTTTATTTCACTTATAAAACATTTAAAATGAAAGGTTTAGTGGCAAAGGAAGATGCTTTTTCTTTTTTTTTTCTTTTTTTCTTTTTTTTTTTATTCTTATGTTAATCCCCATACGTTACACCATTAGTTTTAGATGTAGTGTTCCATGATTCATTGTTTGTGCATAACACCCAGTGCTCCATGCAGAATGTGCCCTCCTCAATACCCATCACCAGGCTAACCCAGCCCCCCACCCCCTCCCCTCTAGAACCCTCAGTTTGTTTTTCAGAGTCCATCGTCTCTCATGGTTCGTCTACCCCTCCGATTTCCCCCCCTTCATTCTTCCCCTCCTGCTACCTTCTTCTTCTTCTTCTTTTTTTTTTTTTCTTAACATATATTGCATTATTTGTTTCAGAGGTACAGATCTGAGATTCAACAGTCTTGCACAATTCACAGCGCTTACCAGAGCACATACCCACCCCAGTGTCTATCGCCCAGTCAGCCCATCCCTCCCACCCCACCCCCCACTCCAGCAACCCTCAGTTTGTTTCCTGCGATTAAGAATTCCTCATATCAGTGAGGTCATATGATACGTGTCTTTCTCTGTTTGACTTATTTCGCTCAACATAATACCCTCCAGTTCCATCCACGTCGTTGCAAATGGCAAGATCTCATTCCTTTTGATGGCTGCATAATATTCCATTGTATATATATACCACATCTTCTTTATCCATTCATCTGTCGATGGACATCTTGGCTCTTTCCACAGTTTGGCTATTGTGGACATTGCTGCTATAAACATCGGGGTGCACGTACCCTTTCGGATCCCTACTTTTGTGGAAGATGCTTTTTCTTAAAATTTGGTTCTCTGGACCCCACTGGTGAAAACTTGCTTTGAAGGTTGCTAAGGAGTTGCTAAGGGATATCGTATGTAGAAATCTAAGTTTTGTGTTATCTGTGATGATCAATGATGAAAGGAAAAAAGACATTTCTTTTTTCAAAGAGAGTTAAAAACTCACAGACCATTCCCAGCTGAGTGCTTGGTACCTACGAGGTGCCCAATAAACGTTTATTGAATCAAATTGAATGTCATTGAATGTCCTTCTCATTGAAAGATTTATTTTAACCAGTTTTTATTAATTATTATTAATTAGATTTACTTCTTACTTTATTGTGATGTTGTTACCTTGCCTGTGACCATTCTCTCTTTCCTTTTCTGTGGATAGAAGTGCTGGACAACTGAGCAGAGAAGAGAAAGGGAGATAGCTTCTCTTGGCTCAGGAAGAAAACTACAAATGCCTCCTCCAATGACAACACACAGACCATTATTTTATTATATCTAGTTAAAGAGCTGCCCTCAGACCAGAGGTTCTTAATCTGTTTTGGAATGTGCTTTAATTTAATGACACAATGACTATGGTTTATCCAACTCCCAGTAAAAAATGATTACACATGTGCGAGTGCAGAAAAAAAACTCCTCCCCATTTATTAATTACCCTTAATTTCACCCATTTTGCCCTTGCTACCTCAGGGCTTCTCTTAACCCCTGCACCCAAGTCCATTCCCCTCCTCTGGAAGCCACTTGAAGGCACTGTTTCACATCGCCTTTGGTGTCTTTGTATTAGCACAGTGGATTCCACATGACAAATTCTGTCCCTGAAAGCGGCAGCCCTTCTAGGAGCTAACTCACAGGAGTTCCCACTGCCAAGTGCCAGCCAGACGTAGGATATCACAGACCCTCCCTCCCTGCCACTCTCTCTCATTAACATGCTGTCACTAACAGCCAAAATGTATCTGGCTGTGGGCCTTTGCCTCACAGTTAGCCAGTGAAACAGTTCCTTCGATATCTGTCTTCACTTCTTTTCAGAGCACCAAGGACCGACCAATACTGAAGACAAACATCATTCTACCTTCCACCCCGTCTTTTCCCAAAGCACCTCCAAAGACATTAATATCTCTTAAAGACCCCAAAGATTCCATTCATTATGAAATTGAATATGGATATGAAATTTTCATATGGAGAGTATGAGAATGTGACATGGAAATGTCCAAGGGGAAAGTTTTACTGATATCTTAAAAAAAGATATGCTTCTATGGAGATGAAAAGCATAAACTAAAAAGCTTGGAGTGTCTCCTAAATTAGTGTGCAAGACTAATACTGGAGTGAGCAATGTCAAGCAAAATCTCAACGATGCTTAACAAAATCATTCTGAATTTTACCTAGAACTTTAGGCACTAATAGAAGTTAACAACTGGGGAAAAGGTTATGATGAGATAGGACTTATTCTACCATAGACATAAACATTTTAAAATACAAAAGCTAAAACCTATCTCAAAACAATGTGAAATTAATATATTATTAT
Organism: Neomonachus schauinslandi; assembly: GCF_002201575.2. Taxonomy (NCBI): domain Eukaryota; kingdom Metazoa; phylum Chordata; class Mammalia; order Carnivora; family Phocidae; genus Neomonachus; species Neomonachus schauinslandi. The sequence goes on along the minus strand of NC_058405.1, from coordinate 179,926,011 downwards.
AAAATGGTTTGGCTTAGTTGTCTGAGTCTTTTGAAAATAAGCAAGAGATAACCTTACCTCCACCATATGAATCACAGATGAGTCATTGAAGAGGAAAATGATAAATTATCTTGTAATAGATACTGCTGGTGCCTTATCCTATCCTCTCAACCAACACGATTTGAATGCAATCTGAACATTTTCCAAAGGTCAGCACCTGCATCAAGGACTTCCACTCTTCCAAATTGTGATGGATGAAATTCCAGGGAATAAAATTGAGTTCCCCCAGTTGCCATTAGCTAGGATGTAATAGGACTGTGTAATTATTCCAGCTCTCAAGTCTTGTGGATGGGCTAAGTCTGAATGTCTTAGTTCCATAATGAGATTAAGTTCCATGTACCTATCCTAGTAACCTGCCCCAAAATGCACACATTAGAGGCTTTCTTCTCTCCCCATCTCACTTCTTCACTCTCCTACCAGGGTTTTCCAAGAACACCAACCAAATCAATGACTCATTCTCATATTCTATCTCATGGCAGCTCCCGGGAAGCCCAAGTTAAGACACACATCCCCTCCCCACAAAAAGAGTATGAAAATGTACATCATAAAAAAAGAAAAGCTATCAACATGAAAATTTTTGCCTCGCAGTTATCAAAGAAATGATCATTATAGGAAGAACTAATTTTTTCTGGTTAATCAGATTGTCCATGATTAAGAAATAATCTTCAGCATTATAAAAGCTATATTTAGGGACTCTTCCCATATATGCTGATGAGAACACAAATTGATAAAACCAGGGAAGATTTGGCAAAATGTATAGTTTTAAAATCTTTATGTCCTTTTGTTCATTTGGTCCATTATGATCACTTATTTATTAATTTATTCACTGAATTAAATTAAATTAATTAAAGTGTAACTTGAAGGGTGCCTGGGTGGCTCAATTGGTTAAGCGTCTGCCTTTTGCTCAGGTCATGGTCCCAGGGTCCTGGGATTGATCCCAGCGTCTGGCTCCCTGCTCAACTGGGAGTCTGCTTGTCCCTCTCCTTCTGCCCTGCAGATGCTCTCTCACTCTCTCAAATAAATAAATAAAATCTTAAAAAAATAAAGTGTAACTTGTTTGATAGCATAATTTATGCTACGTTAAAATAAAATAGGAGGGGCATCCAATGACAGGCTCTCAGAATGCTCATTTTGTTACAGGAAACTGCAAAACTAGAGGAGGTGGGGTGAAGGAAAGAATAGACAGAGGCTCCTTGCATCTCTTACCTTCTCTTTCAGCCAGTCCTCTTGGCTCTGATGCTTCACTGGCCTCCAGGCCCTGGCTCCAATGCTCACCATTGCTTAAGTCTTGGCACCTCCTTCTCTTGGCCTGCTTTGTATCTTGACTCTTGACCTGTTTCTGTATCTTGACTCTTCCTGAGCTATGATATTGAATTTCTGGCATTAGCTTCCTTATTCTTTCCTTAACATTTGACTTGGGCCTCATCCGGTTCTCAGTATCACTCCTTTCATGCTTCAATGGTCACCCATTCAATTTTGTGACTCATTATCACCCAGACTATTGCTCCATTTTTAAGAAGGCACGACCATGTTCCATGTCTAAATATCATGTGCCAGGTGCACTATTTTGTAATCCCTGTCCTCAATGGTAGTTAAAAAAAGATAAAACTTTATAAAGGACTTGACACACATATATTCCAGAGTCTAAGAATTAGCTTTTCTTAAACACTAGGTGTCAGTTTCACTTTTCTGCAAAAATTGATTCTAAACCATGAAAATCACCAACACATGATAGGAGCCCATGATTCATTTATTTGTCTTTTACTCGGAAACTTTTTGTTTCTCATAAATGCACCTTTCTGTTTGAGTTTTTTACATACAACACATGATATCAACAATAAAAATATAATGCTTCCTGTCATTCTCAGAACACTAATTATGAGAACTCTTAAAGATACTTCAAAACCTTTCTAGTTTTCTTATGTAGGAAAATGAAATTTTGCTGAGTCCTAAATTTTGAAATGATGGACTTGTAGCAGCCACATACCCCAGGGATTCACTAGTGCTTGATCAAATGGTCACCTGCCAAGATGTTCTAGAATCTACAGAGAGGTTCAGAAATGTCACCAAACCAGATCTATAAATATAATCTCAGCTGATAATCCAGAGCTGCTGCTGAAGTTCCGGTCAAAGAAATGCCAGGCAGTTGGGCTCCAAGCTTGGACTCACATCTTGGTGAACAGAAATTTCTGTATCAGTCTCAAAGTGTATTAATTCCATGAAGGTAAAAGAGGAAATATGTCCTTTGTGAAAATAAAGGGTATTTTTTTAATTTATTGCTAGCTATTAACAATGAAATTTACTTTTCATTACATGTAAAAAAACTGTGTTGCATTTAACTTTACATAAACTGTACAGTAAAGTATATGATATTCCTGGTACAAATATATTTAAATGATCTCTTTGAATTAGTGATGTATTTTGTGGGACCAAATTTCCATTCCAAAAGTGTGTCATTCTGACTTAAATCAACATGATCAAAAACGTCAATGTGTCTAACATCTGCATTTGACTTCATGTTTCAGTATATAATGCTCAATGTATGTGCATTTAGATCTGTTCCATTATACCTATGATAAGACTGTATAGTTTAAGTGGCTTTCATAGATTGGAAATGCTTTGAGAGATATTTAATGTTATTTGTCAAAGGAAGCAATTTTTTAAACTACTAGAAATAAAAAGGTATGAGTGTCTTATGTTTACATAGATTTCATGCTTTCTAGGTTATTTTCATCGAGCTATTTGCACTTTATGCTTTACAATGTATAAAGCAAAAGGAGTCAGCAAATCCAAAATTCCACTTTCCAAATAGAACAGAGCAGAGGCAGGAATTTGTTAGAGGTAAAAAAACAAAACAAAAAACAAAAAACAAAAAACTTTACGGCTCAATAGGGATTTGAATAAGTGTATCTTGGCTGCCTCTTCTTTGTGGTTTTCAATGCAGGTGACCTTGAAAGAGGTAATCTCCTACTGACAAAATTTTGTGTTTAATATGAATAATGAATATTTATTGGTTTTCCAGATAGTATTTTAGCAAATCAGCTCTGAGTGAGACAGTTATTTACTTTACAGTGGAGATAACCTCTGCATGTGATTTATCATGCTTTATAATTATAGTCTGCATGTAATGAGTTCATTTTCACCATGTACCATTGAGCTGTTTATTCATAATACTGTTTTAGCACAGCAATTCAATTAACTATACATATCACTGGTGATTTTTAATGATTCTCCATTTTAAAAAATGAAAAACAGTGGTTCTTTGTATATTTTAATATATCAGCGGATAAAAAAAAGTTTTACTAAATGACATTAGCCTATTTCATGCAAGACAGCAAGAAGGGAACCAAATGCATTTATGATTACTTGAATCATATGGCCAGCATTATGAAAAGTTGTTCAGCCTCTCTCTAGAAATTAGAATCAGCACACTGAACTCTATGCTATATAAAATATGACAATACATCTACTGATATACTGATCCAAAATTTGCAGAACACTTTTGCATGCTTAAGTTCACTGAATCTTCACAAGAGTGGAACAGTAGTCACGGGAGGATGAGGGCATTCTGTCCCGGTATAATCAATAAGAGCCCCTACCATTTATTGGTGAATTTCTTGGTTTAAAATGAATTTCTGCAGAAATATAAAGCCAATATCCAGTGCTTTAAAAAATATTTGCCTCTTACCTTCTGGAAATGCAAGCATAAAGTCCTCACAATCTATAGTCATAAATCCTTAACCCACTCCAGTATCGTTTATAGCACTGATTGTAAAATATTGGAATGATACATGATATTTAGACATGGAGGATGGTAGTGCCTTCTTAAAAATGGAGCAATAGTCTGGGTGATAATGAGTCACAAAATTGAATGGGTGACCACTGAAGTGTGAAAGGAATGACATTGAAAACTGGATGAGGTCCAAGTGAGACATTTGGGAAAGAAGAGGTAGGTCAGTGCCAGAAATTCAGTATCATAGCTCAGGAAGAGTCAAGATACAGAAACAGGCCAAGAGAAGGAGGTGCCAAGACTTAAGCAATGGTGAGCATTGGAGCCAGGGCCTGGAGGCCAGTGAAGCATCAGAGCCAAGAGGACTGGCTGAAAGAGAAGGTAAGAGATGCAAGGAGCCTCTGTCTATTCTTTCCTTCACCCCACCTCCTCTAGTTTTGCAGTTTCCTGTAACAAAATGAGCACTCTGAGAGCCTGTTATTGGATGCCCCTCCCTTCTCAATTCATATTTAGAACAAAGGATGTAATTAATCAACGTATTTTCTAATTTACTAGATGCTATTTTTAATAGATGATAAAGAATGAATAGAAGTAGTTATACTGCATTGAATGGCAGAAATGTTTTTGAAAGTATATGTATACATATATTTTTTTTTTTCCAAATCTCCTTAGCTAGAGGGGTATTCAAATTAATGTTATAAGCATGGTAGATCCAAACCAAGCTTTGGATCACAGGGAGGGGTGGGTTGGGTTTTGTGATTTGTTTATTCACTTTTTAAAATTATTATGGAAGTATGTCTTCTCTTTGGTTCTCATCAGAGCTCTTCCTGAAAGTGGTATTTGAGTGGAAACAGTGGATTTTGTTGGTAATCGTGGGAAACCCTGGTCTCAGGGAAGGAAAGTGAGAAGAGAAGTGAAGGGAGCCGATAAAGGGTAGGTTGCCACTTCAAATTATCTCTCCTGTGGACTAGGGAGCTGGGATATTTGCACAACTCCTACCAGTCTGTGGTTAGGGGCTGTCGGGGACTGGGGATTTAACTCTCTGGCACTTCCAGCCTGCCCTGGGTGCAACGCCTAGATGAGGAGAAACAGGTGCTGGCTTCACTCCAACAGCATTAGCCAAGCAGAGTGGGGTAAAGCCTCAGCAGTGTCTGCTACCAGGTGGCTCATTGTTTTTGAGATTGTATAAAAACCTTTTCATTTTTGAAGAATATTAATTCTTCATCATTTTCATGGCACTAATTTTCTTAATTTCTATTTCTTTTTTACTTTTATGGAACTTTTCATTGTACAATTTTAAAATAATGTGATCCTTTTTCATTTTCTCATTGCTTTCATACTTAAATGTCTTTTCCTGTTAAAGGATCAGCAAATATTCACCAATATTTAAAATTTCTTTTTTCTTTTTTTTCTTTTTTTTTTTTATTATGTTATGTTAGCCACCATACAATACATCACTAGTTTTTGATGTGGTGATCCACAGTCCATTGTTTTCATATAACACCCAGTGCTCCATGCAGTACGTACCCTCCTTAATACCTATCACCGGGCTAACCCATCCTCCCACTCCCCTCCCCTCTAAAACCTTGTTTGTTTCTCAGAGTCCATAGTCTCTCATGGTTCATCTCTCCCTCTGATTTCCCCCCCTTCATTTTTCCCTTCCTTCTCCTAATGTCCTCCATGCTATTCCTTATGTTCCACAAATAAGTGAAACCATATGATAATTGACTTTCTCTGCTTGACATATTTCACTTAGCATAATCTCCTCCAACTTTTGATACAAAAGTTGGGTATTCATCCTTTCTGATGGCTGAGTAATATTCCATTGTATATATGGACCACATCTTCTTTATCCATTCATCTGTCGAAAGGCATCTTGGCTCTTTCCACAGTTGGCTATTGTGGACGTTGCTGCTATGAACATTGGGGTGCATATGGCCCTTCTTTTCACTACATCTGTGTCTTTGGGGTAAATACCCAGGAGTGCAATTGCTGGGTCATAGGGTAGCTCTATTAATTTTTTGAGGCACCTCCACACTGTTTTCCAAAGTGGTTGCACTAACTTGCATTCCCACCAACAGTGTAAGAGGGTTCCCCTTTCTCCACAACCTCTCCAACATTTGTTGTTTCTTTCCCTGTCCATTTTTGCCATTCTAACTGGTGTAAGGTGGTATCTCAATGTGGTTTTGATTTGAATTTCCCTGATGGCTAACGATGATGAACATTTTTTCATGTGTCTGTTAGCCATGTGTATGTCTTCTTTGGAGAAGTGTCTGTTCATGTCTTCTGCTCATTTTTTGACTTGATTATTTGCTTTTTGGGTGTTGAGTTTGAGAAGTTCTTTATAGATCTTGGATACCAGCCCTTTGTCTGTATAATTTCTATTTCTTTTTTATTTTTATGGAACTTTTCATTGTACAATTTTAAAGTTATGTGATGCTTTTTCATTTTCTCTATTACTTTCATACTCAAATATCTTTTCCTATTAAAGTATCCAACAAATATTCACCAATATTTAAAGTTTATTTTTTTAATTTAGTGTTCAAAATACCTGAAGAAAATACAACATAACTGGAGTGTACAATATTCTGTCTGTAAACATTGAGTATATACTAATATGTTAGGCATTTTTGGTTGCATAATCTATAAATGCTTTCCCTCTTTTCCTTTTCTAACAGAATTTGCCTTGTTAGCTATTTTGGTAAAGCAATGCTCTCTCCACAGGGATGGGAATGAGGAAGCCATTAACTATTTCTGTTCCTTGTACCCATCTTGCAGTTATGGTAAAGCACACAACACAAAAAAAGAGAACCAAACCAAAAGAATTGCAGATGAATGAACGCAGAGTCTTTTTTTTTTAAAGATTTTATTTATTTATTTGACAGAGACAGAGACAGCGAGAGCAGGAACACAAGCAGGGGGAGTGGGAGAGGGAGAAGCAGGCTTCCTGCTGAGCCGGGAGCCCGATGTGGGACTCGATCCCAGGACCCTGGGATCATGACCTGAGCCAAAGGCAGTCGCTTAACCAACTGAGCCACCCAGGCGCCCCAATGAACGCAGAGTCTTCACCATCCAAATTTCCATGGGTATGTCAGAATTTACTGAAGGAAGATTTCACTTAAGGATGAGGACCACTAAGAAGGGACTGCCTCGCAGCATAGGATTTTCAAATACAGGTCTGGACTAGGGTGAGACAAAGGAGGTGCTGAGGTTGCAGAATTGAAGACCTGCACTCTCAGATCGGCATGCCAATTCTGCACTTGCACAGACCTGAGTGCCTTTTGAAACCTTACACCCTTGGCATGTCACCCTCAAGGACACAGTCACTCTAGCTTATCCAACGCAGGACCTTAGTCCCAGCCCCGTTCAAATCCATAGTGCAAGATACATGGCATTACCAAGGAAACTGAATACGTTAAAATATTATTACAGTAACAAAAGGAATACAAAATATGTGTTATTGTAATAGATGTGCTTTATTATGAAATAAAAATATCAATAAAATATCTTCTAGTGAACCCAGTAATTTTCAAATAGTAATGAACCTGAATGACATTTCAAAAGATCCATAGAAATTTTATATAATTTGAAAATATGTGTGATTTCTATTAGTGGCAAATGTTCAGAAACACTGCTCATTTTACTGTATGTGGGGAGGGGCTTGTCTTTACAATAGAAGGAAATGCTAACTTCTAATTAAAGATTAGTCATGAGAAAGGGATGATATTTTTCACCCGAGTTCACAGATCCCTTAAATTCTATCTAGTGATGTCAGTTCAGAACTTCTATCCCAAACTCAAACCCAACATTCTGAATTTTAGAGTGGTTGAGCAGGGGGAGAAAAGGAGGAAAAAGAAATCATGCGTTCCCACGAAAGAATAGATTTCAATTCAATTTGTAGCGGTTTCCTGAATACCTACTATGTGCAGGACATCTGTCAAGAAACATGGTCAAGGAAAACACTTAAAAAAAATTAAACTCCAAACAATTTTCTACCCATTCATATTGTGGGCTTCGCAACAGGATTTCAACTGCTCCCAGAAGGAGCCCAGTTTCAATTATTTAGACTTATGTTTGATCTAGTTTCCCTAACCTACTTTCAGTGGGCCTGGGGTTGTAAGGAAGGGAGAGATGTAAAAGATAAAATCTATCTATAGGGCACTTTTCCAATAATTCAAAACACATAACCAATTCATCAAAGATTACCAAAATGCAAGATTCCTAAGCAGTAGTAAATATTTAAAGCCCTGATGGAAATGGAATTAGAAGCAGGAATTAAGTCATCTAATCCTTTCACCTGCTCTGATGCGATGGGAAGGCTTAATAAGAGAAACCCTTGGATATTTGCTGATGGTGCACTTGTGCATTTCCCTTCCATTACTGAACACACGGAGAGAGTAATTTTTCAAATTGACATTCACTTTTGAAAATGCTTTAATGTGTTAAAATAAATCCAATAAATGCAAAGAACCCATTATTTTAAGGGAGATGAACAGCAATAAGCTGATTCATGCCATGAGAATAATTTTATCTTAACAAATGTTCTCTGCATATTATCTGCAAAGCTTTTGCTAAAAATAACTTTCAAGGAACTAACCCAAACTGCTTTTTTTTTCAACATGTAGAACTCTTCAAAATACTAGAACTAAAAAGGGAACTTGACCAGAGTACTGGTCACTATGTTCTTTTGCAAGTTGAGTTGCCATTAATTTGACAAATTGTTTCACAATTCATAGAAATAAGGCACAGGTTGGATGCATTCAGCAGAACATGGCAATTCAGGATTAATAACTCACTAATGGGCTCATCTTTTGTGTCTGCATTATCAGGAAGACGGTAAGATGCTGACCCTCCAGCCCTAATTCCAACACTGACCACCAGGATGCGTCTCAACCATGGTGCCAGGCAGTGGTGTTGGCAGGGTCAGAAGAATTAATCCAACTCTTCCTTTTAGCAGCTGAATGGTCTTGAGTGAGGGCCTTATCCTCACTAAAGTCTCTATGCATCTGCAAAGTGGAGCTAATAGCCTCTCTTCAAGGGCTATCCAATGAGTATCAAATGAAATAACCTATTCAAAAGGACTAATAAACTTTACATTGTAAATTTTTTAAGATTTTGATTATTTATTTGACAGAGAGAGAGAGACAGAGAGTGCTCAACCTGGGGGAGCAGCAGGCAGAGGGAGAGGGAGAAGCAGGCTCCCCGCCAAGCAAGGAGCCAGATGCTGGGCTCGATCCCAGGACCCTGGCATCATGACCTGAGCTGAAGGCAGACGCTTAGCTGACTGAGCCACCCAGGCACCCCTTTACATTTTAAAATTAAGAGGTTGATTGGTATTTACCAAGTTATTTCACCACTGGTTTCATTTTTTTCTCCCCAACTTTTCAAATAAGTGGTTCAGGGAAAACAAAATCTAAAAGCTTAGAAATGACTGACATTTCTCAAGTATTGTATATTATACCTAAAGACATCTTTCAAGTAAGGTATATTATACATCTATAGAGCTCTGTATACATACTTCCAAAGACAAAGAAACTCATTTCAAAAGAAGTGAGACAGTAGGCTAATGACAAAGGGTTTGCTCATCCAAGTAAGAGTCCTAAAGCTCAAGAGTGGTTGTACTTATGGCCCATTGAAACAATCCAGCTATAAACACAGGTATCTGGTGAAGAACTGGTGTCCAAGATAAATAAAGAACTAGAACTCAGTAATAAGAAGACACACACCAAATTTAAAATGGACAAGAGATTCAAATCAACTCATCACCAAAGTAAGCACAAGGAAAAATACTCCATATCATTAGTCTCAGGCACATGAAAAAAATATACATGAAATAATACTACACACTCATATAAATGGCTAAAATTCAAATTCACCGACAACACCAAACTCTGGCAAGAAAATGAAGCCACCAGAACTCCCATACACTGCAGGAAAGGACATGAAATCATAGCCTTTCCACAACTTGCCTTACAACTTGCAACCAGCATTTCTAAAACTTGAAACAACCCAGGTATCATCAATAAAAGATGGGATAAAATGTGAGATAATCATGTAATAAGAAAGAGAAACAAACTACTGATACATACAACAACAGGATAAAACCTTCATGCTGAGTGAAAGAAGCCTTAACGAAAAAGCATACATACTCTACAATTCCATTCATACGATGGCCTGAAACTAATCTATGGTAAAAAAAATAATCAGAACAGTAGTTTTTGGCAGGCACAAGGCAGAGATTTACAGGCAAGAGGCATGAGGAAACTTTCTGAGGTGATGACGGTATGCAAATCACACAGATGAATGCATTTGTCAAAACTCAGCAAATGTACACTTAAAATTTATGCATTTCATTGCGTCTAAATTTTACATCAAAATTAAAAACTCGAGATAATATGAAACTGTCATTAACATATGCACACTGAAATATTTAAGGAAAATCAGACTATCTGTAATTTATAAAATGCATCAAAGATAAGATAGATTGGTGGATGGCTAGACAGATGGATAAAGAGGAGACGAAGCAAGGATCATAAAATGTAGAGTCTTGAAGTTTGCTATATCAGTGCTCACTGTGATTTGCTTTCTAAATTTTGCTATCTATATATTTGAAATTTCTCATGATAAAACTTTGGGGGGAAAAAAAGTAAAACACACACAGCTCTGCTATCATTTGTGAATACTCTCCTAAGAAACCCAAGGTCCTTATTTGCAGGATGTGGTATATCTTCTACCTCTGTAGCCTGAAACAAAGCCAGACACCAAAAAAACAGCAGGGAGGAGTGCCTCTTACATTCAATTATGACCCACTTTAATATCTCAACTGCCCGTTAATTGCATATTCTTGCTTGGAAAAGTTAAAAGTCATGGAAATGGCACTTCACTAGGAGCCATGATAATATTTCACTTAAAATGAAAGCTGAGATAACTATCCGATGCTTCTTAGGATCAAGTGTAAAGTAGAGTGATGTTGCTTGAGCAAGACTGAACCTTCCATCATGGGGTTATGATTGCTACTGTAGAGTGCAACTCCTCGTGACTCTCTACAGCACATTATGTGTCCCACAGTGAAAGGTAACAAAAGCTACAACAATCCTAGAAAAGACAGCCCACCAGTGAACAGAGGTGCAAGTGTGGGTGAACCCTGGGCTTAGAGCCTTGGTCAAGGTAAGAAAAAAAAAATAGGGAATGAATAGAGAGGAAGGAAGTTGTAGGCATCTCCTCTGGCCTTATAATCACTTGCAGAAATGATGTCATACACTCCCACTACATTTTAGCTTTCTTTTCCAGCCTTCCTCTGGACATTCGGCATGACAGTTCATAATGACAGCCAGTGGGCTGATTCCAACAGAAGATGGCCCACAGTGTCTGTTTTCATTTCAAAATTTTAATTTAAATGTCTTTCACTAGAACACCCACTCTCCTGTTCAGACAAGCTGCATTTCTCACATTTGTCTTACACCTGTCCAGATTTACGCACTTATATTACCTGTGTAGCCTCCATACAAAATTGAATTTACTGTCGCTTCTTTGAGAAATATTTCCTCACCTTTTTCCCTTATTTTTTTCTTCCTCATTTCACAATAACAGTTGATCCAGTTGTTGTCAGCTTAAAATTATGTTTTGTTATTGTTCAGTTATTGGTGGGTTTAGATACACTGTCCACATCAAGCGTTGCAGAACCTACACATTGTGAGCACTATGGGCAACTTAGGGTACTTCTGCGATGTCTCCTCCAGCAGCAGCGGTGGGGGGGGGGGTGTTGTGTGGCTCGCATTCTGTCAGAGCAGAAAAAGTGTGTTGGTGACTGAACACATGATTCTTGGAATATGCAGGAGCTGGGTGGGTATTTTTGTGTCTTAATAAACAGGATTACCCCCCTAAAGGCAAGACATGAGGTTACTTGTCTCTAGGCTAAATTCTTAGCCCCCAAACATGCTCAATACTTGTATTTACTCTTGGATGGTGATAAATCAATCCAATCCAATTATATTTCCCATGGGAAATATAAATAAGTAACCGGGAGAAGGTGGATCTTTGGAGCTCAGATTTGTCTTTAAAACTGCTGGGCTTTCCTCTAAGAAGCTTGCTGCATATCCCAGTCTTAGAAAAATTGGGACCAAGAGTGACTCCTTGACTATTGAGACAAATGTCCCTGCCCCCTTAATATGTCCATGCACTAAAATGCCTCCAGCAAAGATAATCTACATATGCCTTTTCTTTGATGCTTGAACAAGATTCCATAAAGAGGTAGCTCAAGAGCCCATATATGTGTATTAGTTTAGTATTATGTCAGAAATTGTGACACTGTATCCCAGGAGCTAGCCAAGTGCCTGGCAAATTATAGGTGCCCCTGAAGTCAGCAAATATTTATGAAAGGCTCTGGCAAGACCCTGGCCTGGGTTCTAGAGACACCAGTACTCTCATGCTTTCCATTTAGGTCCCATTTCAATGTTATCCAGGACGTTCTACTCTACTTTATAAAACTCTCAAAAACCCCAGGGGTAAATAATTAGAATTAAGGAACGACATACTTTTATGAGAGAAATAGTCAAGCACATGGAGATCATTCACTCCAACCTCCCGACTTTAGAGATGGCAATTACCCTTTAAAGGCAAAATTGCCCAGAACAGGTAGTTTTTAACTTTAAGAAAGTTAAGTCACCAATTCTGTCAGAATGAAAACATTTTTCAGGCATAGAGAGTAATTCACATGTTTCTTCAATTTAGACAGTCGGAGGGGAGGGGATTGGAATCTGTTATAGAAAAAATTCTTCATAAATGTTTTCCTAAAATCTACTATAATGTGAGCAGGGTGTTACCTTGCTTATTACCAAGCCAGGAGAAGGTTGCTGCTTAACAATTCAATTCAAAATAATTAGCCTCCAAGAGGCTGTGATTTAGAAATGCTGTTCCATAACTCCCATTAACTTTAATTGAGTTTATAGCTCATGTAAGGAAAGGGGGAAAAAATAGTACCGCCTTTTAAAATTAAATTTAGAGTGAATTCAAGAATTATAGCCTCTTGTTGACCTACTTCTTCTGCAATTGTCCCTACAATTTGTTTATGACCATTTTCACATCATTAACTTTTATAATTTTATTTATTTTTTATTTTTTTATTTTTTTACCATAGCATGTTTCTCCTTTCAGGGTTCCTCGTTGGTAGACTTCTAAAATTATCTTTAAATGGCTAACTAGCTCCCAGTTGCCCTATTTCATCCTAAGTCAATCTTTGCCATTACCGTTGTTGCTGTTCCTTCCAGTTCTTTCTCCTCCTAGAGTCTCACCGTTGGTGCTCCCACTTCCTGATTTTTTCCCAAATGAGACCTTCACTGCATATTCATATGTGAGTATAATTTTGAGTACAATTATCTATTGCCTCATTCTAGCTTTTTCCAAAGAGAGACTTGCTTTTTTTTTTTCACATAAAATATACACTGTATTTCAGAGATACAGGTCTGTGATTCAACAGTCTTACACAATTCACGGCGCTCACCATAGCACGTACCTCTGAAACAAATAATACATTATATGTTAAAAAAAAAAAGAAGAAGAAGAAGAAGAAGATAGCAGGAGGGGAAGAATGAAGGGGGGGAATCAGAGGGGGAGACGAACCGTGAGAGACTATGGACTCTGAAAAACAAACTGAGGGTTCTAGAGGGGAGGGGGGGTGGGGGGATGGGTTAGCCTGGTGATGGGTATTAAAGAGGGCACGTACTGCATGGAGCACTGGGTGTTCTACGCAAACAATGAATCATGGAACACTACATCAAAAACTAATGATGTAATGTATGGTGATTAACAAACATAATAAAATTTAAAAAATATATATGCTGTATTAAGTGCCACAGAAGAAAATCTAAATTGAAATCTGGACCTTAACTTGGGGGAATTATCAAGTAAAACAATTCTGGGAAGACGAGATGTTAATATAAGATGAAGGCCAAACAAGTGGGTGGGTTGAGGAGAGGTCCCACTGTCACTTTTCATAATACACACTCTCTATACCCAAATCCTGTAGTCCTCTTGGGTTCTCCACATTTCCCCTCAATGTTAAAACCTCCACTTCCTTAAAATCATAAAAAAAACCTCTAGCACATAGAAAAGTATAGAAAACAAAATCTGTTCCATTGCCAGTTTATCCAATTTTAACATTTTTCAGTTACTACTTGTATTCATCTTCTATTACTGGGTTACAAATTACCACAAACCCAGTGGCTGAAGGCAGCAGAAATATATTATCTCACAGCTTCTATAGGATAGAAGTCAGGTGCAGTGTGACTAGGTTCTCTGCTCAGGTATCTCAAGGCTGAAATCAAGGTGAGGACTAGGCTGAGTCTTCATCTAGACAATCTAGGCAAAATAAAAATCTATTTCCAAGCTCATTCCTATTCTTGGAAGACTTCTTGGGTCCCAACGTTGGGAGCTTCCTAGATGGAATCTGATATTGGCTCCTGTATACTGAGGGTAGGGAGAGACTGAAGAAAGAGGCAGTCCGCTCCAGATTGGTAGGTGGCAGTCAAGAAGCATTATTACTGACGAGGCTTGTCTTGGGCACCATATGACAAGTAGATCTCCTCACCCACCTGCCAGAATCTTAGAAGTTATATGGGGGCCTTAACTGTGTTCACTCGTGTATACCATCCAAATGGCCTCAACAACATCTTACTCCGTCGAGGTTATAACTTTGGAAATGGCTATCACTGTGGCAATGGTGGACAGAAAGTACATTCCAAGGACAGGGGAGGAAGTGAGGAGCCTCCAATTGCCCAGGTCCACCTTGCAGGTCAGCCAGTGGTTATGTCCTCTCGATGACCTCCTTCAACATTTCTTAATTAATATACTACAAACCTACAACAGCATACTACAAAATGGTTAAAACAGTGAAGTTCTGTATGGATCAACATAGATAAATCACAAAAAACAAAATTAAGTGGAAAAAGCAAGTTCAAGAAAGTATGAACAGAACACCACCATTCATGTAAATTTTATAAATTTTATAAACCATGCATGAACAATAAACGAACAAGTTGAGGATATCGGTTAAGTCTGGGGAAGAGAGAAAGAGGTAGCAAGGCCTGATTGCCGTTGGTATTTAAGAGCTGCTGAATGCAGTTTCTCTGTCACACCTTCCAGTATAGTGTCCACAGCTCCCATTGGTTGTTGAATCCAAGTGAGCCCAGCTCTCATAGCATTCTTTTCTATGACCACAACTTCTAGAAGGAAGTTGCCAAACTAACTCAGGATGGGCAAGACACAGGAAGGCCAGTTATGTTGGACCCCAATTATCCCACCCTTGGGTAGAGGGCTTTCCAGCAAACCCCTCCATTGATGTGCTTTCTATTTCATTTCATTTTTATTTAGCAATCTAAATGGGTCGAGGTTGATACTGTCTTTTTCAAATAGATCTCATCCAGTTTCCTCCTGGATTTGCTGTCACCTCCTTACTAATGAAGCAGAAGCTTCACTCTCTTGAGAACCTCATCCTCTCATTGTGGCTCATTCAAAGGAGAGCCTCCTTCCTCTCTTACTGCCTTTTATTCAAGAGATAGTTTTGAGCCTCTATTATCTGCCAAAATATCAACCATTCTTCTCTTTTTTTTAATTTATTATTTTTCCTTATTGTTTTTTTCACACTATTAGTTAATTGGTACTTTTACCCTTGTCCCAGACAATTCAAGAACACTAGAATATTTTATTTTATTTTATTTAAAGATTTATTTATTTATTTGAGAGAGAGAGTGTGTGTGTGTGCACACATGTGTGCGTGGGGGACGGGCAGAGGGAGACAGAGAGAGAGAGAAAGAATCCTCAAGCAGACTCCCTGCTGAGCACGGAGCCCAACAAGGGGCTCCATGTCACAACCCTGAGATCATGACCTGAGCTGAAACCAAGAGTCAGAGACTTAACAACTGAACCCCCCAGGTGGCCCTAGAACATTTTAAATGTCTTTTTTAGCACTTCCTCCTCATATGCCTCAGTTGTCATCTATTCAAATTCTCTATATTTGAAGCCTAGAAGACATTACTATTATTATTTATAAAGTCAAAATTCATTTAGACTTATCCACATATTTAGCATTTTGCTTGTTCTTCACTTCACGCATAGTATGACGTCTTAGTATACGAAAAAGAAAAGAAAAAGTCTTTATGTTTGCCCTCATGTTTGAATGTTAATTTGGCTGAATATAGACCAAATTTTATTTTCCTTCAGAAACTGAAGACATTATTTTATTGTCATTTAGCAATCACTATTACAAATTAGAGATCTAATGGTAATCCGATTTTTCTCTTTTCTTTGGATGATTTGGGATTTTCTCTTTTTATTTCAAGGTCTAAGATGTGTAAGGTCTATTGACCTTTCTTTAAGGGCTTGAGAATTCTGCATTTTATATTTATTTATGGAGCATATGTAAAATCTATGTAAATAAATATGTTATATAGTAATAATGCTATGGAAAAAATAGAAATAAGAAATAGCGTATGCATGTTGGGTCATGGGTAAACTCTAGTATTCTCTATTATTATTGCACCATTTTTACTGAAAAGAAAATATTTGTTTTTCCCTCTACTCTCATTTTTTAATTTGAACCTGGGTGCCATGTCTTACACTATCCCCACAAATATTTGTAGAGTTTTCACTCTGTACTACATGGTAAGGAACAAAATAGTGAATAGATATACAGGGGCCCTGTCCTCTCTGAGCCTAAAATCTTGAAGGGAATACTGGCATAAATAGACAATCCCAAATATCGTAAGTAGACATTCACAGAAAGATAACTGCATAGATGGGAAATCTGGATTCTTAAGGTATTCTCACCAGTGTCCCTTGTTACCCGTTTTCTCTTCATTGTGAAAATGGACTTGGTCTTCAGGTTTAGCCTTCTTGTAATGCATACTCCGAGTATCTTGATGTCTGAGCTACACGTGGTCTGAAATTCACTGAATTATTTTGTGTCCCCTTGCCCTTTGTCACATAGTGAAGTCTCAAAAAATAAAACAGAGCATTGCATTGATTACGGTTTCCTAAGACAGTAACTCTAGCCTCCTTTTACCTAATTATCATTGTTGTACTGCCATTTTTTTCCTGTTGAATAAAAATAATAACCATCTCACTATCATTGGCATGTTCTCTCAATGAAAGGAAAAGTAAACTTTGACAATGCTCATTAAATGCTTTTGGTAACTGAAAAGTAGAGCAATTCTGGGGACCAACCCCTTGGCCAGGAAAATCTGAATTATTTTGTATTTCCCTTGCCTTGCTCAGTTATCCATTAAGACGTGTAGCACCATGAAAGTTTTGAATCATCATTTTACATCTGAAATATGACACACAATTGCATACACATTTGCTATAACTAAATTACTCACTACTGCTCCTGGGTGCCTGGGTGGGCAACTGGCATAGTACAAGCAGTTAATAAATTGATTGAATTAGTAATATATTTTTCAATGGTTTACTTGATTTCATATTTTTGAAGGTAAAACAAGTATCATTAAATATTTTTCCATCAAATAAATAATAGAAAACTATGTTTTCTAAATATTAGATAAGGTACTGTATATGTATTATATAAACAAGATAACATATGTATGTATAATACATTGCTTGACATTTCATAGGTCCTCAGTAAATATTAGTTCTTTTTCTTTTTACCTACTTGGAAATATTTAATATGTCATGAACATAAGTTCTCTCACTTTACATTTTACTCCATTTTCCTTTAATTAAAATGATTTCTTTTCCTCTATAGATTATAGTTTTCCTATTTTCTTTTATTTTTAAATCCCTTACATGCTTTCCAAAGCTAAGTCATCAAACTATAATAACCCATTTGCAAAACGGGGTAATTAACTTGGTTCATGTTTTCAAAATGATTTCTGGTATTCATGTCAATTTGCTTGTCTTATTCAAATTGAATTCAGCTTTTATTCACAAAATGGCTATATGGAGGATTAGATTAAAGTTTCAGTTACTAGTAGTGGTAGAGGTAGCCAAAACAGCCATGATTAAAGAACACAGTAAAATTAAAAAGACATCATTTTGTGATTGAAGAGTGTTGTGGTGTTGTTATTGGTAACTTCCACTTACAATTAGGGAAAAAATCATTTTATTCAAGTACACTCAGCAGGAATATCTGACCTAACACTGAGAATTTTTACATCATGCAAAAAAATCATGGCATTTATGGGAAATCTTGTTTCTCTGTGCACTCATACAACTGATCAATCTAATAAGCAGTGGGAATAACTATCAAACTGGAAGAAACGTACTTCTTGGTTACAATGTGATGCTTCTGTTATATTTATCCCAAGGCATCATCATCATCATTCATATTCTTTCCTTCTGATATTCAGCATTTCCATTTTAAGATCCCATTCAGCCACTAATACTCCATTATGAAGAGTCCTATTGGCTAAAATTGGTATTTATATAGGCAATAAGCTTAGCAGCATATTTTCTAAGTGATGATCAAATTTAGTCTGTTTGAATGATACCCTTTGATGGCTCTATTCTGCCTATTTTGCTATGGATTCTTCCTATTATGCATGATTACATCGGCAAGCAAATGCAAACACATTTCCAAGTCTCTTAATAACTGCACTTATTAATGAAGATTGTTGCTATGGTCCCTCTCACAAGCTTAGGCATATTTATTGTCGTGCACCTTAACTCAGTATCCTTTTTGTCATCTCTTTTACTTGTGAAGAAATCATTAATTATCTGATATAAAAAGCAGTGACCCACTTTCAGTGGTATGTTTCAAGAACAACAAATAAATTTCAAATAAACTCCTGCCTATTACGAGAATGTGATTGGAGAGATGAAGACAAAAAAGAAGAAGAGACAACGCAAGGGCTCATGAAGCATCTTTATCCATTGTTCACAGCTTACCTGCCCTGGGTATCCATCATGGCATGGGGGAAGAGTGATTTGAGATACATCTCACATGTGATTTTCTACAAGGTTGGAAGTGGTAAGTGGGTATCTGAAAAAAAAACAACAACAGGGAAATAACAAGAAAGTTTTCACTTGAAAAAAAAAACAGAAGTGAAATTCAACTATACTGTCTTAATAAGCAACTACTAATCATCTAGTCATATTTTTAGCAGGTTGATACTAAAGCATTATAGGTCATTCGTGTGATAGATATTTTCTAACAACTACTATATCTAGGAATTGCATAAAACACTAGAGATAAAATTATGAGTAACCACCACTACAACCACAATAATAATAATTAACAACAACAATATAATGTCATATATTAGACCCTTCATAATTGTCAAATACTCTGCCACAACCTTGCCTTGACTCTCAAAACTTCTCAATCATCTAGAGCTAGTTGCATCCTACAAAAAGGGAAAAAAGTTTTAGCTGTATGATCCCATTTTTTCCTCAGTTTGCTCTTCTTTGAAATGGGAATAATAATAATAATATTACCAAATTCATTGGACTGTCCAAATGATTAAATAAACAAATAAATAAGGAAAGTGCTTAGAACAGTGCCCAGCATAAAGTAAGCACTATGTTAGGGTTTAAATATTATGATGCTGTCATATAAAGTGAATAGGTCATAGAATCAAATATAAACATAAATTAATACTATAAATTGTTTTACTTGCACACAAATTCATAGCAAAAAGCTTATGCCCTAAATTGTTAATATTAGTAATCTCCAGATGGGGAGGTGAGGATAGAGTACAAGTTACAGCCAATTTCTTCTTAATGTTTTTGCACTTAATGTATTTTCCACTTTTTATAAAATTAGCATGAGCTCTTTTACTAATAAAAATGGAAATTTTAGGGGTGCCTGCATGGCTCAGTTGGTTAAGTGTCTGCCTTCAGCTCATGCTAGACACTCAGCTCAGACACTGATCCCAGGGTTCTGGGATCCAGCCCCATATTGAGTTCCCTGCTCAGCAGGGGAGTCTGCTTCTCCCTCTCCCTTTGCCCCTCCCTCCTTCCTCTGCCTCTCCTGTTCTTGTGCTCTCTCTCTGAAATAAAGTCTTTTAAAAATTGGAAATTTTTAATAAAATAAACTGAAATTAACAGCAATTGACTTTTTTTTAAGTTCTTATTTAAATTTCAGTTAGCTAACATACAGTGTAATATCATTTTCAGGTGTACAATTCAGTGATTCAACACACATACATCACCCTGTGCTCATCATAACAAGTGAACCCCTTAATCCCCATCGCCTATTTCACCATCATCCCACCCACTTCCCCTCTGGTAACAATCAGTTTGTTCTCTATAGTTAAGAGTCTGTTTCCCGGTTTGCCTCTCCCTTTTTTCCCCAGGGTTGCTTTGTTTTTTAATTCCACATATGAGTGAAATCATGTGGTATTTGTCTTTCTCTGACTTGTATTTCACTTAGCATAATAGTTTCCAGCTCCACCCATGTTGTTGCAAATGGCAAGATTTCACTCTTTTTGATGACTGAAAAATATTCCATTCTGTGTGTGTGTGTATACACACACACACACACACACACACACACAAACCACATCTTCTTTATCCATTTATCAGTTGATGGACATTTGGGCTCTTTCCATACTTTGGCTATTGTTGATAATGCTGCTATAAACATCGGGGTGCATGTATCCTTTCAAATTAGTATTTTTGTATTCTTTGAGTAAAAACCGAGTAGTGCAATTGCTGGATTATAAGGTGGTTCTATTTTTAACTTTTTGAGAAACCTCCATACTGTTTTCCAGAGGCGCTGCACCAGTTTGCATTCCCACCAACAGTGTAAGAATGTTCCTCTTTCTCCACATCCTCACCAGTTATCTGTTGTTTCTTGTGTTGTTAATTTTAGCCATTCTGACTGATATGAGGTGATATTTCATTCTAGTGTTGATTTGTATTTCCCTGATGATGAGAAATGTTAAGCATCTTTTCATGAATCTCTTGGCCATCTGCATGTCTTCTTTGGAAAAATGTCTATTCACGTCTTCTGCACATTTTTTAACTGGATTATTTGTTTTCTGGGTGTTGAGTTTGATAAGTTCTTTATATATTTTGGACACTAAGCCTTTATCAGATATGTTATTTGCAAATATCTTCTTACATTCCTATAGGTTGCCTTTTAGTTTTGTTGATTGTTTCCTTCACTATACAGAAGCTTTTTATTTTGATGAAGGCCCAATAGTTTATTGTTGCTTTTGTTTTCCTTGCCTCAGAAGACATATCTAGAAAGAAGTTGCTATAGTTAATGTCAAAGACATTACTGCCTATGCTCTCCTCTAGGGTTTTGATGGTTTCCTGTCTTATATTTAGGTCTTTAATCCATTTTGAATTTATTTTTTGTATGGTGTAAGGTGGTCCAGTTTCATTCTTCTGCATGTTGCTGTCCAGTTTTCCCAACACCATTTGTTGAAGAGACCATATTTTCCCATTGGATATTCTTTCCTGTTTTGTCAAAGATTAATTGACCATACAGTTGTGGGTCCATTTTTAGGTTTTCTATTCTGTTCTGTTGATCTATGTGTCTGTTTTCGTGCCCGTGCCATACTGTCTTGTTCACTACAGCTTTGTAATATAACTTAAAGTCTGGAATTGTGATGCTTCCAGTTTTACTTTTCTTCTTCAAGGTTGCTTGGCTATTTGGGGTCTTTTGTGGTTCCATACAAATTTTAGGATTGTTTGTTCTAGCTTCATGGAAAATGCTATTGGTATTTTGACAGGGATTGCATTAAATATGTAGGTTGTTTTTGGTAGTGTAGACATATAAACAATATTTGTTCTTCCAATCCATGAGCCTGGAATGTCTTTCCATTTCTTTTTGTTGTTTTCAATTTCTCTCATCAGTGTTTTATGGTTTTCAGAGTACAGATCTTTTACCTCTTTGGTTAAGTTTATTCTTAACAGTCAACAAAACAAAGAGGCAGCCCACAGAATGGGAGAAGATATTTACAAATGACACTACAGATAAATGGCTGCTATCCAAGATCTATAAAGAACTTCTCAAACTCAACACCCAAAAAACAAATAAGTCAAAAAATGAGCGGAAGACATGAACAGACACTTCTCTAAAGAAGACATACAAATGGCTAACAGACACATGAAAAAATGTTCATCATCGTTAGCCATCAGGGAAATTCAAATCAAAACCACATTGAGATATCACCTTACAACAGTTAGAATGGCAAAAATTGGCAAGGCAAGAAACGACAAATGCTGGAGAGGTTGTGGAGAAAGGGGAACCCTCTTACACTGTTGGTGGGAATGCAAGTTGGTACAGCCACTTTGGAAAACAGTGTGGAGGTGTCTCAAAAAATTAAAAATAGAGCTACCCTAGGACCCAGCAATTGCACTCCTGGGTATTTACCCCAAAGACACAGATGTAATGAAAAGAAGGGCCATATGCACCCCAATGTTCTAGTGGCAATGTCCACAATAGCCAAACTGTGGAAAGAGCCGAGATGCCCTTCAACAGATGAATGGATAAAGAAGATGTGGTCCATACATACAATGGAATATTACTCAGCCATCAGAAAAGATGAATGCCCAACTTTTACATCAACATGGTTGGGACTGGAGGGGATTATGCTAAGTGAAATAAGTCAAGCAGAGAAAGTCAATTATCATATGGTTTCACTTATTTGTGGAACGTAAGGAATAGCATGGAGGACATTAGGAGAAGGAAGGGAAAAATGAAGGGGGGGAAATCAGAGGGGGAGATGAACCATGAAAGACTATGGACTCTGAGAGACAAACAAGGTTTTAGAGGGGAGGGGAGTGGGAGGATGGGTTAGCCCAGTGATGGGTATTAAGGAAGGCATGTACTGCATGGAGCACTGGGTGTTATATGAAAACAATGAATTGTGGATCACTACATCAAAAACTAATGATGTACTGTATGGTGACTAACATAACATAATAAAATTAAATTAAATTAAAGAAAAGAAAAGAAAAGGCATCCAAATGGCAGGGAAGAAATAAAACTTTCACTATTTGCAGATGACATGATACTCTATATAGAAAACCCAAGAGATTCCACCAAAAAATTGCTAGAACTGATATACGAATTCAGTAAAGTTGCAGGATATGAAATCAATGTACAGAAATCTGTTGCATTTCTATACATCAATAATGAAGCAGCAGAAAAAAAAAATCAAGGAATTGATTCCATTCGCAATTGCACCAAAAGCAATTTACTTTTTCCTTTAATCTGGAAATAAGCAAAGTTATTTTAAAAGACTATCCTGAGACATGAAGTAGGGTTTTGGGGGTTTTTTTTATGAAGCAGTTTTTTTTTTTAAAGATTTTATTTATTTATTTGAGAGAGAGAATGAGATAGAGAGAGAGAGCATGAGAGGGGGGAGGGTCAGAGGGAGAAGCAGACTCCCTGCTGAGCAGGGAGCCCGATGCGGGACTCGATCCCGGGACTCCAGGATCATGACCTGAGCCGAAGGCAGTCGCTTAACCAACTGAGCCACCCAGGCACCCATGAAGCAGTTTTATAATAAGTTTCTTCAAATCATCTACTCTCCCATTTGCCTGAGTTTATTTTTCTAACATAATATGTGAAAGGGTATTTTCCACATTATCAGATATATTGTTGAATGAAATAATATGCATTTCCAAAATAAAAGTTTTCCTTATGAAATTAATTTTGAAAAAAATATATGCTCTTTATTACAAATCATTTCCCCTTAGGTAATGCAAAGATGAAGCAAGTTCTATTATTTCATGCCGGCAAGATTAATATCTCAGCAATGACGGATATTCCAAGAATAACTGTAATAAACCAAAATGAAAAAGTGAGGTTGATAGCATCTTTGGTTCACCTCTGAAGTGCATGCCAGGGCAAGATGATTTCATATCCAAGGTATCTTCTTTACTGAACACATTGGAACACTCAAGAGACAAAGTTCAATAAACACATATTAACTGTTTGACCAAATGTAAGGATCAATTTTCTCAATCCATCTCACACTGCAAGGCACTGTTTCAGACTCTGTGGAATCTGATAACCCAGATTCCTCTTCCATAAACCTATAGTCAATATGGAGCAGTAGGATTCAAATATATAACAGATCAGTAAGTATGTGGTCACTTTCCAAGCAAAGGAAATGACTTAGAAAATTCATAAAAGTAGCCTGGTAATCTATCTGATACTACAATAATTCCATGACACTGGGTGTAACTTCTTGTAAATACATTATTCTTTTGTGTATGTTGTGCATATATGGCTATTATATTCTCCCATCCTCCTTCATGAATTTATAAAATATATGAACTGTGGCTGGAGTAACTATGTTGAAAGCTAATGAATGATCACTTACATGAACAACTTCTCTTTTATAATGCTTCTTTGACACCTACTTTAATAGATTAGTTTTGGGTACATAGGTTCAATTCTCTCAACCCAAAAAGATGGGGCAGTTTAAATTTTTTATTGGAGTTGGCAGTACATAATCTGGGCAGGCAGTTGAGAACATTTTTATTTGGCAATGCTCTCCAAATTTATAATAATATAGCACAGTTTGATTAGGAATTTAGAATGTAGGTGCAAGTCTACTCACAGTAACTCACTTGGTGCCCACTTCAGCTGTGTGGGATGAGTATTATCTTATTACTTCCAGTTTACAGATGAGGAAAAGGTGGTTCTAGGAGATTACCAGACTTGCTCATGCTCTCAGATTGAGACACAAATTCAGTTGTTAGGGATACAGTTACGATCACTGGGTAAGAAACTAAAAAGTTACATTCACTGGCATAATAGGGACTTAAATTTTTAAAAGAAAAAAAAATTTAAGTCTCCAATTACCCTAAATGTGCTTTGAAGCACCGATAGTAATGGCAAAGCTACTAATTGTTGAGACATCATTGTTTTACAATTCCCCAAATTTTTCCTCAAACTAAGAGACTCTTTGACTACAGAGAACAAACTAAGGGTTGTTGGAGGGGAGGTGGATGGGGGATGGGCTAGATGGGTGATGGGTATTAAGGAAGGCACTTGTTGTGATGAGCACTGGGTGTTATATGTAAGTGATGAATCACTAAACTCCACTTCTGAAATCAATATCACACTATAAGTTAACTAACTAGAATTTAAATAAAAATTAGAAAACAAAATAAAACAAAACTAATTCTGTGTTGACTCTACCAAGAAATTCTGCAAATACAATGTCATACCTTGGATTCTACAAATATGATTATTTGGAAAGCATTACAAAACTCCAGGAGCTAAAGAAATCCCTAAGTCAGAATGGTACACTTGATACACCCCTTTATGACAGAAAATTGTTTTCAAATATTACTACAACACTGAGGCTTAGCTGTTGATCATCTTAAAATAAGTCACATACTGCAAAGATTCTGCCCTCGTTATAAACAATAAACATCTAAGTATTGACCCTGATTATGGCCAACATGTAAGTGCCTTATTCAGAGTGCTCTTGGAGTCTCTATGATGTCTTTTGATGTGCCCTTACATGCTTCAGCATCAACAGAATGGCTGCTATCACCCTAGAATCCATTAAATGGGCCATGGTGTTTCAAGGTTCATAGCTTGGCATAAGCCCTCCCCTACCTGCACATTCTCCCCCCCTGTTGCAATTAATAAACTCCTTATTCTTAAAACTCCAGTTCACTCTTGTCTTCCTCAGAGCAAACCCTCCCCATTGTTGCCTGGATTACAGTCGCCCTTGTATATTTCTACACAACCCTATACTTTTTTTCTTCTTTAGTCCTCATGATTTCATTCATTTATTTTTTTTAATTTTATTTATTTATTTGAGAGAGTGAGAGAGCATGAAAGAGGGGAAGGGCAGAGGGAGAAAGAGACTCCCCACAGAGCAGGGAGCCCCAGCCAGGGCTCGATCCCAGGACCCAGAGATCATGAGGTGAGCTGAAGGCAGACGCTTAACCAACTGAGCCACCCAGGTGCCTCACTTCATTCATTTATTTATTCATTCACTCATCAGTATTTACCTGCATGTTTTCTCCATGCCAGTGGCTGTACCAAACACAGAGGATATGACAGAGAACAAAAAAAAAAAAAAAAAGGTCGTTGTCCTCATAAAACTTACAGTGTAGTAGAAGAAGACATCAAATATATAAGAAAAGTAATACATAAGATTATTAAAATTGTGACAATTATTAAAAGAGAAATTAAGGGTGCAGATGGGATTTGTGGCATGATACAGTGGATGAGGGATTATATGAATGGCGCTTTTAGGAAAAATTGTTCAACAATAAATTTGAACTAAGAGATGTAAAGGATGAGATCCAGCCAGACACTGAAGAACTGGGCTAGGAGCAGTCCACTCAGAGTGGTCTTCAGACAAGAATAAACTTGGTGTGGCTGAGGACCCAGAGAGCACTTGGATGGCTGAGGCTCAGTGCACAAGTGGGACATGGTATGAAATGAGTCTGGGGTACATTTAGTAGCTGGAATGTACAAAGACCTATTGGATTTTTTAATTTAATTCTAAAAAATGGGAAGACATTAATAGTTTTCAAGAGAGTTTTTGTTTAAAAAATATTACTGAAAGGGCTTCCAGCTCAATTTTCCATAAGTCAAATGTATCAGAATATCAATCAGCTACTTTTCCTTTCCTGTGTACTTACTCCTCAGAGCCCCTCCACCTCCAGTTCCATCCTCAGTTTGGGGCCTCTAGGTTTAGTGTACATTTGTTACCCTCTTCACTCTCATATTGGAAACTGACTTTCTTCTTTCTTCTATTAAATATGGCCATCACATTTTTATTTTCAGAATCTGTTTCCCAGATTCCTTGGCTACGTTCTCTGTGGCACACTGTATAATTAGTCCACAGCTATTTATTCTTTCCCCACCCTCACCATACTTCACTGCAGGAAAATTGTGTTCCCCCACTCCACCAATCTGGGATGATTTTGGCCAGTGGAATGTGAGCAGACATTATACCAGGTCCAAGCAGATGTCTGAAGTGACCTTATGGTTTGGCACTCTTCAGTTCTAGAACATTTTTCTTGTATCACTTCTTTGCTTATTTCCTCCACTCCCCTTTTCTGTTCTCCTCTTATTAGTAGGATCCTTGATCTTCTGCATTGATTCTCTGGTTTTCTTAACTCTTATTTTTCTCAAACCATTGTCCTAGTTTGTTGTTGTTGTGTTGTTGTTGTTGTTGTTGTTTTACTTTCCAAGAATCCACTTAGTTTGTATTGCTACCCTTCTATTGACTTTAAATCTTGGTATGAACAACTGGGTAGAGTGTGATGTCGTTTACTAAGATTCGTAGGACTGAATGAGGATATTTTGTGAGGGGGAGTGCTAAGAGTTCTAGTTCCAGTATTAAATTTAGTTACTCTTAGAGAGTGTCATGGATGCAAGAATCTGGACTCAGATTCAAAGTTTTGGTAAAAAATATTAATTTGATTTTCATGAGCATATACAGGGCAGCTAAAGCCAAGGGGATGGACGAGATCACTGAAGGAGAGAATGTACTGAAAAGAAATTCTACAACCACACCATTAGGAGCTCCAACAATTACAGCATGGGTGGAAGATTAGGAGATAATCAGAAAATGAGAAGTTAGGAGCAAGCTAAAAGTGAGTGTTACAGAGACCAAGAGATGAATAATAAGTCAGAGACTAGTCTTCCACATAAGACAGATGGATGTCAGTGATGCCTTAACACAAGCAGTTTCAGTGGAGTAGTTGGTAAGGAGACTTAATAGGTTGTGAAACATACGACAACTTCTTAGAGATAGTTTTGTGAAAAAGAGCAAACTCAAAATGGTTGAAAGACCTAAATGTAGACAGGAGTCCATCAAAATCCTAAAGGAGAACACAGGCAGCAACTTCTTCAACCTCAGCCGCAGCAACTTCTTCCTAGAAACATCGCCAAAGGCAAGGGAAGCAAGGGCAAAAATGAACTATTGGGACTTCATCAAGATAAAAAGCTTTTGCACAGCAAAAGAAACAGTCAACAAAACCAAAAGACAACCGACAGAATGGGAGAAGATTTTTGCAAATGACATATCAGATAAAAGGCTAGTATTTAAAATCTATAAACAACTTATCAAACTCAACACCCAAAGAACAAATGATCCAATCAAGAAAAGGGCAGAAGACATGAACAGACATTTTTCCAAAGAAGATATCCAAATGGCCAACAGACACATGAAAAAGTGCTCAACATCACTCGGCATCAGGGAAATCCAAATCAAAACCTCAATGAGATACCACCTCACACCAGTCAGAATGGCTAAAATTAACAAGTCAGGAAATGACAGATGTTGGCGGGGATGCAGAGAAAGGGGAACCCTCCTACACTGTTGGTAGGAATGCAAGCTGGTGCAGCCACTCTGGAAAACAGTATGGAGGTTCCTCAAAAAGTTGAAAATAGAGCTACCCTATGACCCAGCAATTGCACTACTGGGTACTTACCCCAAAGATACAAATGTAGTGATCCGAAGGGGTACATGCACCCCAATGTTTATAGCAGCAATGTCCACAATAGCCAAACTGTGGAAAGAGCCAAGAGGTCCATCGACAGATGAATGGATAAAGAAGATGTGGTGTATATATACAATGGAATATTATGCAGCCATCAAAAGGAATGAAATCTTGCCATTTGCAACGACGTGGATGGAACTGGAGGGTATTATGCTGAGCGAAATTAGTCAATCAGAGAAAGACATATATCATATGACCTCACTGATATGAGGAATTCTTAATCTCAGGAAACAAACTGAGGGTTGCTGGAGTGGTGGGGGGGGTGGGAGGGATAGGGTGGCTGGGTGATAGACATTGGGGAGGGTATGTGCTATGGTGAGTGCTGTGAATTGTGCAAGACTGTTGAATCACAGACCTGTACCTCTGAAACAAATAATATATTTTTTTTAAAAAAGAAGATAGCAGGAGGGGAAGAATGAAGGGGGGGAAATCGGAGGGGGAGACAAACCATGAGAGACTATGGACTCTGAGAAACAAACTGAAGGTTCTAGAGGGGAGGGGGTGGGGGGATGGGTTAGCCTGGTGATGGGTATTAAAGAGGGCACATACTGCATGGAGCACTGGGTGTATTACGCAAACAATGAATCATGGAACACTACATTAAAAACTAATGATGTATGGTGATTAACATAACATGATAAAATTTTTTTAAAAATGTGGCTCCCAAAGACTTTAGTGTCAGTGGAGGTTT
Organism: Neomonachus schauinslandi; assembly: GCF_002201575.2. Taxonomy (NCBI): domain Eukaryota; kingdom Metazoa; phylum Chordata; class Mammalia; order Carnivora; family Phocidae; genus Neomonachus; species Neomonachus schauinslandi. Next base: position 179,897,095 of record NC_058405.1, on the reverse strand, counting down.
TTGGCCTAAATTTGATGGCTGCTTTTGTTACAAGCAAAGGAGGGAACACAGAAGGACTGAGAAAGACGGTCCTCTGAAGACAGAGGCAGTTACTGTCATGCAGCCACAAATTAAGGAATTCTGGGAGCCACCAGAAGGTGGAGGAGGCAAGGAAGGATCCTCCCGTGGGGCCTCCAAGGGAGCATGGCCCTGCTGCACCTTCATCTCCAACTTGGGGCCTCCAGACTGTGAGAAAATACATTTTTGTTGTTTTAAGTCATCCAGTTGTTGGTAATTAGTTACTGCAGCAACGGTGAACTAACACTGGGACATACACGAAATTTGACACTTTTGAAAAACTAGAAGTTGCTGCGTTGTTTTTGTTTTGTTGGTTTATTTTCCCTCAGTACTTCTTAAAATTAATCAGACATCATCTTCTAAATACTTTACTATTAAATCTTTTGGATTTATACCTTCTACATTCACTGCCCTCCCTTTTCTTTCCTTCTTCCCTTCCTTCCCTCCCTCCCTCCCATCCTTCCTTCCTTCCTTCCTCTCTCCCTTTCTTTCTCTTTCTTTCTTTCTTTCTTTCTTTCTTTCTTTCTTTCTTTCTTTCTTT